>NC_134884.1:39324003-39363116 GCF_041734735.1 Babylonia areolata
TGCTCTGTCTGTTGTGTGCGTGGGTGAAGGCCAGGTGCGTGTGATTGCTATTACTCTGTCTCCCCCTGTTCGTTGCTCAGTCTCTGCGTATTTTGTCTGCCACCCACCCACATACCGTTTTTTTGTGTTGTTTTTTGTTTGTTTGGTTTTTATTTTCATCTTGTGGACTGACGTGGCGGTGTCACGTTGATGGTTAGATGCACACACCCCTTCTTCCCTTCTTTTTCGTTCCTTTCTTCCCACGTTCTCTCGATCCTTCCTGCCTGTTTACCTTCTGTTTTATCTTGGAAACTTGGAACTATTTGATGCCTATTCCAGTTTCTGTTTAATTTACAAGAGGGACCTCGATGTTCTCATTAAAAAGGAAAAGCACAACAAGTTTATTGCGATATCATTAAAAAAAAAAAAACACATAACAACTGAACACACGTAAAAACACACGCTGGCACGTGCCCCCCACCCCCACCCCCCTCCCTCACACATACATACACACACAAAGACGTTTCAGTTATTTAATTCTCGTGAGGCAAATTACCCAGCACAGCAAAACATCCATGTCATCAAACAAAAACGAGGAAACAGTTGGATTATCAGTCATGTGCCGGTGAAGCTTTTATTCATTCGGAAGCGTTTTATTATGCAGACTGTGTTTGCAATGTTTACATGTATGCCAAACCAAAACTACATGCATACGTACTGGGCATGTATGTATACTTTAACACAAAACTGGAACTACACAAGTAAACATTTGTACATAGCTCTAAGCTGTCTTTGTCAAACGT
Organism: Babylonia areolata; assembly: GCF_041734735.1. NCBI lineage: Eukaryota > Metazoa > Mollusca > Gastropoda > Neogastropoda > Buccinidae > Babylonia > Babylonia areolata. The sequence goes on from NC_134884.1 coordinate 39,324,786, forward strand.
CTGTGCTCACAGTCTGTGTGCCAAATTTGGCTGTTTTTGACATCGATGACCTTTTGTCTGTTTCAGGATGAAAGAAGTGGCAGAAAATGTGGCCCTCAATCAAAGAGAAAAATACCACGGGTAAGTGCTGATATTTCCTTTAGTTTTTAAACCAGAGGCTGTAAGGAGTGATTAAACGGTGTTACTGTTATATCTACAAATTTTAATGCGTGGTTTTCAGATTTACTCCTTTATCTGTTGACAGTCTTATGATAAACCCCAAAGACTAGGAACAGTTGGTAAAACCACTGATTTTATGTATGTGTGGATTTTTTTTTTGGATTTTTTTTTTATTTATTTATTTTTTTTTTTATTCATGTGAGATATATAATTGTGAAGGAACCAAAAAACAAACAAAAAACAGCAACAAAAAACCACTGATTTTATACATGGTTTGTTTGTTTTCTTTTCTTTTCTTTTTCTTTTTTTTTTTTTTCAATTCACATGAGATGTATAATAGTGAGGGAACAAATCAAAAGCTGCGACTGTGCAGTAGTGCAGGAAATATTTGTTCCTGACGGCTGGGAGGACGCAGGTTCGAATCCCAGCGAAGGTGAGTTTTTTGGCCCGTGGCCGGCTCCTGCCCAGAGTTGAGTGTGCTGTGGGCTTAAATGGGGAGACTGGGACCACACAGTCGAAGTGTCATTCACTTCCTTAATCGTCATCAATATAAACAAAATAGTCTCAAAGTCTGTGTGTTATTTTAGGGACGTGGTGGCAGTCTCCACTCTGGGAGGGACGTTCACTCAGTCTGGCTCTGCAACTAAGCCATTATTGTCGTTTGTAGGGGGCTTAGTAGGTGGTGTCCTAAGTACGTTAAAACAGAACAGGCACCACTGAACACTACCGAAGTGACTCAGCAGCAGTGCAGGGTCTCCTCTGGTGTGTGGCCTCCCGGCGACCTAACATCGATGGTTCCCTGTGGACTGCCGACGCTGGAACTGCGACGGACGAACCCGTGTGTGGCCGTGTATGGGCGAATCTAAATGAGCGGCGTGGGAGTAATGCCACTGAAACGGTGCAGATGATGGGGCAGCAAAAAAAAAAAAAAAAAAAAAAAAATGTTCCTGTTCTGATTCAACGTACGCAATATATCACCTACTTGATTATGACACCAAATAAAGACTGGCAGGAACTTACCACAAGCATGGAAGTGAGGAATAGATAACTCCAAACTGTGGTCACTGTGAGAGCAGAGCATGAAATAACAGAGTTAAGGGCAAATCTTTTTCTTCTTCAGTACATGCAGTACTGTGATGCTACTGTTGCTATAGTGGTTCTTAAGGTTTGGGGCTTTTGTGTGTGTGTGTGTGTGTGGAGAGAGAGAGAGAGAGAGAGAGAGAGAGAGAGAGATGCAGTACAGAAGATACAAGGCTTTCATATACTGCTGGTCTGATTGTGATTCTGGTTGCAAACATGCACATTTGAGTACAATTTCCCCCACAGCATTTTCATAACCAAAGTTGCACACGCATGCATATGAACATGCATGCACATTTGCAAACACACATATATACACACTCGCTCTCCCTCTCTCTCTCTCTCTCTCTCTCTCTCTCTCTCTCTCTCTCTCTCACACACACACACACACACACTTTTCTCTCTTTCTTGCTCACACACACACACACACACACACACACACACACACACACACACACACACACACACACACACACACATATGTTCTCTCTCCACACACATGCACAAGCAGATATGATAAATATTTCCCTCACAAACGAACAACCACTTAGAGGGCTGGATTTAAAATATCTATAAAAAAAAAAAAAAATTTAAAAAATGAAGCCATTCTTATTCCACCACCCTCTTGAAAAAAAAAACACCAAACAATCTTTTTCCATTTTGTTTCATATTTCAGTGAGTTCCAGTTCCTATGGATGATGGAGATGGAGACGATGAACAGCATCACCATGTCCTTCCTGGTGGCGCCAGCTCTGCTGGTTCTGGAGGTGGAGACGCACCTCTTCTTCCTGCCCCCCTTCCACCCACAGAACGTCACCACCGAGGCCTTCACCTCCTTCCTCGACTTGGTGCGCAACGGCTCGCTGCCCGTGAGTGCTGGGACTGGACAGGATGGGTTTTTTTTTACTTAATGTATTTTTTGCTGACTACTGGCTTTAGATTTTTTTTTTTAGGTGCGCCCTCAAAAATCTTTTAGAATTCAGAGTTTAGCAAAGTATAAGGTGCAGTGTGTTACTTGGCACACAATGCAATACAGTGCAATACAATACAATACAATACAATACATCTTTATTGATCCTTTTGAAACTTCAATTGTGCATCCAGTCACGCTAAACAATATCTCAGCCCCAAGCCGAGTCCAGCACACTCACAATATTGCAAAGTTTGGACAAAAGATGAAAAAAGTAACATATAAAGCTAAATACACACACACAAGTAATGCAACACAGCAGGTACATTCACACACACACACACACACACAAGTCCCCTTACCCTCCACACACACACACACACACACACACACACACACACACACACTTTGTAAAATAACATGCATATTAAGAAACACATATTCAAAATAAGAAATGCTTCTACAAAATTATTATAAATTGTTTAATGGTAGGTTTAGTTGTTTTTTTTTGTTTTTTTTTAGAAAAAAAACCCAAAACAATGATAAACAAAGATCAGAATGAAAAGATTAATGGTCGATTGCCATCGCTGCCATGGACATGTTAGCATGTACATGTGTGTTATGGAAACTTGCCCGATTTTATGAAAGAACACTCTCCTTCAGCGCTCCCCACAATTAATGTGGTAGGTGTGAGGTGAAGCAGCAGGTTGAGGGAAATGCCCTTCATTTTCACAACCATGTCATTTTTCCGAGTTTGGAGGTCGACCTGGATGTGATTGATTAAGAACCATGACAGTGTTCCCATACATTTGGTGCGCTGGAGAGTAAGGCGCACTGGTCAGTGTTCCCATACATTTGGTGCGCTGGAGAGTAAGGCGCATTGGTCAGTGTTCCCATACATTTGGTGCACTGGAGAGTAAGGCGCACTGGTCAGTGTTCCCATACATTTGGTGCGCTGGAGAGTAAGGCGCATTGGTCAGTGTTCCCATACATTTGGTGCACTGGAGAGTAAGGCGCACTGGTCAGTGTTCCCATACATTTGGTGCACTGGAGAGTAAGGCGCACTGGTCAGTGTTCCCATACATTTGGTGCACTGGAGAGTAAGGCGCACTGGTCAGTGTTCCCATACATTTGGTGCGCTGGAGAGTAAGGCGCACTGGTCAGTGTTCCCATACATTTGGTGCGCTGGAGAGTAAGGCGCATTGGTCAGTGTTCCCATACATTTGGTGCGCTGGAGAGTAAGGCGCATTGGTCAGTGTTCCCATACATTTGGTGCATTGGAGAGTAAGGCGCACTGGTCAGTGTTCCCATACATTTGGTGCACTGGAGAGTAAGGCGCACTGGTCAGTGTTCCCATACATTTGGTGCACTGGAGAGTAAGGCGCACTGGTCAGTGTTCCCATACATTTGGTGCATTGGAGAGTAAGGCGCACTGGTCAGTGTTCCCATACATTTGGTGCATTGGAGAGTAAGGCGCACTGGTCAGTGTTCCCATACATTTGGTGCACTGGAGAGTAAGGCGCATTGGTCAGTGTTCCCATACATTTGGTGCACTGGAGAGTAAGGCGCACTGGTCAGTGTTCCCATACATTTGGTGCACTGGAGAGTAAGGGGCACTGGTCAGTGTTCCCATACATTTGGTGCGCTGGAGAGTAAGGCGCACTGGTCAGTGTTCCCATACATTTGGTGCGCTGGAGAGTAAGGCGCATTGGTCAGTGTTCCCATACATTTGGTGCGCTGGAGAGTAAGGCGCATTGGTCAGTGTTCCCATACATTTGGTGCATTGGAGAGTAAGGCGCATTGGTCAGTGTTCCCATACATTTGGTGCGCTGGAGAGTAAGGCGCATTGGTCAGTGTTCCCATACATTTGGTGCCCTGGAGAGTAAGGCGCACTGGTCAGTGTTCCCATACATTTGGTGCGCTGGAGAGTAAGGCGCACTGGTCAGTGTTCCCATACATTTGGTGCGCTGGAGAGTAAGGCGCATTGGTCAGTGTTCCCATACATTTGGTGCACTGGAGAGTAAGGGGCATTGGTCAGTGTTCCCATACATTTGGTGCACTGGAGAGTAAGGCGCATTGGTCAGTGTTCCCATACATTTGGTGCACTGGAGAGTAAGGCGCACTGGTCAGTGTTCCCATACATTTGGTGCGCTGGAGAGTAAGGCGCACTGGTCAGTGTTCCCATACATTTGGTGCGCTGGAGAGTAAGGCGCATTGGTCAAAGTTGAAGCAAGTAGTATCGCCTGACAGGAGGTAAAATTCAGTACTTCCTGTGTGTGTTGTTGTTTTGGTTTCCCAGGGTAGGGGGTGGGTTGTGGTGTGTTTTTTGTTGTTGTTGTTTTGGGGGAGTGGGGGTGGAGGGGGTTGTTGTTAGGTTGTTTTTGTGGGAGCGTTTTCATTTGTTTGGTTGTGGGGTTTTTTTTCTTCTTGTTTTTGTTGTTGTTATTGTTTATTCACACAGTGTCACCAAGACCACCTTCACCAGCTTCCTTGACTTCCTGTTAGACAGGTCACTGCCAGTGAGCTGAGCTAATAGGATTAGATTGGATCAGATTTTTTCTGTTTGTTACTTGACATGTGTATGTGTTTCTTTTGTTTTTCTTTTTTTCTCTTTTTTCTTTTTTTTTCTTTATTTCATTTTCAGGTTTGTTTGCTTTTTTCTTACATACGTTATGAAAGAGAAGAAAGAAAATACACATGACATCTGACCATCAGACATTGGGATGAGTGGATGCTAGTGAGCAGCAGATTGGGTGGGATTGGATTTGGATAGGACTTTTTTTTTCTGCCCCTTCATCAACAATAACCCCCCCCCCCCCCCCCACCCCCACCCCACACACACACACATATATATATTTTTTTCCCTTCATCTGCTTCTTCTTCTTTAACAATTTTTTTTTTAAGCTCTCAAGACCTGACCAGCACATTTATTGTTGTTGTTGTTTTCATTACACATGATCACTGTTGTGTGAAGTGAGGAAGAGATGTGAAAGATACTCGGATGTATTTTGAAAAATTGAAAGTTACTGTGTTTGTGTTTATCCCCCCCCCCCCTCGCCCCCCACCCCCCTCACCCCCACCAATGAAATGTCCTGTTTTTGTGATGGCCATTTCTTTGATAAACAAGATGCCTTTGTGCATTCAGGTATGGACTTGTCTGTTGTAGGCGTATGGTGGCACTGGGTACTTAATGAGGATGAAAAGACTGGCCTATGACATCATCTCCACACTCGTGGTAAGTGGTACCTGGCTTCATCTCCACTCCCGTGGTAAGTGGTACCTGGCTTCATCTCCACTCCCGTGGTAAGTGGTACCTGGCTTCATCTCCACTCCCGTGGTAAGTGGTACCTGGCTTCATCTCCACTCCCCTGGTAAGTGGTACCTGGCTTCATCTCCACTCCCCTGGTAAGTGGTACCTGGCTTCATCTCCACACTCATGGTAATTGGTACCTGGCTTCATCTCCACACTCGTGGTAAGTGGTACCTGGCTTCATCTCCACTCCCATGGTAAGTGGTACCTGGCTTCATCTCCACTCCCGTGGTAAGTAGTACCTGGCTTCATCTCCACACTCGTGGTAAGTGGTACCTGGCTTCATCTCCACTCCCGTGGTAAGTGGTACCTGGCTTCATCTCCACTCCTGTGGTAAGTGGTACCTGGCTTCATCTCCACTCCCGTGGTAAATGGTACCTGGCTTCATCTCTACTCCTTGCGGTAAATGGTACATGACATCATCTCTACCCTCATGGTAAATGGTATGTGACATCATCTCTACCATCATGGTAAATGGTATGTGACATCATCTCTACCATCATGGTAAATGGTATATGACATCATCTCTACCCTCAAGTTAAGTGGTGTATGACATTGTCTGAACCCCTCATGGTAAATGGTGTATATCTATAGAAATATTAAAGATACAGCTTCGGAATTTTGAATGGTTTTTTTTTTTTTATCTCTTCCACATCTATGTTTCTATTCAGTTTTAACCTGTTCCTATGATCACTTTAAAAAAATTAGTGATATTACCTATACAGTATGTGGCATCGCATCTACCCTTGCGTTAAGTGATAATTATGACATTATCTCTACAATATTAGTGAATGGTCTGTGACGATATCTCTTCCTTAGTTGGTTCTTTTTGGTTTATAGTCATTAATTTTATGTATGTGTGATCTTCCCTAGTAAGTTTATTATGTGGTTATCATCATCCTCAATTTATTATATATGTATTATCCTATCTACGTTTTTTTGTGTATTTGAAATGATTATTTTTTTTTATCCTTTTTGATTTGATATTATTTTTACTGATCACCTTCTGGTATATCATGGCTGTACAAGTAATGATGGACTGAGACGCTGTTGCAGAATTGGTTAGGCAAATTGGGCTCCTGATCCAGAGTTCATCAGTGATCAGGGGTCTGGAGGCTGCTTTGACATGCAGCTATCTCCTTGGGGAAAGGCACTTTACTCAGATTTTCCTCACTCCACCCAGTTGTGAACGGGTACCTTGACTTCGGGTGGAGAAGGTTAACTTGGGGGAAGGAGGAGAGGATTGGGCCCCGCCTTCTTATGCTGACCCCGAAGACGACGGGCGCAATAGCCGAGTGGTTAAAGCGTTGGACTGTCAATCTGAGGGTCCCGGGTTCGAATCACGTTGACGGCGCCTGGTGGGTAAACGGTGGAGATTTTTCCGATCTCCCAGGTCAGCATGTGCAGACCTGCTAGTGCCTGAACCCCCTTCGTGTGTATATGCAAGCAGAAGATCAAATACACACGTTAAAGATCCTGTAATCCATGTCAGCGTTCGGTGGGTTATGGAAACAAGAACATACCCAGCATGCACACCCTCGAAAACGGAGTATGGCTGCCTACATGGCGGGGTAAAAACAGTCATACACGTAAAAGCCCACTCGTGTGCATATGAGTGAACGCAGAAGAAGAAGAAGACCCCCAAGACACAGTGGATATGGATTCACTGTCCTGATGGCCATAAAAGGCTATGAGAACCTGATAAGATATGATAAGGATACTTGTATAGTGCCTATGCTCATTAGAGACCAGGCTCTAAGCAGTTCACAAACATAATCATTTGCACTGCTGGCTACCTACCTGGGTAGAGCTGACTGACAGCTGCCATAAGGCGCTCATCATTCGTTTCCTGTGTAATTCAGTCAGGTTTTAGGCAGGCACTCATGCACACTCATACAGACATGAAACATTTTATGTGTATGACTGTTTTGTTTTTGTTATTTACCTCACCATATAGACAGCCATACTCTGTTTTCAGGGATGTGCATGCTGGGTATGTTCTTGTTTCCATAATCCACCGAACACTGACATGGATTACAGGATTTGTAATGTTATTTGATCTTCTGCATGCATATACACAAGAAGGGGATTCAGGCACTAGCAGGTCTGCACATAATTATGTTAACCTTGGAGATCACAAAAATCTCCACCCTTTACCCACCAGACATCGTCAACCGAGATTCGAACCCAGGCCCCTCAGATTGAAAGTCCATCGCTTTAACCACTCGGCTATTACGCCCATCCACCGAGATTCGAACCCGTGTCCTTCACATTAAAAGTCCATCGCTTTAACCACTCGGCTGTTGCGCCCGTCACTACCTTTCTATCCTGGCTGTGCAGGGAATCTGGCAGACGTCACGGTGGCTGTTCCTGCTGATGTTTGGCATCCCCATGGTGATCATCGGCATCATCTGCTACAGCCTGTGCTGCATGGAGACGCTGGACGATGGTGAGGGTCTGGAGGATAGCGACAGTGAGACCGAGGTCCTGGACCATTCGGGGGACCCCGCCCTGAAGCCCTTACAGGGTGTGTATGTGTGTTTGTGTGTGTGTGAATGTGTGTGGATGTGTGGTGCTTTTCTTGATCTTGTTGTCTGGGAATTAAGGAGCAGATTGTGTGTGTGTGTGCGTGTGTGTGTGACTCTGTGTGTGTGTGAGTGTGATACTCTGTGTGTGTGTGTGTTGTGCTTGGTACATAAGTATTGTCCTCAGGCAAAATTTTGTTGAAGAAATCCGCTCTGATAGGTACATTACTATGTATGAGTGCACTCAGGGTCTGACTTAGTGTATTGGGTTATGCTGCTGGTCAGGCATCTGTCTAAGATGTGTATAGGGATGTATCTGAATGCCATGATGCCTCCTTGAGAAAGTGAAAGTGTGTATGTGAATGCTGATATATTGCAGATTGCCCTCCAGAGGGAGACACAGGGAAAAAAGAAGAAGGGGAGGAAGAGGAGGATGGAGAACCAAAACCCAAAGAAGAGAAGAAAAACGACTAGCACAGACGGGGTGATGAGAAGGAAAAAGAAGAAAGCAGGAAAAAAAGGAGCAGGCAAGCACTGCCTGAATTTGTCAAACCCTCATGATCTGGATGTCTAGCACGACACCAGATTGAAAGCCTTCTGAGTTCTCCCTGTCTCTTTTCTCCCACTGTCTGACAGTCAGCATTTGGGTCTTCTGCATAATGCTGGCAACGTTCTGTCTAGCATGGACTTAGAGAATCTCATCATATCCTTGAAGAAAAAAAATTCATATCACTTACCTCTTTAGTAATAACACTTTGACCCTGTTTCAAACTGGTATGAACACTTTACCGATGTACACTGCCGCAAGAGAACGTAAAAATCTGGTGGTTGTCACTGACATATGTTTATTCATAAGGTTAACATAGTTTCCTGGCACTGTTTGCTGGTAGGTTATTGGGTTTGCAATTTGAAGTCCAAAGGCACAAGGTTTTGAAAGATGTTTGGTTAAATTTAAATGACAGATCTCTGCACCTGGTGGCTTGCACATTATGGCCAGTATTTGTAAGTACTTTTATATTTATTCTCACCTCCTGCAACAGGGCTTTTTAAAAGTTTTCACTCTGTAATTTTTTTTCATTTTTTCATTTTTTTGTTGTTGTAACATCAGCTAGGAAAGCGGCATATGTCCACCGTCCTCTGACTTACCAGTTATCGTAATGGAACACTGCCTGCCTTTGGCATGGAGAAGGTTCTTAACGCTGCTCACAGTGAATCACTTCCTTGGTTCAAACCTTTTCATTCCAGAAGCAAGACAAAGTACAGCATTCAGTAAACAAAGCATTGAAAGACAAAAGTTGAGCCATGACAAGCCTGAGTTAACATTGTGCTCTTCCAGTGTGATACATGCGATCAACAAACGAAAGATACACAGAATATTTTATATTTAGAACAAGCTGAAGAACAGATGAAAATGTATTGCACTGAGAAGTGAATATTACCTGAAGTGAAGGGTATTAGAAAGACATTACAGAATTATAGTAATTCCTCTTTGGAGATAATAAAGCACTTTGTATTCTGAACCTCGGGCCATCTGTCAGTTCTCCTTTTGGATTTTTTAATTTTTTATTTATCTGTTCTTTTTTGTTGTTGTTGTTTTTCAATCCGTTTCTTAATGAAAGAAACTGGCTTAAGCATCAACAGCTGCATGTCGCCATCACATTTTACATGCTTTAATTCAGCTTAGTCAGGTTCTTGAATATAAATACAGGGTACCATAGGGGTTCCCGCTTGGATTTGATATGTTTAAGGTTAGAGTTTAGACTTGATTTTCCGAAGGCCCCGATCAGCGTCAGTGCGTTGGGTTTATGTGATCATCAGCTGTCTCTTGTTTTATTTTTGGGGTGTGTTTTTTTTTCAACGGCAGATGTGTAGCATATATGGATCACTTCGCACACTTTGATGCCTGCTTGAAACTAAAACAGGATTTAATATCTTCTAAAAAATTTCAGTTTGCATTTTATTTTTGGCAATTTATTTTTATTTTATTTTTGCCCCCTTTTTTTTTCACAGAGTAGAACATGGTGTAATATCATAAATTCAAGATAGTGTGTGTCTCGTTTCTGGTCAGGAGCATGTGTTTATTTGCTGGTTGCAAATTTAGCCATGTGATGAAAACATCAGTTGTGGATTGCTGAGCAGATAGCAAGGCTACAGGAACAAGAAGAGATTGCACTGGAGTAAATTCCAGTGTCAACATGAAAATGGGTACAGGGTGTTTGTTTGCATGATATACGCTATATTGTGGAACAGCTGATGTCCTTGAAAATAGCTGGATTTTTTGGGGGTTTTTTATTTTTTTATCACTGACAGTCTCTGGGACCCCTAGTGTATATTTGGGTAGCCTTACTTTTTTTTTTTCTTCTTCTTCTTCTTTCTGGTTTTTAGCGTCTTTCCTCAACTGTGATTTAAACAAATTTAGAATTTAGTAGTGTATATCATCTGCAGACAAAATGTGAATGGATTCCTTTTCCTTCAGAAGTATAATGATGGGTTCTTTCACTTTGAGGATAAGGAAAGTGCTGCTTAATATAATCATGTACTTAAATAAAGCTGTATCTCATTTTTCAGTGTCATGAACTTACAGTACTGTTGATTCAGCAGTTACACTTTGTATCAGTTTCAGTTTGTAGCTCTGCAGTCACTTTTTCTGTTTCTGAAAGTTAGCTTTTAAGGGGGAACTCCTCAATGAAAATAGTCCTTTTTCACTCAGTTTGGTTTGATTTATTTCAGTTATTGGCAGTGCGTGTATCCATAACTGACTTTGAAAGCAACTGACCCCCACCCCCACCCCATCCCATTCAAAAAAATAAAAATCAGGAAATAGTGTTTTCTAGAATAAAGTATTGGTTAAAGAATAAGCCATACATGCAGTCTAAACAGAATTTAGTGGACAGCCTGTTAATGTCAAGGTAATGCATAAAGAAATGTATATGCAACATTGTTTCTTTCTTTCCTGATTTGGACCAAGTAGACAGTAGCCATGAGGGAACATGACAGTCATAGGATCGAATGTAATCCTTTCTGCAAGGCACATGGACAGGATATTTGGGCGTAATGAAAAGAAACAGCAACAGTTCATTCCCGTGTGCAATACTGTGCTCAACTGTTACTTCACCCGTTTCTCTGTTCTTATTGTTGTTTTTTTACATCTTCCACTGGTCAGATGAACTCATTTTCTTGTGGTATTTATTGTTGACAGCAGATAAGGATGTATGCTGTTATTGTTGTGGAAATGTATGTTTGTGGAAAAAAAAGAATTAAAATAAATCTTTGAAATCTATGCTTAGGAAAGACACATGGACAGGTGCTTTAGAGAGATGTGTGTACATATATGCAAACTATTGTAATCTGGTCAACTTCATTGAGAGGTATAACACAATACATCATTATAATCTGATAAATTGAAATTATAAAGATGTATTGCATTACATTGTTTTGTATTGTCGGTTTGTGTGTTTCCCTGTTTGTCCTTTTACCTTATCAGTGTGCAGAACATTGCTTTTGTTAGACGGGTCACATGTGAGTGTTGATTTTTTTAACATTTTTATCACTGTAACCATTCATGTTAGCAGAATGAAGAAGGCTGGTTCTGTGCCTCTGTCAGTTTGTTTGTATATCTTCTTAACAGCTGTCGAGTGAATAACAATTTAAGGGGGGGACCCAAGGCCTGACTAAGCACGTTGGGTTACGCTGCTGGTCAGGCATCTGCTTGGCAGATGTGGTGTAGCGTATATGGATTCGTCCGAGCACAGTGACGCCTCCTTGAGCTACTGAAACTGAAACTGAAACGGTCCATCAGGGACCCATTCCCTCCTTTCCTCTTGCTGTTGCTTTAGGAAGTCTTTCAAAATTTTGAAGAAAAAAAGAATGAATAAGAAATATTGGAATGACTTATTGTTATTATTATTAAAAGCTGACTTTTTTTTCTTTTTTTTTACCACAGACAACAAAAGTGCAAGACTTTGACCTCCCAGTCCCTACCATCTGTAGCTGTCCACAGTATGAGCGATTACTACTTTCGCATCTGGTGTGTGTTCTGTATATTGTTCGGCCACACTATTCAGAATGTGTTCATTTCTGTAGTTGTCTGGGTTTGAATGGCATTGTCTCTGACTTTTTGTTCATCAAGGCCAAAGGTCATTAATTGTCATCACCAGCGTTCTTCCAACCCGAGGGGTCCTGGATTCAGTCTTGGTAGTGGTTAGCTTGGTGGATTAAGGGGTGGAGATCTTACAGATCTCCCAGGTCAACATGTGTGCAGATCTGCCCGTACCTCTATCCCCTTCCAGCAACTACACATGCCAAGGATGAAAATACATGCACATTAAAGATCCCATAATCCATATCAGTGTCTGGTGGGTGATGAAAATATAGATGGACCCAGAATGCATATCCCTGAAAACAAGAGTTGGCTGCCTTTATGGCTGGGTCAAAAAAAGAAAAAGAAAAAAAAAGAGCCAAGTTGTTTATGTGAAAGTCTACTCATACATGTGAGTGAGTATTGGAGCTAGAAACCATGAATACAGAAAGAAAGAGTCACCAATATCTCTGGATCAGCAGGAGACACAACAACAATAACAAAATAAACAGACAAATGAACACACATAAAGAGTAAGGTGGTATATGGAATTTGTGCCCTGGCTTGTTTGCTTTATATCTGGTTGCAATGTTGTTTTCCAGAAAGCATTTTGTTAAAACAATGTGTATCATCTCAAACACATGATGAGGAGGGTTTGCTCATATCTGGAGGCAGTCTTTTTCCAGAAAGCATTTTGGTATAGCAGTGTGCATCATCTCAAGGACAGTGATGATGAGGGTTTCGTTTATGCTCATCTTCCTCATTCGTAAGCTGAACCGAGTGGTTTGTGCATGTGTGTTGTTTAGTCATAGACTGAATGTGTGATCGTATGATGTGTTTCATGACGCATGAGTGTTTTCTACTTCAGTGAAGTGTTCATTATTAAAACTTGATGTCTCAGTCACCATGGGACCTGATCAGCTGGTTGGGTTGATGTGAAGGTCATGCATCTGCTGGTTTTTTTTTTTTTTTTTTTTTTTTTTACTACAGCAGATGTGTAGTGTATATGCATCAGTCTGCTCGCTCTGACTCCTTGAAACTGAATCTGCATGGGTGGTCACTATGTGTTAGTCAACATTGTATTGATGCTTTTTTTGTGTGTGTTAACAATTTGATATAAAGTGACACACGTGTGCCAAAATCAGATATGTTGTAAGCTTCATGTTCCTTGTCCCTTCTCTTTGTCTTATCGTTTTCTCTGTTTGTCAGTGTCTGTTTTGCCTCCGCTTTCCAACCACGCTATATTTCCTCTTAAACTAGCCATCTCTCTTTCTCTCCCCCACTTTCTCTCTCTCCAGTCTAATATTCTAATGATCTCATCATGTTCTGTTGAAAGTCGTCTCTTTTCTGTCTTACAGCATTTACGTAGACATACTTTGTTTCTTTCTGATGTATGCTTCCATGGTGTATATCCTCAGATGGCATTACACACACACACACACACACACACACACACACACACACAGAAAATAAAGAAAGAAAACAAGGAATAAACACGAAATGTCATCTGCCAGAATACATGTGCAGCTGATCGCACATTCTCATGCAGGGGAACAAACCCAAACAAATGGATGCCTTGATGGAGCAGTCGATTATTTCCCTTGGCCTTTGGCGAGGGTTTGCACATACGGCATGAGCACTTTAGTGTACACTGTATTACTAGACATAACAGAAATTAAAGAACGGAGACTGGTTTTATTTATAAACGTAGTTTGACGGCAGTTTTGCTGCCTTTTTTTTTTTTTTAGTGTATTATCAAATATAGTATATATATATATATAGAGAGAGAGAGAGAGAGTAAGGAATGGAAATGATACTGCCCTCACTCATAAGACATGGCTGGACAGCATTAAATGAGAAGGGGAAGGAGAGTGGGGAAATGGAGAGTGCAGTTGGTAGAGTTGGATGGGATAATCTACAGTACAATACAATACAATACAATACATTACAATACTTTTTTCATTCATCCAACTGAAAAATAATTATGCATCACTCACACTGCACAATATTTCAGTCCACAGAGCCAAGTCCAACGCACACACAACATGACAAAGGTTGGACCACAGATCAAAAAGGAAAATGTGTCAAGCCAAATACACACAAGCAACTAATAAAACACAGCAGCCTGATTTACTCCCCCCACACCCCCACCCGGCATAAGATACTATTTCAGAATAAGAAATGCTATCTTGTGACAGAAGATCCTACAAAGGCATTGTGATATACTTCATACGGGGGACTATTTACCACTGATGCCAGTATTTTGCATGCATTCTGACTGTTGCATTTCGATTTAAGAAAACCTTGAGCGTGTTTTTGTTTGTATATGTGATTAATACTGGTTTAGGTTGTATTCCTCCAGCACATTTCTCTCTTTTGTTGTTGTTGTTGCTGTTATTTGATTGGCTGTCCTTTTTGTCTCTCCCTCCCCCCCCCCTCATTATCCTATAACTCCTGCATTATAAGACAGCAAATGGTAAAGTTAAACACTTATTATGCCCTGAAATTCTTTTCTTTTCTTTTGATTGAGCAATTAATTTTTCTTAATTAATCTGGTTCACAGACCGCATGATTCCTGATGCAGATGTTTTCAAGAGCAAGTCTTTCTTCCTTAACTTATTCGCTTATTAAGATTGTATGGTGATTGTTCAGCATAATTATGGATGTAATGTATATGTGTGTGCATGTTTGTGTGTATGTGTGTGTGTATTTGGGAAATAATTAATTTCTTCATTTGCTGCATTTTATTTCAATTTAGTTGTTGTGACAATGTACTGGATGTTTTGAAATAAATGTTCTTGCCAATCTAAAGATGGCAGTTGTTTTTTTATGTTATGTTGACATACGGATTGTGAAAATGTGTGTGTGTGTGTGTCAGTGAACTTGCACATAGTCTTCTACTCTCACTCACTGTGTGTGTGTGTATGCGTGGCGTCTTTCTCAGTGAGCTTGTGAATAGTCCCCTTTCTCTCTCTCTTTCTCTGTGTGTGTGTGTGTGTGTATGTATGCATGCATGTGCATACATGTGTGTGTGTTTACTTGTCTATCTGTATGAGCTCGCACGTTGTCTTCTTACCTGTGTCCTCATCTTATCTGCACCACCTTATCTCGGGTGTGTGGCTCGATGGGGTCTAGAGGTAACACGTCCGCATAGGAAGCGAGAGAATCTGAGCGCTCTGGTTCAAATCATGGCTCAGCCGCCGATATTTTCTCCCCCTCCACTAGACCTTGAGTGGTGGTATGGACGCTAGTCATTCGGATAAGATGATAAACTGAGGTCCCGTGTGCAGCATGCATTTAGCACACGTAAAAGAACCCACGGCAATAGAGGGTTGTTCCTGGCAAAATTCTGTAGAAAAATCCACTTAGATAGGAAAAACAAATAAAACCGCAGGCAGGAAAAAATACAAAAAAAATGGGTGGCGCTGTAGTTTAGCGACGCCCTTTCCGCGGGGAGAGCAGCCCGAATTTCACACAGAGAAATCTGTTGTGATAAAAAAGAGAAATACAAATGTTAGGGAGGGGGTGCCTTTGTCGGCACACACACGCACACACGTGCAAGCGCACATGCACACACACACACACACACACACACACACACACAAACTGAGCACAACGGATTGACACTGAGGAGTTGCGACACAACGTTTTACGACTCGGCCAAGCGGCGCAGGTAACGTAAATGGGCGCGCGTGCACACACAGACACACACACTGAAAGCTTGGGGAACATAAACCAAGGGGAATAAAGAGATGACTCCTCTCTATCTATCTATCTATCTATCTATCTATCTATCTAGTCTTTCTGGCCAGAAAGAGACAAACAGATAGAGACAGACAGACAGTGAGAAAGAGAATGAGAAAAAGATACAGAGAGAGAGAGAGAGAGAAAATCAGACAGACAGAGAGAATCGGAGAGAGAATGCGAATGCGAATACTTAATTCATTATAGGCCATAGCCTCTCATGAAGGGGTGTACATAAACACACAAGAACATCACAGCCATACCAAAATGTTATACATACATATCAACAGTCACGAAAAACAAAATTGATCAAATCATTTCAACACAATACAATATCTCTAAATCTAAATGCATTGTACAAGAAATTTGACAATTCCGAACATCACTCTCTCTTATGGACGATACAAACAAACTAAAATTTAAAGGCGCATGGATTCTGATAATAAAAATAATAATCATGATATTCATATAGCGCTGAATCTTGTGCAGAGACAAATCAAAGTGCTTTCGCATCAGTCATTCACACGCATGCATAACTCTAAAACTGGAGAAACTGAAGACAAGGAAGAGGCAAGGCAAGAAGGCTATCTTGGGAAGAGGTTGACCTGACGATGCGAAAGAGGAAGTCCATTCCAACTGCAAGGTCCCAGAGACAGAGAAAGAACGGCGGCCAACAGTAGAATGTTTGAATCTGGGTATGCGTAAACAGAGTGGATCCGAAGCCGATCGTAGAGAGCCAGATGGAGTGTTGATGTGACGGCAGCCACAGAGATAGGAAGGGTACTATTTTGGTACTATTTTGAAGGAATGAACTTTTGTCTGATACCACGAAGAGCTGAACAACACAAAACAAAATGCTATTCATCTTCCTTGGATTCTTTACACAATGGACAAATCAAATTACCCTCACTGAATTCTCTGTCTCTAATGTAAACACAGATTGACATAAGTTTACATTTGGGCCAACTGTCACATCTCATGACAAATCAGTTATGAGTGCTTAACCCCCTCCTTGTTCACCCACCCAATCCAGCTAGAGAGCAGTGTGGGTTGTGCTGATTGCACGTAATTCTCAGTCTGTCTCAGTTCAGGCTGTCACTGTGAATCCTGCCAGTGGGTAATAGATTATATCCAGTGTTTGCAGCATTCCCACTTTCCGTGTCCATCCACCGACTTCCCTACCCTTCCACTGACCCTCCACTGTCTCCCCTGGAACCCCACTGCCTGCCTTTGACTTCCATAGTCCAGGCCTCCGTTGGCTGCTGCCGCCTGCCGCTGCCTTCCGTCGCCAGCGTTCTCTGGCCTGGTGCTCAGCTGTCTGGGTGTTCGTCTCTTCGTCGTCACTGTTCTTCGTGTTCGTCGTCACTGTTCTTGGTGTTCGTCGTCACTCACTGTTCTTCGTGTTCGTCGTCACTGTTCTTGGTGTTCGTCGTCACTGTTCTTCTTCGTCGTCACTCACTGTTCGTCTTCGTCGTCACTGTTCTTCGTCTTCGTCGTCACTGTTCTTCGTGTTCGACGTCACTGTTCTTCTTCGTCGTCACTCACTGTTCGTCTTCGTCGTCACTGTTCTTCGTCGTCGTCACTCACTGTTCGTCTTCGTCGTCACTGTTCTTCGTCGTCGTCACTTACTGTTCGTCGTCGTCGTAACTACTTCATCATCGTCACTACTTCATCAACGTTGTGCTTGTGTTTACATGTCTTAAAGCTCTGGTTTTTTGTGGGATTTGTGTGTGTGTGTGTGTGTGTGTGTGTGTGTGCTATTTATCCATTCTGTCATCATTTAAGTGTATCATTTCTTGCTAAGATTGTAGTTTTATTAGTCAAGGTCTGTGTGTGATTAAATAAATGTATGTGAACCCTGAAGTTGTTTTAGTCTGTGTTTGTGTTGTCTGGGTGTTATTAGGGCAATATTAACAATTTTGCCCGTCGACTCTTCTATGTTGAAGTCGGAATGGCTGTGTACCCGAATGGGTATACCCGTTTTGGCGTAACATAGTATCCACTTATGGTTCGACATTCTTATACTCTACTTAACATTTTTGCCCGTCAGCAGTACAAAACATACGTGAAAAAATAACAAACGGGCAAAAATGTTAAGTAGATATATATAGAAATGTCTACTACAGCAGACGATTTTAAAGGAAACTTGGATCGATTAGAAAGGTGTCTAAAAAGGGATGCTTTTTGGGGCGTTCCATGCACCTAGCAAGGGGCTTGGAAAGAATGGGGGATACGCGAAGTGAAGGCGAAAATGTCACGGACGGGTATTATCGATTTTGCCCGTCTCTTGTACAAAACATACATGAAAACGATTAAGACGGGAGTGTGAATGCATACACAAGTTTGAGTTTGTGTCAGTACTTGCAATGAAACTTGTCTCGAGTCCAAACGTGTCTTAAAACGGATGTCTTTGTGGGGCATTCCATGCATCTAGCATGGGGCTTGAAACAGAAACGGGAATTTGCAAAGTGAAAGAGAAATTCGAAAAGAATACGGGAACGTTGTCGGTGTCCGATCTGCGATACGGGACGTATAAAGCAGTTCGATCGAAAGCGGTCAGTGTGCGCTGAATCGCCGGTTATTTGAAGTGAAGACGGAATGAACTGTACCGTGCTTCGCGAGAGAATGAAATCCAGAGTGGAGGACGAGACTATGGGTTCCGATCATAACATGAACTACTGTGTACTTACGGAGAGAATGTCGATCGGTGGATATATATCATTTTTAGGTCTCCTCAGAAACACTCCACGGCAGGCACTGGTCAGTTTGATCACAGGTGCGTGACTGGAGCCACTGTTTATGACGGAATGAACTGCAGTTTTAAAGGAACACTGGTTTGGCAGTAGATGCGTTACTGGGACCACCGTTTATGACGGAATGAACTGGAATGTTAAGGGAACATTGGCTCGGATACATGTTACCCATCGGGTGCTCCGGTCAGAGCAGCAGCTCCACAGCAGGGTCCCTGTCCTGTGTCGTCACAGTGCCCTCGTTCCACAGTGCAGTCTCCAGTCGGGGGATCAGGCGGCGGCCTCGTCATGCGTGTTTGGGAAGCTGCCCTCGTGGTGTGACAGTGCCAGTAATGATCTTCTGCACAACACAATGTGTATGTACTTACACACACACACACACACACACACCCTGGCAGAGTGACACACATAATGACACACACACACACACAAGTTACTATGGTGTTTAGAAGCGAAAACAGCTCACCCGTAGTAGACAAAACGGCACCTGCTTGAGATTCACACGTGGAAGGCGGAGAGAAGGGATCCATATGTAAAGTTTTCATCCGTTTATTCTTTCTGAAAATAGTGAAAGATATCAAACCAGATTTCTTCGCCAGTCCTTGTTTTAGTCTGTCGTGATCTGTCGTTCGTGAAATGGGTGACCTGAAATATGCGGTATAGACTCACTCACTGGTGGGGTGGTGTCCACACGAGCAGGGCGTGACGGCCCGGCAGTGAACTTGGGTGGTGATGATGCCAGCCTTTCAGCTGCTCTGTGGGTTTCCTGCAACAACATACTTCAGTGTTCGTGACTGCATCACTTGGCAGTGTTGTAGGCTTACTGAGATAAAACGGAATGAATCGATATTGAAACAAACATCGTGTGAAAATCAGTTTCACGTTTGTAAACAGAATGGAGTGCAATGTTAATACTTGTGTGTTCTCTTTAATTTCTTATCCGCTAAAAGTGTGATTCTAGACGAATGTAATAGAGATTCTTTCCGTCTTTTATTATATGCCCCATAGTGTCCCAACACCATCACTTACCATACCCCCCCCCACACACACACACACACACTTCGGAGACTTGTATACGCGCAGGCATACCCCTGCACAGCCTCACTACACGCACACATGATGGCACAGCTTCATTCGCAAAAACTGACTGAACGAAAAGAATAAAACAGCTTGCATGAAACACTCACGTGTGTACGACGGAAAAACAGGATGACGGCAGTCTCCTGTGGTGGGCCGGTTCGTTCCTTTCGGCCTGTTTCGTTGTACGTCCTTGCTGTATCGGCTCCGACAGCACTGACCGGGTACACGTGGAAATCCACACACTCGGATTTCTATTCCCTGTATTGCAGTGCTCAAATGCGTTGCACAGAGGACTTCACATTAAAAATGAGCGGGACTGGTGGGACCTTCCTCAACAACGTGCTGTGAAGAAAAGTAACATTCCGAAATTGGAAAGTGCATGTGTGTGTGTGAACTTCATTCCGTGATTGCCCATGGTATGTGTTAGACAGCTTCTTTCCTCGACAGCACGCGTCACGTACGTGTGTGCTGTGTCCTGTGTTGCATGTCAGTATGCTCCTGGCTTTCCGTGGAGAACTGAGGACGAGACAAAATAATTAGCTGCACAGATGGCCATTCTTTCCATACGCACAGACTTGTTCATGTTACGTTCCGAACCCATTGTCTAGTCCTCCACTCTGGTGTTCATCCTCCCGCGAAGCGCGGTGCAGTTCATTCCGTCTTCACTTCAGGTTCAAGATTGTGCACAGTGACCTCTTTCCTACGTCCCCTTCGTGAACATCCACTTCGGCAGACCAGGGACAGGTCGTGCATGTGCAATTACAACATTCCTTCAGCATGTGTCAGTGAACAGTGACAACTTCATTCCGTGTTTGTGTGTCCGAATAGTCGCCGGGGCCGACAATTTCATTCTGTAACTGATGATGTTGTGCGTGAACACTCACAAGTTCATTCCAGGATTGTGTGTGTAGGCACTGACAACTGACTTCATTCCGTAGTTTGGTGCGTGTACACTGACAACTTCATTCCGTCAAAGTGTGCGTGTGGCTCTGTGCAAAACATGTGGAATCATGTATCGGTAAGTACAATCGCAAACCCTTGTGTTGTCGTACGCTTTCGTTTTCAGCCTCGCGCGACCGGGACGCCACACTTCATTCCGCCGTTTACAGTTTCGAACTGAAGTGCACAACTCTTGCGCGCTTACCTCTTGCCATCGGAATTGCGCATGACCGTTTACAAATAATTCAGACGGGCAAAAACGTAAATGCCCGTCCGTGACATTTTCTCCTTCACTTTGCGTATCCCCCATTCTTTCCAAGCCCCTTGCTTGGTGCATGGGATGCCCCAAAAAGCATCCCTTTTTAGACACCTTTATAATCGAGCCAAGTTTCGTTTAAAATCGTCAACTAGAGTAGACAATTCTCTATATATCTAATTAACATTTTTGCCCGTTTCGTAGTTTTTTCACGTATGTTTTGTACTGCAGACGGGCAAAAATGTTAAGTAGAATATAAGAATGTCGAACCAGAAAGGTGGACAACTTTTCGGTCCAAAGGGTATACCCATTTGGGTACACAGTGATTCCGACTTCAACATAGAAGAGTCGACGGGCAAAATTGTTAATATTGCCGAATTGAGACTTAAACGAGTTCGACTGATAATAGTTACTGTCACTTCGTGACGTCTGATATTATGACTTGCTGAATATAGTGCAGAGTGTTTGTAGGTTCCCAAGTGGTCTAGTGGTTAGGATTTCGCGTTCTCACCGCGACGGCCGGGGTTCGATTCCCCGCTTGGGAAGATTTTTTTCTCTCTCTCCACTTCAGTTTCTATGCCGTTGATGTAATATAACAAATGGTGGTGTGTCCATCGAGATCGATGATGACCATCGTTGTCATCCAGCTGGGGGATGGTGGGAGGGTGGTGGTGGGGTGGGGGGGAGGATGCTCATGAATCTATCTGTGGCAACTCTCTCCACACACAAGGCACACAACCTCAAGCCAATGCCGCCAATGCTACCGGCAACCCAGCCAGCACACAAGCAAACAGAAGGCACATTGGAACAAACCCAGACCGAAAAAGGAATCGCCAGGCTAGCTCTTATGGCCGATCATTTGACATGTACACACAGCAGCAATGACAGAAGAAATGTGCAAACACAAATTAGCCTTTATTCAAGACTGGCAGAGCCTCGTTGTTTATTAATTTCAAGTTGAAAAACCACCGAGGCAACCATGTGTTTGTTCTGTATTGTCCGTGTGTTCTGTGTGGCTTGTTCAGGATTAAACCGTAAGAGGCTATGCCAGTCTTGCTTGTGTGCTGGCTGGGTTGGTAGCGTGGGCGGCATTGGCTTGAGGTTGTGTGCCTTCAGTGTGTGTGGAGAGAATTGCCACTTCAGTGACAAGCTGGTTAATCATGTCGGAGACGCTTGGCGTGTTTCTGTAGGGCCTCAATGTCCTGTTGTCATGTATGGATCCCCAGACTGATGCTGAAAATTCACGTACTGGGCAGACAAAGGAAATGTATACCAGTTCCCTGATGGTCTGGGAGTTCAGTGACTTTTAGGTTCCTTCTCAGGAAGCCAAAGGCTTTGTTCACCTTGGAGCAGATATGATCTCGATAATTATGTTTCTTCCAGCTATTGTATTTGTCTCGGTGTGTGTGTGTGTGTGTGTGTGTGTGTGTGTGTGTGTGTGTGTCTGTTTTGTGCATGTGTGTGTTTGTGTGTGCGAATGTGTGCAGGAGGGCGGCTGCTACTGATGTATATACATATACGTATGTTAAAATGTATGTATGCAGTGTGCGTGTGCGTGCATGTGTTGGAGGTGGGGCGGGGGTGAGGATACGTTTAATTAAATTAATTAAATACTGAATGATCACACACACACACACACACACACACACACACACACACACACACACACTGCATACATACATACATACATAATTATGAACTATGTAGATAGCAGCTGCACTCCACACATAGGCACACACACACACACACACACACACACACACACACACACATACACAGAGCCACATAGCTACGCACGCGCGCGCGCACACACACACACACACACACATCATTGCATCTGTATGTGTACACATACATATGTATACACACATAATCAAGCACACTACACGGAAAGAAGCCTGTGGACCTGCCACAACTAAACTTGTTAATGAGGGAAGTGGTGACTGTTGTGAGACCATATTATTTGAAAGATGCAGGGGAGTCAGAATGACGGAGGTTATATGGAGCCTGTTCCACGTCTTTGGCGACGGATTGGAAAGAAAACGATCTGTGTCCGTAGGTCTTACTTCTGACGTGAGGTATCCTGAGAAGTCGAGAATTAGAGGAAGAACAGAGCTGGCGAGACGGATTGTAGATAAGGAGGAGTTCAGAAAGATACCTTGGGTCAGATCTGTTGACAGCAACAACAACAACAACAACAACAAAAAAGAAGAAAAAAAGTCGGGGTGGCGATAGCTTATAGTCGGTTCGATCAGAAACAGGCAACCAGTGGGGAGACTGAAGAAGAGGAGGAACATGGTCAAATTTAAAAGCTCTACAAAATTAATGAGTCTGGCGCCATATATATTCTGAATTCGTTGAAGCCTGTCTAACAGATATTTGGGAAGGCCGGCCTAAAGATAATGGCAGTAATCCAATCTTGAGAGAACCAGAGCGCATACAAGTTTTTTTGGTTGCATCAGCTGAGAGATAGTAAGACGATTGACGATATACAGAGAGAGAGGGGGTGTGCGGGGGTGGGGGGATGGGGGGGGGGAGACAGATAGACATCAGTAGCAGAGTCCACTCGTGTTTCATATCATCATACAGCAAAATACCATGGGAGATGAAGATACTTAGCACATAAAATATTTTATTTCAGTTTTGAAAAATTGTCATTTTCAATAGCGTATACGAGACATTATTCGATTATGTTGAAAACATTGCATAAAAGACGGTCAGCAAACCGTAACTAAAATTCATCAGCAATTTGGGTGACAGTTCATTAGTGTAAAAACATAGAATATAATAAAAATCAAGGCCACTGACACACACGCCCCCATCGCCCACCCCCTTCCCCTTTTCGACACCCCATACAGCCTTTATGTATATACATTTGCTCTCTCTCTCTCTCTCTCTCTCTCTCTCTCTATCACAGTTCATTCTCGTGATTGACTGATAACATGCTTCAACTTTCAAAAAGAAATAAAATATATCACCAATGAACTCTTTGGGGGAATTTAAATCATCATAATAGCAATTGGAACGATTAAAGCATGATTCCATTTCTACTTTTACAAGGAATTAACCTCCTCTCTCTCTCTCTCTCTCGCTCGCTCACTCGCTCGCACACACACACACACACACACACACAATTAAATTCAGAGCAGCTGGAGTGGGGCTCAAATAAAAAAAAAAATATAAAATAAAAAAAACAAGTAAGTTTATTAATCCACATGGTAATTCGTTTATGCAATCACAGGCTCGTTATAAACATTTATAATGTGTTCAGGCACACCATGAAAATATATTAAAACAATCTCACACACACACACACACACACACACACACACACACGTACATACGCATACGCACGGCCACATAATATATATTACGCCTCTCTCTCTCTCTCTCTCTCTTCAATTTTTATTCACACATCAGTAGGGATACATTTTGACGATAAACATATGATGACTATAAAAATTCATCATAAAACCTGGGCACTAGCCATTTTCTAATGGATTGTCTCAAATACCACGTGACATCCGTCCGGCATCTCTTCCTCAGTGATCAAAGAGCGCGTTATCCTGCGTATGTAGACCACGAGGTAATCACTAAGGCCAAACTACACGTGGATAAACCGGTCTATTTTCTTTGCCCCTTTAACCCTTTCACCGCCAGTCAATTTAGAGTACAAAATTCCCTTGTGATATAAACACAGAAAAGACAGTGGCTAAGAATAGCTGGGAATTCCCCCCCGCGATGTATAGAAAACATGGCCTATCCTACCACCGAACATTAAAGAGTAGTAGGTTCATGGATAACAGACCAATGAATGGTCACCTTTCAGTGACATGGGTCCTCTACCACGCCTGTGCATAAACGAGAGATTGGCGGTGAAAGGGTTAATTGTCTGTCATGGTGATCATTACACCCAGCTAGCTCAGCAGACTCCACCGATGGACTACACACGTTGGTCAGAACCCAGCCCAAGCCAAGGAAGAAGAAGAAGAAGGGTTAATGTATCGTATTCAATGAATATGCAGGACATTTGACGTTTGATATTCATTTTCTCTTTGAAAATGAACAGGCCTACTATCAGGGCCTGGGGGAGAGGGCAAATTTCGTTTCATTGGTTAGAAGATGGTGTGACTGGTTCTTGTCTTGATGGTATGGTTGATTCTTGTATTGTCTCTCAGTCTCCTTGGAATCACTTGGACTTGACCAACAGCACTGTCTTCTGGGCGAAGATAGTTAATCCCTCTGAAAAAAAGAGAGAGAGAGAAAAAATATATATATATGTACATCAACGAAACAAAATTACTGACAGTTATCTTCTCCGTCGTCAACTCATTAAGAGTGCTCAAGATTAGGTCAGTGGTTACGTAAATCATTGTAAAAATCACGTCTGCAAGGAACTGTCTTCAACACTTATAGTCTTGTCTTGTATTACCTTTTATACCCCCGAAAACGGAGTATGGCTGCCTGCATGGTGGGGTTAAAAACGGTCATACACGTAAAAACCCATTCGTGTACATACGTGTGAACGTGGAAGTGCAGCCCACGAACGAAGAAGTATTACCTTTTATCACAACAGATTCTCTTTGTGAAATTCTGGCTGCTCTCCCTTGGAAGAGCGCCCCTTTATTTCCTTTGTAACGTGTGCAAGTGTATGTGTTTGCAAGTGTATGTGTTTTTGCTTTGATATCAAAGTGGATTTTTCTACGAAACTTTGCCAGAGAAAAACCCTTTTGTCGTCGTTGGGTCTTTTCGTGCATGCAGGACAGGGTCCTCGGATTTTTTAAAAATTCATTTGTTTATTTATTTTATTTTTTGTCTCAAGCTTAAGACAAGTGCCCACAAACATATGGCGCTGATAGTAAACACAACACACACACGTTCCCCAACAACCCCCCCCACCCATGCCCCCCCCCCCCCCCCCCGCCCCCCTTTTTTTTTCTTTTTTTCCAGCCGCACTATTGATACTAAATCATACCAGTGCGTTCCTCAAGGCCTGATCAGCGCTTTGGGTTTTTGCGTAGGTCAGGCATCTACTGCCCTCCACCCCCACCACCCTCCACACCTCTCAATCAGCCCCCACCCCCTCCTTTTTGTTTCTTTCTCTCCCCCTCACACCCTTTTTTTTTTTTAACACAGATCTTATGTTGCGTGTATGAATCAGTCTGCACTGCTCTGAAACACCAGCTTCATTGAAACTTTAAACTGAATCTGAAACTGGTTCCGTTACCAACGAGCTGGGTGAACTCTGGGGGTTTGGACCTCCACAGGACACCCAGCCAGTAGACGGGGACCCCGGCAAAGAGGATGGCCAGGCCCGACCCCCATGCGGTGAGGCTTCTGGTACACCGCCAGGATCAGCACGGCCACGTTGATCAGCAGCTGGGCCAGGGGCACGAAGAGCATCGTCTGCGAATCAGAACACGAATCATGTCATGTAGCTTCTGATACAGCCTATAGTTGACCGTAAACGCGTGCGCAAGGGCGCATGCACACGCTCTTACACACATACAAACTAAACATGCGCGCGCACACACAGACACACATGCACACACACACACTCTCGCTTCCACACACACACACACACTCTCTCTCTCTCTCTTTCTCTCACGCTTGCACACACACACACACACACACACATACACACACTCGCTTGCTCCCGCACACACACACACACACACACACACACACACACACACACACACATACACACACTCGCTTGCTCCCGCACACACACACACACACACACACACATACACACAGAAGCACGAATAACATTTTCTGGAAACAACCACAACGATAACATAACCATCAAGAGCATAGGAACTGACAACCTGCGATACCAGTGTCTGTGTCACGAAGAAGAGAGCTAGGCAGGTATATTCCACATAACGGAAGAATATGCTTTAATGTGTTATTCTAAAAAAAAAAAAAACAAAAAAAAAGCAGCAACAAAAATCAAGAAAACAAAAGAACAAACTTGGGATGAGTCTCATTATATTCATTCTTTCCCCTTCCTTTTGTTTCTTGTGTGAGGGATACCGTATTAAACATCCGACTTTCTGCAGATGTTTAAGTGTTGTAAAATTCCACACATACTTCAACACCAATAGTAAAATATCACCTCATAAAACTCATAACATTCCCAAGATGGAGGGGTCGTGAGTTCATTTTGAGTTAAGGACTGGCACCCTAGAGTAGCTAAAAAAAAAAAAAATTATGGGCGTGAATAAAATGTCAACAAAATCGGCAATATTGTCATCACCGGTAGTTATCATTCTACAAAATTTAATGAAGTACAATCGTTTCGAGTGATCTGTTCAATTCAGCACTAATATGCCAAGCTGTATGGAGGCGTTCTGTCCTATCCTTGTCACACAAAATGACACCAACGTAATTTCTATCACAGTATTCATAATAGACCGCTGGAGACTTACATGACTTATAGAGGCGCGTCACATGATCTGTGCTCTCGCAGTTGATTGGCTCTCCGAAACTGCTAGCAACAAAGGCAGAATATCCGAACCAACAGGATTCTTTTTCGACTTTTTGCTTCATTTAATTTTATTTATATTGTGCATGGGATGGCACTTCATCGTGCATCATTTGGGTTGGAGCTATGGAGGCTATCAAGCGAAAAAATGGAGGAAAGCACGTTTGCTGCTTTAACCGTTCACGGCTGCCTACGCCGGCCTTGGCATTGCTCGCGATTTCGAGTTCAATTGAAGTTAGATGCACGTGCGCAAGATCCAATATGGCCGCGGAACTCTCCAGCGATCTATTTATATCAGTTTATTTGTGTAAACAGACGCTATGATAATTAGTAAACCGGATGATTCAAGAATCCCAATTTATATAAGTTTATTTGTGCCGGTAAATAGACGTTATAGTAAATAGACGTTATAATGACTTTGTAACCCTGATAATTCAAGAACCCGTATGTTGTTGAACTAGTTAAGGACCGGACCACAACATCAAAGTTAAAGCATTGCGGCTTGACATCGAGTCTGTCAACAGAACGAAACGATTGTCACACCAGTGCAATCCCCGCTACTGTACCTTGTACGGCCTGTGTTCAGTGGGTTTGGTGTAGCGCAGGTAGAGGACGGAGAGCACGACAGCGATGCCCATGATGGTGGAGAAGAGAGAGATGAACTCCATCATGTCCGTCACACTGCCAGAGTACAGCATGGCCAGACCCCAGATCAGCTGCACACGCACGCATGCACACACATACACACACACACACACACACACACACACACACACACACACACGCACGCACACACACACACACACCTGAAGATTATAAGTCACCGACGGCCAACTGCAGCAGCAGCGAAGAGGCAGAGGGAGAGGCAAACTAAAGACTCAAGATGGTTCATTCCAGGACACACACACACACACACACACACACACATGCGCGCGCGCGCGCGCATACGTATGCACGCCACGCATATGCGCGCGCCGGCGCGCGCGCACACTAACAAACACACACGCACAGAGTTATAAATAATCATGAATAACAGGACTGTATAAGATACCACTGTAAATATGGGGTCAGCTACAGGTCATTCATCTGATTAAGAAACGACAGTTTCTGTATACTTAAAGGCTTAGTAAAGATATATAGTAACATATATCAAACAACGCCATCGTAAATTGGTACACAAGATAACAATCAAGTCAAATTTAAAGAGGCAACGAAAGCTAGGTGTTACGATGATATATTGGGCGGCGAAGAAAGAGAAAAAGATATGTGTGTATGCGTTCGTGCGTACGTGCGTGCGTGCGTGTGTGTGTGTGTGTGTGTGTGTGCGCGCGCACGCGCGCAAAGGAGGGGGAGTAGGTAGAGCGAGTAGAATACAAGTGTCTACACCCAATACACTGAGTTTACACTTACAATCACACACACGGTACAGTGCAGCGTCGTCCAAGAGTCTACAACTCACAACCACACACACGGGGGGGGGGGGGGGGGGGGGGGAAATCAGGGTTTTGTAACGTCTGTTACACAAAAGATACGCTATGAAATATTGTCCGCAGTAGTATACGTGGAACATCATTCTGTCACAGTGCAATCTTGACTCCTAGTTCGAGAGTCATAGTAGTCATTCACAAAAGGCTGAACTGTAAATGACTTCCTATTCCAGTGGATAAACCATTGAACATACAGCTCTCACTTTGCTGTTGGCCCAGCGGAAAGGTTATGTTATTCCTCTTCCTCCTCCTTCTTCTCATGTGCATTTATGTATAATGTAGAGCGATCGATCTGGGGACTCACCAGAACAAAGTTAGCGGCCCAGGGCGTCAGATACTTCTCGTGGATCATGCCCAAGATGGTGGGCATGTGGCCGTTCCTGGCTCCTGCGAACAGCAACCTGCAGGTAACAAAGACAACATATAGTCTAGTCTAGTGGAACGTGAAAAGTCATTTATTGTCCACATAGCAATACAGCCCTCAGGACAAGGGGGATATCATATTAAGCATAGTGTTGCACCTCTTGAATGGTTCTAACATCACACACACACACACACACACAAACGCACACGCACATACACACGCGCGCGCGCGCGCAAAATACATACTTAATAATGCACGTACTCACATGCGTACAGATAAATACATGAAACGTGCGGTTAAATGTGGATCATCATTGGATTAGTTGTCATTTTGTTCCATTATCTTTTTTCTCACAAGCATTGCTTCTGCGATGAATCTAGCTAGAGTTTTCATTGTCATTCGAAATAATACTCACAACATGATTGTGGCTAGGATTACCAAAGAAAGAATTTATCATACTACAGTTTTTTCGTTTATCGTCGTATGCGGTACAATGAAAAAGTGTAGTATAGTGTAGTGTAGTGTAGTGTAGTGTAGTGTAGGAGAGTAGAGCAGAAAAAAGTATAGTATAGTACTGTACTGTGGTGTTGTTCTGTGAGATAGGTAAGATATAGGAAGGGTTGCAGAGGACAAGAGGGAGGGAGGGAGGGGGGGGGGGAGGGGGAGGGAGCAATATGTGGGTGCAGCTAAACACGCTGTTTCTGGACAAACCTTGAATCTTCCAGTACAGGATACAAAATGTCGAGTCCCTAAAGCTCTCTCTCTCTCTCTCTCTCTCTCTCTGTGTGTGTGTGTGTGTGTGTGTGTGTCAGTGTGTGTGAGCTCACACGTACACAATGTTGACTGTGTTCATCGAGAGTTTTAACCCGTGTACGATTTATTAAAAAAAATAATAAAAATAATAATAATAAAAAAGATGGAAGAAATTTAGTCAAGCCATTATAGAACTTTTTCGTGTAAACTGACACATTTTTTTTATGGGGGTGGAGGGTTGGACAGTGGGAGGAAGGAAGCATGGGTTTTGGAAACAGAATGTGTACAAAATTAAAAGCAAGCATTTTTCTGTTTCAAAAACACACGCACACACACACAAACACACTGTGACACACACACATGCACACACACACACACACACACACCATCAGTTTCATTCACACTGGTTATGCATTTTTAAGAACTCTTAAAAGTGACTAGACAAAGAAGAACTAGAGATGATGATGATGATGGTAATGAAGAAGAAGATGGTGATGGTTGATGATGATGATGATGAATGTAACAGCATGCGCACGGTGAAGGAATAACAACAAGTTCTTAGCTTTTCAAACACCTCCAGAAGGACGGACTGCATTGAAACCACGCTGAACAACTGATTCTCCTGATCTCGCGTAATATCCGGTTGTGGCCAAAAATGTTTACACTCGTGAATTCCTGGTGGCGCGCTATTCGTGCGCACTTGGTGTTTTAAAGTAGACTGACAACGCATTTCCACAATTCTGCCGCACAGCGTAAGTTATTATACATAGTAATGCTAAAAGAATCTTCATATCCTCCGCCCTCACCTCATCCTCACAATGCCCCCCCTCTCCCTCCCCTTCCACCCCCCAACCCCCCTTTTTTTGTTTTCTTTTTATTAGTCGTTTTAACTGCACCTATAACGGATCCCACATGACTCGGCATTTTCATTGACTTGTTGTTTGTTCTTGTTGCTTATAGTCCAGCCGACCGCACAGGGCCATATCAGGACTGTCAAACCATACAAATGCTGAACCGCGTCAACACAGAACTGTCACATGTACACACACACACACACACACACACACACACACACACACAAAAACAACAAAACAACAAAAAAAACACAAAAAACAAACACACACTAAAACAAACTCACAAAACACAGTTCATGACACATTATCCTAACCATTTCGCTCCTTCGGGCAAATAAGACTAAGCCATGCTGAGGACGCCAGCCATTCCGCAGCTTAATTTATTATCCCCAGATTACCAACAACAAAAAAATCGTAAAAAAAGGGGGGAAAAAACAATACTTCAAAGCCAAACAATCAAAATACATAAAAATGGCCATACAGGCTATCAACACTACAGAATGGGCAGCTAGTACCCATCCTAGTATTTACAATCTCACTATCTAATCGTCAGAGTAAAAAAAAACTTGAAGAAAGAAAAAAGCCGCAAGATAGTACATAACAGATTTCGGAAAAGATAAAAAAAAAAGAAAGAAAAAAAAGTGTCAAGGCTTGCTTGAAAAAAGAAAAGGGAATGGACTGGGAAGGCAGAAAAAAGGAGACAACAGTCATTGTAATTGACTGTGAGGATCCGAGGTTGCTGCTGACAAAGACAGCGAAGATCCGTGTCAGGTCTTGACGACCTGGAGTGGCAGGCAGTAAATAATAAAATTAAAGGCTGGCTCCCACCAACAATCACAACAACAAAATAAACACTTGTGACAAAGAACTTTCACCACATTCGCCAGCTACAGACACAAAATAACACAATATAACACTAAATAGCAATTTAACCTTTTATTTCCCTTAATACAACACGTGCACAGCCCACTTAATCACCCACTCAACACTCAGCCTTCTCGTTCGCTTCCGACGTAATGGTAACTTCAGCACACTCCACACTAAACCCACAATCTTTCCACGCAATCCTGCGAGCAACAATCTCAATGCCTGGTCGATAACCTCTCGACCACCACATACATAGGTCACCAATCAAAGAACATTCACAATCCAGACATTCTTAGGGTCTCTTATGATCGGTACGAATCACCACCTGGAGTTCTCGACAACCTCAAGGCACGTTCAGGCCTAGTTATGTAACACAGTACTTACGAAGAACTCTCTGACGTCACGAACTCCTCATTGTGCACTACACCACACACGCTGGAATCTCACGTCTCTGTTATGACTTGACACACACACTACACAAACGATGCCTCCACATCTTCAGCAGCAACAAATCGACGCGTCGCGCTGACGGTCGAAGAGCACGCTCGCGCTGGGACACTTCACCACGAGCATTCCGGGCTCCTGCCTCGTCGACCTCAGGGTGAAGTCCGAAGTCCGCCTCCTCCGGTAACCACAGCTCCCACACACATGGATAACCAACGTTCCGCTCTCTCTCTGTCCGAGAACCTTCACTCAGCTTCCCCTACCACACGTCGGACCACTCACACAGGGAGAATGTACAGGGGTGGGATAGATCTAGACGGTAAAACAAAATATGATTAGGCAGATCCAGCCAGAAGCAAAACGTTATGGGGCTATGTACAGGAACGGAGATGCACAATGGGGATTTCATGTATCCAACGTCCTCCGACGCCAGCTGGCCACGCTTTCCCAGGACGACGAACACAAAAT
The DNA here is from genome assembly GCF_041734735.1 of Babylonia areolata. Classification (NCBI taxonomy): domain Eukaryota; kingdom Metazoa; phylum Mollusca; class Gastropoda; order Neogastropoda; family Buccinidae; genus Babylonia; species Babylonia areolata. The sequence continues at coordinate 39,357,344 of NC_134884.1, forward strand.
GGGAACTGGCTCACACCCCGTACTTCACAGTCACTGGTGACAAAGGAATAACATCGTTCTTCGCCGCACAGCAACGTTGTACTAGTAACGCAAGATGTAGCTCACCCACAGCAATGCGTAGTACCCCAGTCCCAAAACAAACAACACAATCCTTCGGCACACTTCTAACAAGTGCTTCAGGCACAAGGAAAACAAGGAATAGTCCATCACCTCTGGACTGAAGTCCCTAGTGCACAGTACCGCCATGCACTAAGTCACATCCAAAACACATGGAGCAAAGTACGCCTGCCTTCTGCAGGGAGCACACACAAAGGTATCTCTCTTAACTACCCCCACGTAGAACTCTCTGATTGGTTAAAATATACTACAGCTGATTGGTTAAAATACACTACAGCTGATTGGTTGACTGTTCATCTACCTTACATTCTGACTGGTTAAAATACACTGTGTGTGTGTGTCCATCGAGATCGATGATGACCATCGTTGTCATCCAGCTGGGGGATGGGGGTAGGGTGGTGGTGGGGTGGGGGGAGGATGCTCATGAATCTATCTGTGAATGCGCAGATGGCTGAATAGTCCAATCTGCGCACGAAATGTTCGCTGACAGTTGGGGCAAAGACAGGCATATCATTGTCAGGGAGCTTGTTTGCCCGTGACTTTCTGGCCTGCCTCTTCTGAACAGCTGCAGCAGTCCTGTTGGCCTCGCACAACTTGGCGCCTTTGTGCACAGCAGTGCGCCATTTGTCACGGTACACTGCAGATTCCTCCCAGGAGTCAGGGTTGATATCAAACGCTTTAAGAGAGACTTTCAGAGTATCTCTGAAGCGCTTCTTCTGACCTCCGTGTGATCTCTTCCCTTGTTGCAGCTCGCCATAGAAGAGCCTTTTGGGCAGCCGATGGTCTGGCATGCGCGCCACGTGTCCAGCCCAGCGAAGCTGGGACTGCATCAGGATGGTGAAGATGCTGGGAAGGGTGGCTTTTGCGAGTACCTCTGTATCTGGGGTCCTGTCTTGCCACTTGATGTTCAGTAGCTTCCTGAGGCATGTTGTGTGGAAGTGGTTCAGCTTCTTGGCATGTCGTTGTTACACTGTCCAAGTTTCGCAGGCGTACAGTAGTGTGGGGAGAACTACTGCTCTGTAGACCTTTAGCTTGGTCTCAAGACTAATGCCTCTTCTGTTCCAGACATTTGCACTGAGTCTGCCAAAAGTTGCGCTTGCTCTTGCAATCCTGACGTTCACTTCATCGTCGATGGTTGCATTTCGTGACAGTGTGCTGCCAAGGTATGTGAACCGCTCCGCCGCACTGAGTCTCTGACCTGTTGACTGTGATGTTGGGCTCAACGTAGGGTTTCCCTGGGGCTGGCTGATGGAGAACTTCAGTTTTCCTCGTGCTGATGGTAAGGCCGAAGTTCCTGCTGGCAGCGGCAAACTTGTCGACGCTGAGTTGCATGTCAGCTTCAGATCCAGCGTTGAGGGCACAATCATCAGCAAACAAAAAGTCTCTGATGATGTCTGTCATGACCTTCGTTTTTGCTTGAAGCCTTCTGAGGTTAAACAACTTGCCATCTGTTCGGTACTTTAGGCCGATTCCAACATCGCCCTCTCTGAAGGCATCAGTAAGCATTGCAGAGAACATGAGGCTGAACAGCGTTGGAGCCAGGACGCAGCCTTGCTTGACACCATTTGTGACAGCAAAAGGAGCAGATGTTTCGCCTTTGTCCTGGACTCGAGCCTGCATGCCTTCATGGAATTGGCTGACCAAGGAAATAAATTTCCGAGGGCATCCGTACTTGGCCATGATCTTCCACAGTCCCTCTCTACTCACGGTGTCGAAGGCCTTAGTGAGGTCGACATAGGTGGAGAACAGATCAGCATTTTGCTCCTGACATTTCTCTTGCAGCTGCCTTGCAGCAAACACCATGTCGGTGGTTCCGCGCTCTTTCCGGAATCCACATTGGCTCTCAGGCAAATGACCTTGATCAAGGTGTGCTGTGAGGCGGTTTAGTAGGATCCTGGCAAGTATCTTGCCTGCGATGGACAGCAAGGAAATGCCCCGATGGTTATCACAGGCTTGCCGGTTCCCCTTTCGCTTGTACAAGTGAATGATAGATGCATCTTTGAAATCCTGGGGGATCATCTCTTCTTTCCACATGAGTGAGTACAACTGATGGAGCTTCTCAGTCAGCACAGTGCCTCCATCCTTGTAGACCTCTGCTGGTATGGAGTCTGAGCCAGGTGCTTTGCCACTGGATAGCAGACGGATTGCTTTCTGGGTCTCAAGAAGTGTTGGCGGATCGTCCAGTGCTTCGTTGATGGGGACTTGTGGGAGACGGTCTATGGCTTCATCATTTATGGAGGAAGTGCGATTTAAGACACTGTTGAAGTGCTCAGCCCAGCGTTCGAGAATTTTCTCCTTCTCGGTGATCAAGGTATTCCCATCTGCACTGAGGAGGGGGGATGATCCTGAGGATGTGGGGCCGTAGACTTCTTTTAAGGCATCATAGAACCTCTTCATATCGTGCCTGTCAGCATATCCCTGGATCTCATCAGCTTTGTCACTCAGCCACTTATCCTGCATCTGGCGTAACTTTTGCTGAACAGTCCTGCGGATGGCATCGTACGCATCCTTTTTTGATGTGGACTTTGGGTTGCTCAGGTAGGCTTGATGCAGACAGCGTTTCTCATCCAGAAGCTGCTTGATTTCATCACAGTTTTCATCAAACCAGTCTTTGTGCTTTCTGGTCATGGGTCCCAGGGTCTCTGAAGCTGTACTATAGATCAGCTCACGCAGGGTCCTCCAGTCAGACTCCACATTCTGGTTGTCCAGAGAGGCGGATTCCAGACGATCTTCCAGCAGCTCCACAAAGGACTGTTTGATGGTGATGTTATTCAGCTTAGCGATGTTGAGCCGTTTTGGAGCCTTCTGGCCTTGGGGGCGTCTCTTGGGCTGGATTCCTTCTGGCCTTGGGGGCGTCTCTTGGGCTGGATTCCTTCTGGCCTTGGGGGCGTCTCTTGGGCTGGATTTAAAATACACTACAGCTGATTGGTTATATACAAGTCTATTTACAGATCTAGACTCTTGCACTTGCTGCCTAACTTGGCAACAACCACACTACATTTGGCGCTTAGCGCTGTCTCAGTCCTGACAATCCGTTATTTATCATCAGTGGGTAAAAAATGTCCGGCTTGGGGTTAAACCAACACAACAGCGATAAGAAGAGGAAGTTGGAAACACTCCAGACACGTACTGACGCACGTGCTCGCGCACAAAGGCTACACACACATGCAAACACACACACACGCACGCACGCACACACGCACACACACACACACACGCATGCACGTATACACTGACAAGCGAACTCAAATTTTTAGTTCTTCCCTTGTACGCAAGATGGTTGCCGAAAAAACGCGCCCTGGTGTGGCTGAAGCTCAAAAGCGCTGGATGTTTAGTCAGTGTCCCCAAACATGTGCGACTGACCGATACAATGACTTTACCGAATACAGTATTCGGTGTACGGGTATGTGTTGACATATGGTATGATGATACTTGTTATTGCATCAGTGCTGTGTCAACAGATTTTCTGACATCATTAAACAACAAAGCATCACACACACACACACATACACACACAAATTCACACACACACACACACACACACACACACACACACACACGGGAGGCATGCACGCACAGCGACGTTAACTCACTCAGTACGGCCAGTCCTCCCTTCTCCTCTACACAGACCCCTCGGATGTCCAGTGGGTGTCTGAATGACCCTACCTTGAGCTTTCGTCGTCAGAATTGTAGTATTCTTTGTCAGCATTCACCTCTGCAGTATAAGAGCCTTCCGCTTGCAATATTTTGATGGTGGTAATTCGGGTGAAACGCTGCTAACGTCGTCTCTTTCGCCGTTCGTATGGAAAGAGTTAAAGCATTCAGATGACTTTAGTTAGCAGTATGCCATTTCACAATTTAAATTATCCACTCACTCCGCGGCAAACCACTGCAGAAAAATCGCGTAAAGGCTGGAACGAATGGAATATCCGTCCACTCATTCGACCGGCGCGCTTTTGGACAGTATGCGGTCAGGTATTGCCAGTCTGTCCCAGGTTGCGCTTTTGGAGCATGTCCCAGGTCAGGTCGTGCTTTTGGACTATGTCCCAGGTCGCGCTTTTGGACTTTCCAAAGTACGCGCTTTCGGGGTCGCGCTTTCGGACGATTCGCACTAATAGGATGCCCCCCCCCCCCCCCCCCCCCCCCTTTTTTTTTTAACGCACAGTGAGGGCTGGTGTGGCCATTGCTGTTTTCTACAAAAACGGGAAATGATTCATAAGAGGAATGTTCGGATTTGCAGGCGGTGTAACATTTACATGAGTAACATCGACACAACTCATTTCTCTCTGACAGATAGGATAAACGTGATAATAATCATATCTTCTGAGAGAGAGAGAGAGAGAGAGAGAGAGAGAGAGAGAGAGAGAGAGCATAACAATGTCAGTTTTGTTACTACTACTACTACTGCTACTACTACTTCTGCCACTGCTATTACTATCACTGCTGCTGTTGCCACTACCATCACTATCACTGCTGCTGTTGCTACTACCATCACTGTCACTGCTGCTGTTGCCACTACCATCACTATCACTGCTGCTGTTGCCACTACCATCACTATCACTGCTGCTGTTGCTACTACTATCACTATTACTGCTGCTGCTGCTGCTGCTACTACTGCTTCTGCCACTACTACTACTGCTAGCTGGTGGTGGTGGAGCTACTACTACTACTGCTGCTGCTGCATACTACTTTTACTAACGCTGCTGCTGTTACCACTACACCACTACAGCTATTACTACCACCACTATACTGCTGCTGCTGCTTCTACTCATACAACTGCTGATGCTACTGTTACTTCTCGTACTAATACCGCTGCTATTGGTACCGCTGCTCCTCAGACTAGTCCTGGGTACTGACCGACCTGGAGTGGCCCATGATGCAAGCGTTCAGAGCTCCAATGGAGGTGGTGGCCACAAAGACGGCCAGCACAATGGACAGCGGGCGGTACAGCCTCTGAACAAAGTCCTGCACACACATAGTGTATTGTGTTGTGTTGTGCTGTGCTGTGTTGCCGAGGGTTGGGTTGTGTTGTGCTGTGCTGTGTTGCCGAGGGTTGTGTTGTATTGTGTTGTGCTGTGCTGTGCTGTGTTGCCGAGGGTTGTGTTGTTTTGTGTTGTGCTGTGCTGTGCTGTGTTGCCGAGGGTTGTGTTGTATTGTGATGTGCTGTGCTGTGTTGCCGAGGGTTGTGTTGTATTGTGTTGTGCTGTGCTGTGCTGTGTTGCCGAGGGTTGTGTTGTATTGTGATGTGCTGTGCTGTGTTGCCGAGGGTTGTGTTGTATTGTGATGTGCTGTGCTGTGTTGCCGAGGGTTGTGTTGTATTGTGATGTGCTGTGCTGTGTTGCCGAGGGTTGTGTTGTATTGTGTTGTGCTGTGCTGTGCTGTGTTGCCGAGGGTTGTGTTGTATTGTGTTGTGCTGTGCTGTGATGCCGAGGGTTGTGTTGTATTGTATTGTGTTTTGATGTGCTGTGCTGTGATGCCGAGGGTTGTGTTGTATTGTATTGTGTTTTGATGTGCTGTACTGTGATGCCGAGGGTTGTGTTGTATTGTGTTGTGCTGTGCTGTGATGCCGAGGGTTGTGTTGTATTGTATTGTGTTTTGATGTGCTGTACTGTGATGCCGAGGGTTGTGTTGTATTGTATTGTGTTGTGATGTGCTG
>NC_134884.1:39363216-39383216 GCF_041734735.1 Babylonia areolata
ACACACACACACACACAGACAGAGAGAGAGAGAGAGAGAGAGAGAGAGAGAGAGAGAGCACGCACAAGTATATACGCACGCACACATAGGCCCTATGCATGCCAATTGATACTAAAATCTATGTAATCTACTATAATTAAAAAAAAAAAAAAAGAATTAAAAAAACAAAAAAAAATCTCACATCCCACCCGGAAACGTCACTCACGTACACAAAGTGAGTCATATTTTCCAGCCACTGTTTCTGTTTTTGCTGTTGTGTTCTTAAAGTCTTCATCAGTTTCTGACCTGTAGCTTTTATAAAAGTACACAGACTGACGGAGCAAAACTTGCAACACGGATCCAGGACGTGGACTTTGACATCCGGAAATGCATGGTGACAAAAAAAAAGTAGGAGTGGGGCGTGGGGGTACGGGGGGTCGGGAGGGGGGGGGGTCGAGTACCGATTGTCATTCTTTTACTAATTCTGTATATACTATCATCATCGTTTAATATAAAAGCTTATACAAGGAAGAGAAAGCAAAACAGAGAGATGGGGTGGAATAAAATAGAGAGAGAGAGAGAGGGGAAGGGAGGGAGAGACTGACAGAGTGTGTGGAAGAAAAAGAGAGAGGGAGAGAGAGACTGACAGAGTGTGTGGAAGAAAAAGAGAGAGGGAGAGAGAGAGTGGGCCAAGGAAGGAGAGATCGAGAGATCAAGTGTGTGTGTGTGTGTGTGTGTGTGTGTGTGTGTGAGAGAGAGAGAGAGAGAGAGAGAGAGAGAGAGAGAGAGAGAGAGAGAGAGAGAGAGAGAGAGAGAGAACGAACGAACGAAATTTTATTTTACGAGGGTAAAGGAGTAAGCACAAAGTACTTTTTTACATCCAGCCCTCTGGGCATAAATAATAATTGGAAAAAAAGCAACAAAGCAACAACAACAACAACAACAACAACAAAAAGCGAGTCAATTCACAACACCAACGTCAAAATTGCATAAGCATGTGCAAACATAAACATAGAACTTATATACAATACAATATCTCGATAGATGAATAACAACGAGGACAATAGGGTAGGGGCGTGGTGGAGAGCGGAAGGAAGAATGGACAAAGGGAAGAGTAAAGAAGGCACGGGAGGCTGACAACAGACAGATATAGTGACAGTGACAGTGGAGAGACATAGAGACTGACAGGGGAGGAGAGAGGCGTATATATATTGACAATCTATACATGATTTTTTGTTTATAATGGATATGTGTCACATAATCACATGTTTTTCAATAAATGTGCACGATATATGTTTTTAAAGTTAGGGATGCTTTTTACAGTGTTTACATTGAGGCAGGATAATAATTCATTCCATAAACAGCTCCCTGAATAAAACAGACTAGATTTAAAAAGATCGATCCTTGGAAGTGGTACCATAACTTTATGAAGATAAATGAGTGTTGGTTACAAATTTATTCTTCAGTGAGGGGGGTGCAAATCCAGACATGATTTTGAACATAAATAGACCTTTGTTAAATAGAAGTTTTGTTTTCAGTGGGAGGATATCGAGAGCTTTATAATCAGATACAGTCAATGATGAAGATTTTAAAAGAATCAATTTTACAGCTCTTCTATGCAGACTCAATAGAGGTTTTATAATACTGTCACTCGCCGAATCCCACACTGTCGAAGCATAGTTAATGTGTGATTCTATATAAGCACTGACAAATAGTTTTCGGCAGTGAAGTTCCAAAAAGTGTTTAATTCTAGACAGTTGATAGATATTTTTTGATACCTGTTTGCATAACAGAGAAATATGATGTGACCATGACAAATTATTATCGATAGTGATGCCAAAGATTTTATGGTGGTCAACTTCTTCAATCTTGTCACCTTTGATGAAAATAGGCGAACAGTTTATGGGCATATTTTGACGTTTTTGTCTTGTTGTGATTATTAGCAATTTTGTTTTTTTAGGATGGAGACACATGTGGTTTAGTTCGGACCATTCAATCAATTCGTCAATACTTTCCTGAAGAGAAAGAGATACGATACATAGGTTAGTATGACTAGTATGAATAGTGGAGTCATCAGCAAACATTTCACATGGCGTCTTGATAGATAAGGGTAGGTAATTAATATATGCAGAAAATAAGATAGATCCCAAAACAGAACCTTGAGGTACACCATAGTTAATTGGTAATAACACTGATTTTGAACCATTTGTGGACACAAGTTGTTTTCTTTCAGAGAGAAAAGATGAGATAAGTTCTAATGTATTCAAAGACAAACCATAAATCTTTAGTTTTTTTAGGAGGAGAGAATGATCAATCACATCAAAAGCCTTCATAAAGTCGACAACAAGAGCTCCAGTAATTTCGTTATTATTAATGTTAGTAAGCCATTGATCTACAAAATTTATTAGTGCAGAATGACATGAGTAATTAGCTTTAAATCCAGACTGATTTGGATGGAACAAGTCAAAATTATTAAAATGCTTAAGAATATGTTTATTTATATGATGTTCCAGGGGTTTTGATAATATTGGCAAAATAGAAATTGGTCTGTAGTTTGATGGTTCAGAGCGATCACCATTCTTATATATAGGAATAACTTTAGCAGTTTTGAGCGTTTTGGGAATCTTATTTTTTGTAATACTTGAATTATATATGTATGTGAGGGATTCTGCTATTATAGGAGCTGAGAGTTTTAATATTTTTCCGTCTATGCCATCAAGACCTCTTGTACTAGTTTGTTTTAAATGAATCAGAGCATTATAAACTTCATGTACACATATCAAAGGAATATCTAATGTGGATGAAATATTTTTTGATTGACAGAATTTTAACAGAGCATCTAAAGAGTTAAGGTTTGATTTGTCTGATTTTATAATTGAAGTCGCTATGTTACAGAAATGTGAGTTAAATCTATCTGTGGATATGTCTGTGAGTGATGTAATTTGTGTGGCTCTATTCTTATTTTTCAACTGATTTATGGCTTTCCACAAAGACTTACTATCAGACTTAGAAGTGATCAACTTTTGAAAATATTTTTTACTGCATTTCTTTGCTTTTGAAAATCTTCTCGGGTTCCAGTTGATAAAAGAAAATCTCTGAAATCGATGGCGTCTTCTATGTCTCCCGTTATCCAAGGCTTTTTCAGACTGGTTTTTACACGTTTAGTTTTGAATGGGGCGTGTTTGTTGTAAATGTTGAGGAAATTATGATACCATATTTCAAACGCTTCATCTGGATCAGTAAACTGATAAACGAGAGACATAGGAGAGTTCATCAGGTCCATCAAGAATGAATCAGGGTCAAATTTTGAATAACTTCTGTATGTGATAACTTTATGAAAGTTTTTTGGTATCTTGATATCTTTCAACACTTAAAATTAAAAAAAAAAATAATAGATAAGCTTACATAAATAAATAAATAATAATTATAATATAGAAAAAGGTAGTAGTAGTAGTAGAGAGAGAGAGAGAGAATACACACTAAATAAATTGCGGATCTTACTGTATCCTTGTTTTGTGAATGACATTGCCTCTGAATCCGGATGTGTTATGTCACACACGGATACCAATAACCATATGACGTGTGTGTGCGTGCGTGCGTGCGTGCGTGTGTGTGTGTGTGTGTGTGTGTGTGTGTGTGTGTGTGTGTGTACGTGCGTGTGTGCGTGCGTGTGTGTGTCTCTTTCTCTATATGTGTGTGTGTGTGTGTGTGTGTGTGTGTGCTTTTATACAAACATCCCGGATATGCGCGTCTTTTGTCTTTCCTATACTCTGAGCCTCTTCCGCAAAAACAGTTTCAGTTTCAGTTTCAGTAGCTGAAGGAGGCGTCACTGCGTTCGGACAAACCATATACGCTACACCACATCTGCCAAGCAGATGCCTGACCAGCAGCGTAACCCAACGCGCTTAGTCAGGCCTTGAAAAAAAAGAAAGAAAAAAAAGGGGGAATAAATAATAGATAAGCTTACATAAATAAATAAATAAATAATAATTATAATATAGAAAACGGTAGTAGTAATAATAATAATGATTTAAAAATATAAAAAATAAAATAAAAAATAAAAAAATAAAAAAAATAAAAAATAAGACAGCAATGATGATAAATAAGCAAATAAATGTAAAACATAAAGACACACATTCACACATACATCCACACATGCATAACAGATATGCACCAAACATGCAGTTTCACAGATATGAAAGCACAGTCAAATACATATAAACGTACATGAGCTCCAACACACACACACACACACACACCACACACATTACCCTGCACCTCCTCTACCCCCCTCCTCCACACACTCATTTCTAGTCTATGTATCACAGCTTCCACGGCACACACACACACACTCACAGAGATGAACACTTACTTGTACAAGCACACACACATACGCCCATATCTCCCACCCCCAACCCCATACACATATATACAAAGATATATATATATATATATATATATATATACGTTCCAATATCCTGTTGCTCCCACAGTGTAGGCATGCATACACTCACATACCTCATCCTCTACCCCACCTCCCCTCACACACACCCACACCCACACGCACGTGCACAGAACTCTCCTGACACTTGTGTACACTTACACTCTCTCGCATGCACAAACGCACTCAAAAGCACACACACACACACACACGCACAGACTGCGAGGCTGCCACTGATTTGCCGCAAGAGGGATGGGAAAAGATCTCCGATGCCAAGAACGTGGCGTCTAGTGTGTTGCTCAGTCTATTGTATTTGGAAAGGCCCACAGAGACTCTGTTCCGTTTTGAAGAAATTTGCGCAATGTTGGTTTGGAAATGATGCCGATATTTGTTCGATTTGCAAAGCATCGTGCTCTACCTTTAAACGCAAAAACAACGACAACAAAATAAAACCCAACAAAAACCGTTCAAAGGTAATTTCTAGTTTTCGGGATGCATGTACATTCATTTATCATTTCATTTAACGGCAGTCGGGAAAGCAGTGTAGTAAGGAAGCGAAGTAAAGTGCAAATGAAAAAATATATGATTGAAATTAAAATAATTTATTTAGAACATCACGCACCGCACTAATGCACCTATGAGAGTGATAATGATGATAATAATGATAACAACATCGACTAAACATAGATGATGATGATGATAATAATAATAATAATAATAATATAAGTACGAATAAGAACAACAACAAATATCTATAATGATAATTCGAAAGAAATAACAATAATACTAATACTAACGACAACAGCAACAATACTACTACTACTAATTTATATATATATATATATATATATATATATATACACTCCCATTTGAACTGTCATTCTTCTAAAGAGAGAAAAAAAACGCTGAAACAAAACTTTTTTTTTCTCCATCCAAACCAAACCTTGTCCAAAAGATGCTCTCACCGACTCAACTCTGCTGCCGGATGCCGACCTGTGGTGGTCTGAACACACAACAATGTGACGAACTGATGGAGTACTTCAGTGGTTTTAATCAAGACATGCACTTGGAGGGGGAGGGGGGAGGGGCGTGGGGGGGGGGGGGTGAAAAGAAAAACAGCCAATGAAATCGCTTCACGCATCCGCCTCGCAGTAGACAAGCAGACGACAAGTTGCAGACTTCACCAACAAATGTGAGGCTCGCGTTGTGACAGTAGTGAGATGAAAGTTGCCTGTGGTGGTGGGTGGGAAGGGTCAGTGAAGAAAAAAAGAATGAATAAGAAATATTGGAATGACTTATTGTTATTATTATTAAAAGCTGACTTTTTTTCTTTCTTTTTTTATCACAGACAACAAAAGTGCAAGACTTTGACCTCCCAGTCCCTAACATCTGTAGCTGTCCACAGTATGAGCGATTACTACTTTCGCATCTGGTGTGTGTTCTGTATATTGTTCGGCCACACTATTCGGAATGTGTTCATTTCTGTAGTTGTCTGGGTTTGAGTGGCATTGTCTCTGACTTTCTGTTCATCAAGGCCAAAGGTCATTAATTGTCATCACCAGCGTTCTTCCAACCTGAGGGGTCCTGGATTCAGTCTTGGTAGTGGTTAGCTTGGTGGATTAAGGGGTGGAGATCTTACAGATCTCCCAGGTCAACATGTGTGCAGATCTGCCCGTACCTCTATCCCCTTCCAGCAACTACACATGCCAAGGATGAAAATACACGCACATTAAAGATCCCATAATCCATATTAGTGTCTGGTGGGTGATGAAAATATAGATGTACCCAGAATGCATATCCCTGAAAACAAGAGTATGGCTGCCTTTATGGCTGGGTTAAAAAAAAAGAAGTTGTTTATGTGAAAGTCTACCCATACATGTGAGTGAGTATTGGAGCTAGAAACCATGAATACAGAAAGAAAGAGTCACCAATATCTCTGGATCAGCAGGAGACACAACAACAATAACAAAATAAACAGACAAATGAACACACATAAAGAGTAAGGTGGTATATGGAATTTGTGCCCTGGCTTGTTTGCTTTATATCTGGTTGCAATGTTGTTTTCCAGAAAGCATTTTGTTAAAACAATGTGTATCATCTCAAACACATGATGAGGAGGGTTTGCTCATATCTGGAGGCAGTCTTTTTCCAGAAAGCATTTTGGTATAGCAGTGTGCATCATCTCAAGGACAGTGATGATGAGGGTTTCGTTTATGCTCATCTTCCTCATTCGTAAGCTGAACCGAGTGGTTTGTGCATGTGTGTTGTTTAGTCATAGACTGAATGTGTGATCGTATGATGTGTTTCATGACGCATGAGTGTTTTCTACTTCAGTGAAGTGTTCATTATTAAAACTTGATGTCTCAGTCACCATGGGACCTGATCAGCTGGTTGGCTTGATGTGGAGGTCATGCATCTGCTGGTTTTTTTTTTGTGTGTGTTTTTTTTTTTACAGCAGATGTGTAGTGTATATGCATCAGTCTGCTCGCTCTGACTCCTTGAAACTGAATCTGCATGGGTGGTCACTATGTGTTAGTCAACATTGTATTGATGCTTTTTTTTGTGTGTGTTAACAATTTGATATAAAGTGACACACGTGTGCCAAAATCAGATATGTTGTAAGCTTCATGTTCCTTGTCCCTTCTCTTTGTCTTATCGTTTTCTCTGTTTGTCAGTGTCTGTTTTGCCTCCGCTTTCCAACCACGCTATATTTCCTCTTAAACTAGCCATCTCTCTTTCTCTCCCCCACTTTCTCTCTCTCCAGTCTAATATTCTAATGATCTCATCATGTTCTGTTGAAAGTCGTCTCTTTTCTGTCTTACAGCATTTATGTAGACATACTTTGTTTCTTTCTGATGTATGCTTCCATGGTGTATATCCTCAGGTGGCATTACACACACACACACACACACACACACACACACACACACACACACACACACACACACACACACACACACACACACACACACACACACAGAAAATAAAGAAAGAAAACAAGGAATAAACACGAAATGTCATCTGCCAGAATACATGTGCAGCTGATCGCACAGTTCTCATGCAGGGGAACAAACCCAAACAAATGGATGCGTTGATGGAGCAGTCGATTATTTCCCTTGGCCTTTGGCGAGGGTTTGGACATACTGCATGAGCACTTTAGTGTACACTGTATTACTAGACATAATAGAAATTAAAGAAAGGAGACTGCTTTTATTTATAAACGTAGTTTGACGGCAGTTTTTCTGCCTTTTTTTTTTAGTGTATAGTGTATTATCAAATATAGTATATATATATATATATATATATATATATATATATAGAGAGAGAGAGAGAGAGAGAGAGAGAGAGAGAGAGAGAGAGTAAGGAATGGAAATGATACTGCCCTCACTCATAAGACATGGCTGGACAGCATTAAATGAGAAGGGGAAGGAGAGTGGGGAAATGGAGAGTGCAGTTGGTAGAGTTGGGTGGAATAATCTACAGTACAGTACAATACATTACAATACTTTTTTCATTCATCCAACTGAAAAATAATTATGCATCACTCACACTGCACAATATCTCAGTCCACAGAGCCAAGTCCAACGCACACACAACATGACAAAGGTTGGACCAAAGATCAAAAAGGAAAATGTGTCAAGCCAAATACACACAAGCAACTAATAAAACACAGCAGCCTGATTTACCCCCCCCGCTGCCCTCCCCCCCTCCCCCTACCACACCCCCACCCGGCATAAGATACTATTTCAGAATAAGAAATGCTAGGAAAGTAATCTTGTGACAGAAGATCCTACAAAGACATTGTGATATACTTCATACGGTGGACTATTTACCACTGATGCCAGTATTTTGCATGCATTCTGACTGTTGCATTTCGATTTAAGAAAACCTTGAGCGTGTTTTTATTCGTAGTTGTTGTTGCTGTTATTTGATTGGCTGTCCTTTTTGTCTCTCCCTCCCCCCCCCCCCCTCATTATCCTATAACTCCTGCATTATAAGACAGCAAATGGTAAAGTTAAACACTTATTATGCCCTGAAAATCTTTTCTTTTCTTTTGATTGAGCGATTAATTTTTCTTAATTAATCTGGTTCACAGACCTCATGATTCCTGATGCAGATGTTTTCAAGAGCAAGTCTTTCTTCCTTAACTTATTCGCTTATTAAGATTGTATGGTGATTGTTCAGCATAATTATGGATGTAATGTATATGTGTGTGCATGTTTGTGTGTGTGTGTGTGTGTGTGTGTGTGTGTGTGTGTGTGTGTGTGTGTGTGTGTGTGTGTGTGTGTGTGTGTGTATTTAGGAGTTAATTAATTTCTTCATTTGCTGCATTTTATTTCAATTTAGTTGTTGTGACAATGTACTGGATGTTTTGAAATAAATGTTCTTGCCAATCTAAAGATGGCATTTGTTTTTTTATGTTATGTTGACATATGGATTGTGAAAATGTGTGTGTGTGTCTAAGTGAACTTGCACAGTCTTCTACTCTCTCTCACTCACGCACTGTGTGTGTTTGTATGCGTGGTGTCTTTCTGAGTGAGCTTGTGAATAGTCCTCTTTCTCTCTCTCTCTTTCTGTGTGTGTGTGTGTGTGTGTGTGTGTGTGTGTGTGTGTATGCATGCATGTGCATACATGTGTGTGTGTGTTTACTTGTCTATCTGTATGAGCTCGCACGTTGTCTTCTCACCTGTGTGTCCTCATCTTATTTGCACCACCTTATCTCGGGTGTGTGGCTCGATGGGGTCTAGAGGTAACACGTCCGCATAGGAAGCGAGAGAATCTGAGCGCTCTGGTTCAAATCATGGCTCAGCCGCCGATATTTTCTCCCCCTCCACTAGACCTTGAGTGGTGGTATGGACGCTAGTCATTCGGATAAGACGATAAACTGAGATCCCGTGTGCAGCATGCACTTAGCGCACGTAAAAGAACCCACGGCAATAGAAGGGTTGTTCCTGGCAAAATTCTGTAGAAAAATTCACTTAGATAGGAAAAACATATAAAACCGCAGGCAGGAAAAAATACCAAAAAATGGGTGGCGCTGTAGTGTAGCGACGCCCTTTCCGCGGGGAGAGCAGCCCGAATTTCACACAGAGAAATCTGTTGTGATAAAAAAGAGAAATACAAATGTTGGGGAGGGGGTGCCTTTGTCGGCACACACACGCACACACGTGCAAGCGCATATGCACACACACACACACACACACACACACACACACACACACACACACACACACACACACACACACACACACACACACACACAAACTGAGCACAACGGATTGACACTGAGGAGTTGCGACACAAAGTTTTACAGCGGCGCAGGTAACGTAAATGGGCGCGCGTGCACACACAGACACACACATTGAAAGCTTGGGGAACATAAACCAAGGGGAATAAAGAGATGACTCCTCTCTATCTATCTATCTATCTATCTATCTTTCTGGCCAGAAAGAGACAAACAGATAGAGACAGACAGACAGTGAGAAAGAGAATGAGAAAAAGATACAGAGAGAGAGGGAGAGAGAAAATCAGACAGAGAGAATCGGAGAGAGAATGCGAATGCGAATACTTAATTCATTATAGGCCATAGCCTCTCATGAAGGGGTGTACATAAACACACAAGAACATCACAGCCATTCCAAAATGTTATACATACATATCAACAGTCACGTAAAACAAAATTGATCAAATCATTTCAACACAATACAATATCTCTAAATCTAAATGCATTGTACAAGAAATTTGACAATTCCGAACATCACTCTCTCTTATGGACGATACAAACAAACTAAAATTTAAAGGCGCATGGATTCTGATAATAAAAATAATAATCATGATATTCATATAGCGCTGAATCTTGTGCAGAGACAAATCAAAGTGCTTTCGCACCAGTCATTCACACGCATGCATAACTCTAAAACTGGAGAAACTGAAGACAAGGAAGAGGCAGGGCAAGAAGGCCATCTCGGGAAGAGGTTGACCTGACGATGCGAAAGAGGAAGTTCATTCCAACTGCAAGGTCCAGAGACAGAGAAAGAACGGCGGCCAACAGTAGAGTGTTTGAATCTGGGTATGCGTAAACAGAGTGGATCCGAAGCCGATCGTAGAGAGCCAGATGGAGTGTTGATGTGACGGCAGCCACAGAGATAGGAAGGGTACTATTTTGGTACTATTTTGAAGGAATGAACTTTTGTCTGATACCACGAAGAGCTGAACAACACAAAACAAAATGCTATTCATCTTCCTTGGATTCTTTACACAGTGGACGAATCAAAGTACCCTCACTGAATTCTCTGTCTCTAATGTAAACACAGATTGACATAAGTTTACATTTGGGCCAACTGTCACATCTCATGACAAATCAGTTATGAGTGCTTAACCCCCTCCTTGTTCACCCACCCGATCCAGCCAGAGAGCAGTGTGGGTTGCGCTGATTGCACGTAATTCTCAGTCTGTCTCAGTTCAGGCTGTCACTGAATTGAGATCAGCCTCTTCCTTGATTGCAAGTGACAAGATTCTGGGCTTTTCGCCCGCGACTGTCATAGAGGCAGCCGTGCCAGTCTTCGGGGTGCTTCAGGGCTGTTTGCCCGTCTTGACGCTCGTCAGTGAGGATCAGTTTCCTCCGAGTGGTCGTGTGCTCTTCGTTCTCTGTGTTCTGTGTTCTTCCAGCCTTGTGGTAGTAGTACCTCTTCTGGAAGGTAAGAGGAGACTGTAGAGACAGTTCTGACCGTGTGTTTCGTCTGTTCGTCTTGTGTTCATGTCCGTGAGAGAGAGAGAGGGGGGGAGTGAATATTTAAGTAATTACAATATTTTGCTGTTTCATGTGCATTTGTAGGATGTGTATGCATTTTAGACATAAATTTTATAAGAATGTGATAACATAATTGTTACGTGTATTGAAAGGGTTCAACCGTAAAATCTAGATTTAAGTTTTTCTTGTGAACCCCTTCAGTTATTAGTTCTATTAATGCGTGTGTGTGTGTGTGTGTGTGTGTGTGTGTGTGTGTGTGTGTGTAGCTGTATTATATATGATACATAAGCTATCTCACCTACCCTCTTTATCCTTTTCCGTCACGTCTGTTTCCTGGGTGTGGCTTCATTGCCAATCTTTGAAACTTTAATTCAGAGTAATACATTTTCTATATATCAACCTTTTTCTGTATTAAGTTAATTAGCCAAAATTGCAATGTTCTAGTCCTGGTTTTGGAAGGGGTAATTGTCCGCAACTGTTGCAAGATTTGTTGTTTTTATAAATTCCTGGCTGTGTATCCTTATTTTGTTTGGGGGGGCTGGGGGGGGGGGGGGGGGGGGTCAGGAGTGAATCCTGCCAATGGGTAATAGATTATATCCAGTGTTTGCAGCATTCCCACTTTCCGTGTCCATCCACCGACTTCCCTACCCTTCCACTGACCCTCCACTGTCTCCCCTGGAACCCCACTGCCTGCCTTTGACTTCCATAGTCCAGGCCTCCGTTGGCTGCTGCCGCCTGCCGCTGCCTTCCGTCGCCAGCGTTCTCTGGCCTGGTGCTCAGCTGTCTGGGTGTTCGTCTCTTCGTCGTCACTGTTCTTCGTGTTCGACGTCACTGTTCTTCGTCGTCGTCACTCACTGTTCGTCTTCGTCGTCACTGTTCTTCGTCGTCGTCACTTCCTGTTCGTCTTCGTCGTCACTGTTCTTCGTCGTCACTTTCTGTTCGTCGTCGTCACTACTTCATCATCGTCACTACTTCATCAACGTTGTGCTTGTGTTTCCATGTATTAAATCTCTGTTTTTTGTGTGGTTTTGTGTGTGTGTGTGTGTGTGTGTGTGTGTGTGTGTGTGTGTGTGTGTGTGTGTGTTATTTATCCATTCTGTCATCATTTAAGTGTATCATTTCTTGCTAAGATTGTAGTTTTATTAGTCACGTTCTGTGTGTGATTAAATAAATGTATGTGAACCCTGAAGTTGTTTTAGTCTGTGTTTGCGTTGTCTGGGTGTTATTAGTGCGAAGCAGATGTTCGCTGTGTTATGCTCATCACGAGCTGCCCCCTCTTTCGTTTGATAGGTTGTTTAGATAAGGCCGGCTCCTGGTCTTGTCGGCAGTGTGTGCCGGTGATAGGAAAAATGGTAAAAGAGTTGGGTTTGCGCCGGGGCAGTTCGCAAAGCTCTCTGCTTTAACTTATTATAAGGGTTTCAAGTTTGGCTGCAAAAGCAGCCGCCATGTTGTTTCTAGAACCATAGTAACGGTTGTTCTGACGATTCCAAAATAAGATTTGGCAGTGCTCGTTGCTGTTGTAATATTATGGAAAATTTTATAAAGTACAAATTAACAACATAAAAACAGCTATGAACATCTGATTTAAATTGATCAAAATTTGTCATAGCTGCAAAGAAACTAAAAATTATATTCCGATATGGTATAGAGATTATAAACTGTCTCGCGCGACCACGTGGCAATTTAATTGGATTTAACAATTTTTTCCTGATTCTTATGCAAAGATGTCACAGAAAATTGTATTAAGCTTGGTCTGACTCGTTAATTGAGAAAAAGAAAATGAGACCTGGCGCAACTATGGATAAATATAGATCAGGCCGTCCTCGACACGGCCCTGGCCGTCCTTGACACGGCCCTGTCCGGTGCCGAGAGCATGGATAAATATAGAGCAGGCCTTTCGAGAGGCGGGATTTACAAATCGGGGAAAATGGTCATTAAAACAAATATTAGTAACAGACAAAACACAAAATACATTCACTTTGTGGAGGTGTTATCTGTTGAAGAAGATGTTCTTTATTATTCATTAGAACGAAAATTAATGTGTGTGGCTGCATTCTAGCCGTGTAAATTACTTTCAAACTTTTCCTGTGTCAGTCGGGCCTGTTTTATAACTTTGTACAACGATATACAGCTGTACAGTTTTTGCAGCGCGAAGCGAGGGTCCCTTCTTTTCCTCTTTCAGCTGCGGCTCACCTTGGCCGCAGCGGGAGGGAAGGGAACGGGTGAGATGAATAAACGAGCTTGAAAAGGCCGAGCAAAACTAGGCCTTGCAACAGTGGTAGAAACGCGATAGAAAATCTCCACATGACGGCGCCAACAGCAAATTGAGAGCTGTATTATCAATGGTTTCTCCAGTCAATGGGAAATCCTTTACAGCTTAGTGTTTTGTGAAAGATTATGACTCTCGATCCTGTAGGCAAAAATGCCTAGTAAAGCCCCAGACACGTATTGTGGACATGAATAGACTGCTGGAGAGTTCTGTGCTGACATAACTTATAGAGGCGCGTCACATTATCTGTGCCGGCTCTCGAAGTATATTGGCTCTCCAAAATTTCGAGCAACAAGGCGATCGAGAGAGGCAGAACGTGCGAACCAGAAGGGTTCTTTTTTCGGTTTTTCGTTAATAATTTGTTCTTTTTTCATTTCGCACATATTTTTCAGAGTTTGTTTGTAACAATGGAGGCTATCAACTGAAGAAATGGGGGACAGCGCATTTTTGCTGCGTTTGCCTTTGTCGATCGCACTGCTCGCGATTTCGAATCAAAGTTAAATGCGCATGCGCAAGATCCAAGATGGCCGCGGAACTCTCCAGCTGTAAAAGGGCAAGGACCTCTTAACACACAGCACTGACCCTTCCCACCCACCACCACCGGCAACTTTCATCTCACTACTGTCACAACGCGAGCCTCACATTTGTTGGTGAAGTCGGCAACTTGTCGTCTGCTTGTCTACTGCGAGGCGGATGAAGCACTCCCTCAGTTCGTCACATTGTTGTGTGTTCAGACCACTACAGGTCGGCATCCAGCAGCAGAGTTGAGTCGGTGAGAGCATCTCCGTTCTTTTGGACAAGGTTTGGTTTGGATGGAAAAAAAAAGGTTTTTTGTTTCGTTTTTTTCTCTCCTTAGAAGAATGACAGTTCGAATGGGAGTGTATATATATATATTAGTATTGTTGCTGTTGTTGTCGTTAGTATTAGTATTGTTGTTATTATTTCTTTCGAATTATCATTTTAGATATTTGTTATTGTTCTTATTCGTACTCATAATAATAATATTATTATCATCATCATCATCATCATCATCCATGTTTAGTCGATGTTGTTATCATTATTATCATCATTATCACTCTCATAGGTGCATTAGTGCGGTGCGTGATGTTCTAAATAAATTCTTTTAATTTCAATCATATATTTTTTTTAATTTGCACTTTACTTCGCTTCCCTACTACACTGCTTTCCCGACTGCCGTTAAATGAAATGATAAATGAATGTACATGCATCCCGAAAACTAGAAATTACCTTGGCCCACTCTCTCTCTCTCTCTCTCTCTCTCTCTCTTTCTTCCACCCACTCTGTCAGTCTCTCTCTCCCTCCCTTCCCCTCTCTCTCTCTCTCTTTTATTCCACCCCCTCTCTCTGTTTTGCTTTCTCTTCCTTGTATAAGCTTTTATATTAACTCTTTCCATACGAACGGCGAAAGAGACGACGTTAACAGCGTTTCACCCCAATTACCATCATCAAAATATTGCAAGCGGAAGGCTCTTATACTGAAGACGTGAATGTGGACAAAGAATACCACAATTCTGACGACGGAAGCTAAAGGTTGGGTCATTCAGACACCCACTGGACATCCGAGGGGTCTGTGTAGAGGAGAAGAGAGGACTGGCCGTACTGAGTGAGTTAAACGATGATAGTATATACAGAAATAGTAAAAGAATGACAATCGGTACTCGACCCCCCCCCTCCCGACCCCCCGTACCGCCACGCCCTACTTTTTTTTTTTCCACACCCTGCATTTCCAGATGTCAAAGTCCACGTCCTAGATCTGTGTTGCAAGTTTTGCTCCGTCATTCTGTGTACTTTTATAAAAGCTACAGGTCAGAAACTGATGAAGACTTTAAGAACACAACAGCAAAAACAGAAACAGTGGCTGGAAAATATGACTCACTTTGATATGTTTAATTGATTGTGTACGTGAGTGACGTTTCCGGGTGGGATGTGAGATTTTTTTTATTTTTTTTTAATTATAATAAATTACATAGATTTTAGTATCAATTTATTGGCATGCATAGGGCCTATGTGTGCGTGCGTATATACTTGTGCGTGCTCTCTCTCTCTCTCTCTCTCTCTCTCTCTGGAATGTTTTAGTCTATCGACGACTGGGGGGGGGGGGGGGCGGGGGGGGGGGGGGGGGGGGGGTCAGGAGTGAATCCTGCCAATGGGTAATAGATTATATCCAGTGTTTGCAGCATTCCCACTTTCCGTGTCCATCCACCGACTTCCCTACCCTTCCACTGACCCTCCACTGTCTCCCCTGGAACCCCACTGCCTGCCTTTGACTTCCATAGTCCAGGCCTCCGTTGGCTGTTGTCGCCTGCCGCTGCCTTCCGTCGCCAGCGTTCTCAGGCCTGGTGCTCGGCTGTCTGGGTGTTCGTCTCTTCGTCGTCACTGTTCTTCGTGTTCGACGTCACTGTTCTTCGTCGTCGTCACTCACTGTTCGTCTTCGTCGTCACTGTTCTTCGTCGTCGTCACTCACTGTTCGTCTTCGTCGTCACTGTTCTTCGTGTTCGACGTCACTGTTCTTCGTCGTCGTCACTCACTGTTCGTCTTCGTCGTCACTGTTCTTCGTCGTCGTCACTTACTGTTCGTCTTCGTCGTCACTGTTCTTCGTCGTCACTTTCTGTTCGTCGTCGTCACTACTTCATCATCGTCACTACTTCATCAACGTTGTGCTTGTGTTTCCATGTATTAAATCTCTGTTTTTTGTGTGGTTTTGTGTGTGTGTGTGTGTGTGTGTGTGTGTGTGTGTGTGTGTGTGTGTGTTATTTATCCATTCTGTCATCATTTAAGTGTATCATTTCTTGCTAAGATTGTAGTTTTATTAGTCACGTTCTGTGTGCGATTAAATAAATGTATGTGAACCCTGAAGTTGTTTTAGTCTGTGTTTGCGTTGTCTGGGTGTTATTAGTGCAAAGCAGATGTTCGCTGTGTTATGCTCATCACGAGCTGCCCCCTCTTTCGTTTGATAGGTTGTTTAGATAAGGCCGGCTCCTGGTCTTGTCGGCAGTGTGTGCCAGTGATAGGAAAAATGGTAAAAGAGTTGGGTTTGCGCCGGGGCAGTTCGCAAAGCTCTCTGCTTTAACTTATTATAAGGGTTTCAAGTTTGGCTGCAAAAGCAGCCGCCATGTTGTTTCTAGAACCATAGTAACGGTTGTTCTGACGATTCCAAAATAAGATTTGGCAGTGCTCGTTGCTGTTGTAATATTATGGAAAATTTTATGAAGTACAAATTAACAACATAAAAACAGCTATGAACATTTGATTTAAATTGATCAAAATTTGTCATAGCTGCAAAGAAACTAAAAATTATATTCCGATATGGTATAGAGATTATAAACTGTCTCGCGCGACCACGTGGCAATTTAATTGGATTTAACAATTTTTTCCTGATTCTTATGCAAAGATGTCACAGAAAATTGTATTAAGCTTGGTCTGACTCGTTAATTGAGAAAAAGAAAATGAGACCTGGCGCAACTATGGATAAATATAGACCAGGCCGTCCTCGACACGGCCCTGGCCGTCCTTGACACGGCCCTGTCCGGTGCCGCGAGCATGGATAAATATAGAGCAGGCCTTTCGAGAGGCGGGATTTACAAATCGGGGAAAATGGTCATTAAAACAAATATTAGTAACAGACAAAACACAAAATACATTCACTTTGTGGAGGTGTTATCTGTTGAAGAAGATGTTCTTTATTATTCATTAGAACGAAAATTAATGTGTGTGGCTGCATTCTAGCCGTGTAAATTACTTTCAAACTTTTCCTGTGTCAGTCGGGCCTGTTTTATAACTTTGTACAACGATATACAGCTGTACAGTTTTTGCAGCGCGAAACGAGGGTCCCTTCTTTTCCTCTTTCAGCTGCGGCTCACCTTGGCCGCAGCGGGAGGGAAGGGAACGGGTGAGATGAATAAACGAGCTTGAAAAGGCCGAGCAAAACTAGGCCTTGCAACAGTGGTAGAAACGCGATAGAAAATCTCCACATGACGGCGCCAACAGCAAATTGAGAGCTGTATTATCAATGGTTTCTCCAGTCAATGGGAAATCTTTTACAGCTTAGTGTTTTGTGAAAGATTATGACTCTCGATCCTGTAGGCAAAAAAAAAAAAAATGCCTAGTAAAGCCCCAGACACGTGCTGTGGACATGAATAGACTGCTGGAGAGTTCTGTGCTGACATAACTTATAGAGGCGCGTCACATTATCTGTGCCAGCTCTCGAAGTATATTGGCTCTCCAAAATTTCGAGCAACAAGGCGATCGAGAGAGGCAGAACGTGCGAACCAGAAGGGTTCTTTTTTCGGTTTTTCGTTAATAATTTGTTCTTTTTTCATTTCGCACATATTTTTCAGAGTTTGTTTGTAACAATGGAGGCTATCAACTGAAGAAATGGGGGACAGCGCATTTTTGCTGCGTTTGCCTTTGTCGATCGCACTGCTCGCGATTTCGAATCAAAGTTAAATGCGCATGCGCAAGATCCAAGATGGCCGCGGAACTCTCCAGCTGTAAAAGGGCAAGGACCTCTTAACACACAGCACTGACCCTTCCCACCCATCACCACCGGCAACTTTCATCTCACTAATGTCACAACGCGAGCCTCACATTTGTTGGTGAAGTCGGCAACTTGTCGTCTGCTTGTCTACTGCGAGGTGGCTGAAGCACTCCCTCAGTTCGTCACATTGTTGTGTGTTCAGACCACTACAGGTCGGCATCCAGCAGCAGAGTTGAGTCGGTGAGAGCATCTCCGTTCTTTTGGACAAGGTTTGGTCTGGATGGAAAAAAAAAGGTTTTTTGTTTCGTTTTTTTCTCTCCTTAGAAGAATGACAGTTCAAATGGGAGTGTATATATATATATTAGTATTGTTGCTGTTGTTGTCGTTAGTATTAGTATTGTTGTTATTATTTCTTTCGAATTATCATTTTAGATATTTGTTATTGTTCTTATTCGTACTCATAATAATAATATTATTATCATCATCATCATCATCATCATCATCATCCATGTTTAGTCGATGTTGTTATCATTATTATCATCATTATCACTCTCATTGGTGCATTAGTGCGGTGCGTGATGTTCTAAATAAATTATTTTAATTTCAATCATATATTTTTTTTAATTTGCACTTTACTTCGCTTCCCTACTATACTGCTTTCCCGACTGCCGTTAAATGAAATGATAAATGAATGTACATGCATCCCGAAAACTAGAAATTACCTTGGCCCACTCTCTCTCTCTCTTTCTTCCACCCACTCTGTCAGTCTCTCTCTCCCTCCCTTCCCCTCTCTCTCTCTCTCTTTTATTCCACCCCCTCTCTCTGTTTTGCTTTCTCTTCCTTGTATAAGCTTTTATATTAAACGATGATAGTATATACAGAAATAGTAAAAGAATGACAATCGGTACTCGACCCCCCCCCCTCCCGACCCCCCGTACCCCCACGCCCTACTTTTTTTTTCCACACCCTGCATTTCCAGATGTCAAAGTCCACGTCCTAGATCTGTGTTGCAAGTTTTGCTCCGTCATTCTGTGTACTTTTATAAAAGCTACAGGTCAGAAACTGATGAAGACTTTAAGAACACAACAGCAAAAACAGAAACAGTGGCTGGAAAATATGACTCACTTTGATATGTTTAATTGATTGTGTACGTGAGTGACGTTTCCGGGTGGGATGTGAGTTTTTTTGTTTTTTTTTAATTATAATAAATTACATAGATTTTAGTATCAATTTATTGGCATGCATAGGGCCTATGTGTGCGTGCGTATATACTTGTGCGTGCTCTCTCTCTCTCTCTCTCTCTCTGGAATGTTTTAGTCTATCGACGACTGGGGGGGGGGGGGGGGGTCAGGAGTGAATCCTGCCAATGGGTAATAGATTATATCCAGTGTTTGCAGCATTCCCACTTTCCGTGTCCATCCACCGACTTCCCTACCCTTCCACTGACCCTCCACTGTCTCCCCTGGAACCCCACTGCCTGCCTTTGACTTCCATAGTCCAGGCCTCCGTTGGCTGTTGCCGCCTGCCGCTGCCTTCCGTCGCCAGCGTTCTCAGGCCTGGTGCTCGGCTGTCTGGGTGTTCGTCTCTTCGTCGTCACTGTTCTTCGTGTTCGACGTCACTGTTCTTCGTCGTCGTCACTCACTGTTCGTCTTCGTCGTCACTGTTCTTCGTCATCGTCACTCACTGTTCGTCTTCGTCGTCACTGTTCTTCGTGTTCGACGTCACTGTTCTTCGTCGTCGTCACTCACTGTTCGTCTTCGTCGTCACTGTTCTTCGTCGTCGTCACTTACTGTTCGTCTTCGTCGTCACTGTTCTTCGTCGTCACTTTCTGTTCGTCGTCGTTACTACTTCATCATCGTCACTACTTCATCAACGTTGTGCTTGTGTTTCCATGTATTAAATCTCTGTTTTTTGTGTGGTTTTGTGTGTGTGTGTGTGTGTGTGTGTGTGTGTGTGTGTGTGTGTGTGTGTGTTATTTATCCATTCTGTCATCATTTAAGTGTATCATTTCTTGCTAAGATTGTAGTTTTATTAGTCACGTTCTGTGTGTGATTAAATAAATG
>NC_134884.1:39388216-39405716 GCF_041734735.1 Babylonia areolata
GGTATGTTCTTGTTTCCATAACCCACCGAACGCTGACATGGATTACAAGATCTTTAACGTGCGTATTTGATCTTCTGCTTGCATATACACACGAAGGGGGTTCAGGCACTAGCAGGTCTGCACATATGTTGACCTGGGAGATCGGAAAAATCTCCACCCTTTACCCACCAGGCGCCGTCACCGTGATTCGAACCCGGGACCCTCAGATTGACAATCCAACGCTTTAACCACTCTGCTATTCGGCCCGTCAACAATTCTCCATCATTTTTAACCGTTTTAGTGAACCAACATGGGTTGTTTTTTTCTGCAGTGGTATCATGTAGTGCTGGTCCAGGGGGGTTGTAACAGACATGTAGCTGTGGGGCAGAATGAGTTAAAGCAGGCGGGTGGAGAGAGGACTGGGCTCTGGCGTTTTCGTGTTTGTATTTGTATTTCTTTTTATCACATCAGATTTCTCTGTGTGAAATTCGGGCTGCTCTCCCCAGGGAGAGCGCGTCGCTACACTGAGAGCGCCACCCTTTTTTTTTTTTTTTTTTTTTTATGCTGAGCCTTGGTAGACACAGTGGTTTCAGTTTCAGTTTCAGTTGCTCAAGGAGGCGTCACTGCGTTCGGACAAATCCATATACGCTACACCACATCTGCCAAGCAGATGCCTGAGCAGCAGCGTAACCCAACGCGCTTAGTCAGGCCTTGAGAAAAAAACCCAACAAAAACAACAACAACAAAAAAACAACCAAAAAACGGTGAATAAATAATAGATAAGCTTACATAAATAAATAAATAGATAAATAAATAAATATAATATAACAAAGGTAGTAGTAATGATAATAATAATAATAAAATAATAATAATAATAAAAAAAATAAGACAACAATGATGATAAATAAACAAATAAATGTAAAACATGAAGATTCACATTCACACATACACCCACACATGCATAACAGATATGCACCAAACATGCAGTTTCACAGATATGAAAGCACAGTCAAATACATATAAACGTACATGAGCTCCAAAACACACACACACACACACACACACACACATTACCCTGCACATCCTCTACCCCCCTCCTCCACACACTCATTTCTAGTCTACGTATCGCAGCTTCCACGGGGCACACACACACACACACACACACACACACACAGATGAACACTTACTTGTACAAGCACACACACACAGTGGATGTGAATTCACTACCTGACGGGCGCAATAGCTGAATGGTTAAAGCGTTGAACTTTAAATCTGAGGGTCCAGGGTTCGAATCACGGTGACGGCGCCTGGTGGGTAAAGGGTGGAGATTTTTCCGATCTCCCAGGTTAACATATGTGAAGACCTGCCAGTGCCTGAACCCCCTTCGTGTGTATGCGCAAACAGAAGATCAAATACGCACGTTAAAGATCCTGTAATCCATGTCAGCGTTCGGTGGGTTATGGAAACAAGAACATACCCAGCATGCACATCCCCGAAAGCGGGTTAAAAACGATCATACACGTAAAAGCTCGCTCGTTTACATACGAGTGAACTCGGAAGTTGCAGCTCACGAACGCAGAGAACAATTCATTGCCATGAAACGTTAAGGAGCCTTTTAACATTTAACTGGTGACGAACGTGCGTGATGGGCTGTCACCCACGGATATAGATAAATACTATAAATAATAATGATAATAGATATAAATTCGTGGCTGTCACCTCTCGATGACAAAGCAGAGCAGACAGGTCAAGTTGTCAGTCGAAAATTCTGTATTTTGGACTTGTCCTCTTAATTGGGACTGCGCGCATTACTAACGTTCAGTTACATCATTGTAAAGGTATATACATAAATAGTTGGAATTACAGTTAAAAAAAAAAAATGTTGTCACTCCTGTTCACTAATCTCGTTTCAACAAGTTTCTGTACTCAAGGGAGTTGACTTTTGTTCTCCTCCCCCCCCCCCTTTTTTTTTTTTTTTTTTTTTAACCGGACCTGAAAATAACGACATCCAAGATCCGTCTCCGTACTTTTTTTTTTGCCTCGTCTCCCAGTACTCTGTACTAAAACACTGCAGTGTGTGTTTCACTTTCAGTGCGAGATATGCGGTCCACGGACTGTATTCAAAATATCGAGTCAATGTATGCGTGACACTCTTTTTAACCAACTTTCATTGCGTTGTTTTCGTCGAGTTGTGGTGTTTTTCTCTTTTCTTTTCTTTCTTTCTGACTTTATTTTGTTTGTCCCTCTGACGGAGTTCACAAAAGCATCGTGCTCATCAATGCCTATGTTCACCCAGGAACCTGCACAACAAAAGAGGATTGGGCCTTTTTAGAGGAAATAGAGAACGAACTTGGAGACTCGGTCATTATCTGTGGAGACCTTAATGCAAGACCGAAGTTATGGGACCAGCGGAACACCAACCCACAAGGACTCGCACTTGAAGGAATGATAGGGGAAATTCTTCTTAGCCCTTTAACAACCACATCCCCAACTCGCCTTGGAACAAGACAAGGGGACAGTGACAGTGTGATCGACATCGCTCTAATATCTCCAAAATTCAGAGCAGAAATGAATGCAGAGACACTTCCATACCAAGGCAGCGACCACCTCCCGGTAGCTTTCAGTCTACAGAAACTGTCAGATAAACCCTGTATGAAACTGCGTGATCCATTTCAGTATGAAACCAAAGAGACAACCGTCATCGAAAAATTAAGACGCAGAAGAAACAAAAGAACGGCACTGAACAGGATGCAAACTATTCAGCCCCCATGGTGGAATACCGACACAGAGAGAGCCTGGATAGAAAAACATGCGGCTGTCAAACTTTGGCAAAAAGAAAAAACAAAACCATCTCCGGACAAAGATATTGAAACAAAAATGAAAGAAAAAACTAAACAGTTTGAAGTCATTGCTCAAGAGGCCAAAAATGATAAGTGGAAACAGTTTTGCGAGGCACTCAGTTATGACACAACATTGACAGAGTTCTGGCAATTTTATCGTCGCATGGAAGGGAAAACGTGCACAACAACAACCCCAGACATGTTAGACACTGACGGAACCAAGCTTAAGACAAATGAAGAAAAAGGATCTGCCTTGCTCAAACGTTTCATACAACAGAGTGATCAAAGAAACTTAGATGAGAAAAAGAAATATGTTGAGGAGTTAAACCAAACACTTATGCAGATTGGACCTGATGATGACTTGACAATGGATGATTTAAACGAGGCAATAGCTAAATGCAAGAAAGAATCGGCTCCTGGCCCAGACAAAGTTCGTTACTCAGACATCAAGGAGCTATCGGAAGAAGACAGAAGCAAACTTTTCAATCTATATCAAAACAGTTTCCACAATGGACAGGTGCCGGAGGACTGGACACACAGCTTCTTAAAACCCATACCAAAACCAGGAAAGGACCATCGTCAGGTAAGCGGCTACCGGATCCTAACCATGCAAAACATTGCTGGAAAGCTCATGGAACGCATGATAGCCAGGAAACTTGCAAGGGATCTTGAACACAGGCACATTCTCCTTTCAAATCAAGGTGGTTACAGAACAGGCAAGTCCACATGGGAAAATGCAGCTGCTTTTGCATATGAGGTGTATGAAGGATTTCAAAGAAAAGAAGAAACACTAGCAGTAGCAATTGACCTTGAAGATGCCTACAATAAAGTCCAGTTTGCGCACCTCATGGAGCTGCTACTAAGGTATGGAGTAAGTTTGACACTGACAAGATGGATAGCAGCAGCGCTTCAGGAAAGAACCGTCGTCCTACGCCTCGGAGATTGGATGTCTGCACCTTCTAAACTATCCATGGGACTGCCACAAGGGTCTCCGCTCTCTCCTGTCCTCTACAATGTCTACACGAAGGGCCTTGCAGACTTAAACAACAATGGAATTGCTCGGGTGCTTACCCTTGCGGATGATGGCCTGGTCTTCAAAACTTCAAAAATGCTCAGGAAAGAACTAAAGCCGTCCAGAAACAACTAAACAATATTGCTCAATGGTGCAAAGACACAGGATCTTCCATCAATCCAGCAAAACCCCAAACGTTGCTGTTCACCCTCAACAACAAAACCGCGAGCAAATCACCACCTTCTGTGTCATTCGATGCGATTCAAATTGAGAAAACTGAATGCCTACGCTACCTAGGAATACCCTTCAGAAAACATACGAAAAATACTGTTCTCCAATGCAAAAAGGGCCTTTCAGTCTTAAAAGCAATGGCAACCAAAGGAATTGAACAACGCCACCTCTTCCTGCTATACCAATCACTCGTCCTCAGTGTGATCGACTACGGACTTGGGCTAAAACACCGTCTCAAAGCAACCTCCTAAAATTAGAAAGAGTACAAAATGAAGCTATGAGGCTGATCCTTGGAACAACAAAAGACACGCCCACAGAAACCATGCGATACCTGCTTGACCTTCCTTCAGCGCAGGCCAGAAACAAGTTAGAACAGGTCAAGACCGACTTCAAAGCATTAGAAAACCCTCAAAACCCACTGCATGACGCAGTCAAAGAACCAAAAGGCAGCCGTCTAGGACGAGGAAGATCATGGATGGGGCAGAAGACACAATCCAGCTAGTATGCCGACTACAAGACCTGAAAGAAACAAAAGAATGGGAGAAAAACCCCGAAAACCTCAACCATCTATTCAACACAGTCATTTTACCCACTCTGGGAAGACATTGTCGGGAATGGCCAGAGGGCAAAACTGATGCGGAAGTAAAGCTACTTATAGAAGAAAACAGTAAAGAAGAGGACATCATCATATACACAGATGGCTCAGTCACCAAAGACCAGTCTGGTTGGGGATTCACTGCGAAACAAAATGGAAAAACAATTTGGGAAGAGAATGCTGCCTACAAAGTCACAACCTCCAGCCTAACGATGGAAGTTGAAGCTGCGACACATGCCCTCCAGTGGCTATCGTCTATCCATACGCCCGGAAACCAACATGCCATGATTCTAACCGACTCAATGAACCTCATACAGAAAATTGAAAACGGAATGAGAAGCCCAGAGTGGCATAAGGCAATGCGCAACTTTCAGATTAAAAAACACATGGTCATACTGCCCGGGACATGCAGGTGTTAAGGGAAATGAGCGAGCTGACAGACTTGCTGGTAACGCAACAACAACGAGCGGCCTACATCTAGGAAAATCGGAAATCCTCAGAAAAGTCAAAGAATACCAAAAAGAACAGGTACAAGGCCATCACACCATCGATCGCCTCAAAGAAATAGAAGCAGAGAGAGGGAGCGGCCGCAAGTCTAACATGAAAGGTAGAGCACGATGCTTTGCAAATCAAACAAATATCGGCATCATTTCCAAACCAACATTGCGCAAATTTCTTCAAAACGGAACAGAGTCTCTGTGGGCCTTTCCAAATACAATAGACTGAGCAACACACTAGACGCCACGTTCTTGGCATCAGAGATCTTTTCCCATCCCTCTTGCGGCCAATCAGTGGCAGCCTCTGTGCGTGTGTGTATGTGTGTGTTTGTGTGTATGTGTGGGTCTGTGCTTTTGAGTGCGTTTGTGAATGCGCGAGAGTGAAAGTGTACACAAGTGTCAGGAGAGATATGTGTACGTGTGTGTGTGTGTGGTGTGTGTGTGTGTGTGTGTGTGTGTGTGTGTGTGTGAGGGGAGGTGGGAGTGCGGGGGGAGGTGGGGTAGAGGATGAGGTATGTGAGTGTATGCATGCCTACACTGTGGGAGCAACAGGATATTGGAACGTATATATATATATATATATATATATATATATATATATATATATATATATATATATATATATCTTTGTATGTATGTGTGTGGGGTTGGGGGTGGGAGATATGGGCGTGTGTGTGTGTGCTTGTACAAGTAAGTGTTCATCTCTGTGAGTGTGTGTTTGTGTGTGTGTGTGTGTGTGTGTGTGTGTGTGTGTGTGTGTGTGTGTGCCGTGGAAGCTGCGATACGTAGACTAGAAATGAGTGTGTGGAGGAGGGGGGTAGAGGAGGTACAAGGTAATGTGTGTGTGTGTGTGTGTGTGTGTGTGTGTGTGTGTGTGTGTGTGTGTTGGAGCTCATGTACGTTTATATGTATTTGACTGTGCTTTCATATGTGCTTGTACAAGTAAGTGTTCATCTCTGTGAGTGTGTGTTTGTGTGTGTGTGTGTGTGTGTGTGTGTGTGTGTGTGTGTGTGTGTGTGTGCCGTGGAAGCTGCGATACGTAGACTAGAAATGAGTGTGTGGAGGAGGGGGGTAGAGGAGGTGCAAGGTAATGTGTGTGTGTGTGTGTGTGTGTGTGTGTGTGTGTGTGTGTTGGAGCTCATGTACGTTTATATGTATTTGACTGTGCTTTCATATCTGTGAAACTGCATGTTTGGTGCATTTCTGTTATGCATGTGTGGGTGTATGTGTGAATGTGTGTCTTCATGTTATGCATGTGTGGGTGTATGTGTGAATGTGTGTCTTCATGTTTTACATTTATTCGCTTATTTATCACCATTGCTGTCTTATTTATTTATTTATTTATTTATTTATTTATGTTTTATTATTATCATTTTATTAGTATTACTAATATTATTACTACTACCTTTTTCTATATTATAATTATTATTTATTTATTTATTTATGCAAGCTTATCTATTATTTATTCCCCCGTTGGTGTTGTGTTTTTTTTTCTCAAGGCCTGACTAAGCGCGTTGGGTTACGCTGCTGGTCAGGCATCTGCTTGGCAGATGTGGTGTAGCGTATATGGTTTTGTCCGAACGCAGTGACGCCTCCTTGAGCCACTGAAACTGAAACTGTCCGTCTGCTTTTTGTATCTTCGTGTGTGTGTGTGTATATACATATATATATATATATATATATATATATATATATATATATATATATATATATATATATATATCCCTTGCAACTGGCCCCCATAGGCCGTGTCTTATCGTTTTAAAGTGCAGATTTTAAAACAGTTTTACCAGGTTTGTTTTATCTATTTGCCTGGTTTTTCTTGCCATGTTCTGCTCTAGTTGGTTACTGAGAGACATTCTCTTTTTTGTAAAAAAAAAAAAAAAAAAAAAAAAAAAAGGCCACTGCCGAGCAATTGGTAGCTTCTTGTTTGTGTAGTGGTTTCGCTCTGATTCGCAGTCAAGAGTGGGTAGCAAGCCCGATGAGCACACCCAAGTGCGAAACAGCTGTCGCTTGCTGTGCAAATCAACCTTCCTTTTGTACGTACTTTGGACCACTTTGAGCAAATGGGAGCTTTTTAAACCACTATCCTCTCCAAACACAAATATACAGTTCTAAAGGTTAAAGAATTATCCAGAACTGTTTTTTTTTTTTGGTGTGAGCTCCATTCCATTATGATGATACAAAGACATCTGGGCCTCTGTGTGTGTGTGTGTGTGTGTGTGTGTGTGTGTGTGTGTGTCTGTGTGTGTCTGTGTCTGTGTGTGTACAATATTTATTATAAGGTGATTGACGTCTCTCTCTCTCCATATCTCTACAGCTGTGTGGGCTATTTTTACAAGGTATACCAACTTAGGTATTTAGTACAAGGGAAATTGTATCATACAATATCATAACTCTTCATTTACAGTTCCCTGAATTCGGATACAATATATTTGAGAAGTGAAGATATTGATTCTCATATTTTTATTTCTGATTTTGCTGTCACATGTATTATTTGATATGGGTTGGGTTTTTTCCTTGTATATGGCAGAATGTATCATTGATATTATGCTCTCCAAAACGTGGTTCATGTTCACACCCCTTCAAAATGGGGCTCTGACCTTTCCGAATGACATTGTATTTGTATTTGCATTTCTTTTTATCACAAGAGATTTCTCTGTGTCAAATTCCCCCAGGGAGAGCGCGTCGCTACACTACGGCGCCAACTTTTTTTTCGTATTATTCCTGCGTGCAATTTTATCCCTCTCTCTCCCCCCCTCCTGCCCCCCCCCCCCCCCCCCCCCCCCCCTCTCTCTCTCCCTCTCTCTAGACGGTTTTTTATTTTATTTCAGGTTCAGTCGGGGTAATAAAGAACGCCGATTCTGCAATAAACAAATGATATTTGAAAACAAACATTATCCCAGCTACCGTTAGCTTTGCCTCACGTTTCACTTTCATTAACTTTGAGAATGATCTCATTCTTTCGCAATTTGGGAAGCAAGTGAGCTGTGGTGACAACACCTAGCTTCCATAAACCACAAGGAACAAACTAAAGAAAGAAAGAAAACGAATTAATACTAAGAACCGAATATCAAACAAGAAGGAAGTCTAAACAAACCAATACACAAAATCTCACCGCCCGAAACCACATCAACTGAAAAAAAAAAAATCAACGTAAAAAGGAAATTCATACGAAACAACACACACATTCAACCCCACACCCCATTCCAACCCAACCTACCCAGCCCCCGATAAAAAAAAAATTTTAAGCTAACTATACGCGAAGGATTTTTTTTTTTTAATCTAAATAAACCAACAAACAACACACTCTTTCAAAAATTCCCCTCGCCTCTAGCGCCCCAAACAAACTTCACCATGTTCAGACGGAAAACTGTGGACATCAGTACCCCATCCTCAGCAGGGGTATACCGCCCCAACGCCTCAGACTCCTTGGAGATGACCCAGGGACGTTCGAACCCAGCTTTCACCCTGGACCCAGCGGAACTGCAGGAGGAGTGCTCACCAAGTGTCTTGGGATCCACCTCGAGGTCGGTGGCAGACCCTGGCAATCGTCATGACAACAACAGCAACAACAGTAGTTCCGGTATCTCCTCCATTGAAGAGATCGTCGACGATCAAACTGATGAGTCCGGGACAGCTGGTGGCGGTGGTAACGCTGGGTGAGTTTGAAGGACGTGTGTGTGTGTGTGTGTGTGTGTGTGTGTGTGGTTATCATTTCTGTTGCTTTTTTAAATTCTAATTTCTATCTTTTTTGCAATTGGAATTGTATCTATTATACGGGCGCAATAGCCGAATGGTCAAAGCGTTAGACTTTCAATCTGAGGGTCCCGGGTTCGAATCACTGTGACGGCGCCTGGTGGGTAAAGGGTGGAGATTTTTACAATCTCCCAGGTCAACACATGTGCCGACCTGCTAGTGCCTGAACCCCCTTCGAGTGTATACGCAAGCAGAAGATCAAATATGCACGTTAAAGACCATGCAATCCATGTCAGCGTTCGGTGGGTTATGGAAACAAGAACATACCCAGCATGCACCCCCCCGAAAAGCGGAGTATGGCTGCCCACATGGCGGGTTAAAAACGGTCATTCACGTAAAACGTGGGAGTTACAGCCCACGAACGCAGAAGAAGAAGAGAAGTATTTATTATGATTATTATCATTGTTGTTGGTGTTGTTGTTGTTGCTTTTTTTTCTTTTTTTTTTTTTTG
Source organism: Babylonia areolata (assembly GCF_041734735.1). Lineage (NCBI taxonomy): Eukaryota > Metazoa > Mollusca > Gastropoda > Neogastropoda > Buccinidae > Babylonia > Babylonia areolata. The sequence continues at coordinate 39,397,581 of NC_134884.1, forward strand.
TTTTGTTTTGTTTTTTTGTTTTATCATCATCGTCGTCATTATTATTATTGTTTTGGTTTTCCAGCTTTCTTGCACGTGACAACGTGTGTAGACCTATATAAGACCTGGAATTATAGTTATCGTTTTGTTGTTATTGTTGTTGTTGATGATGTTTATCATCTTCGTCGTCATCAATATTTTTATTTCCGGCTTTTTTTTTTTTTTGCATAGTCTCTCTCTCTTCCTCCTCTCTCTCTCTCTCTCTCTCTCTCTCTCTCTCTCTCTCTATATATATATATATATATATATAATTCTCTCTCTCTCTCTCTCTCTCTATATATATATATATATATATATATAATTCTCTCTCTCTCTCTCTCTCTCTCTATATATATATATATATATATATAATTCTCTCTCTCTCTCTCTCTCTCTCTCTCTCTCTATATATATATATATATATATATATATATAATCTGTGTGTGTGTGTGTGTGTGTGTGTGTGTGTGCGTGTAAAACCGGGAATTATTGATATCACTATCATCATCATCAGTCGTCACTATTACTAATACCATTATCATTATGATTATTATCATTATCATTACGTTGTCGTTGTTGCTGTTGTTGTTTATCATTTTCATCACCATTGTCATTGCCTGTTTTTACTATCATTGTTATGGATATCTCAACGCGATGTATCACCATCATCATCATCATAATTACCATCATCATCATTGTTACTATCACTGTCATGGATATCTCCACGCGATATACCATCACCATCATCATCCTCATCATCATCATGATTACCATTATCATCATCATTGTTGCTATCACTCATGGATATCTCCACGCGATTTATTATCATCATCATCACCATTATCATCATCGCTGTCGTTGCTATCACTGTCACGGATATCTCCACACGATGTATCATCGTCACCATCATCATCACCATCATCGTCATCATCATCATTGGTGCTATCACTGTCATGGATATCTCCACGCGATGTATCATCATCATCATCATCACCATCATCATAATTACCATCATCGTCATCGCTGTCGTTGCTATCACTGTCATGGATATCTCCACGCGACGTATTATCATCATCATCACCATTATCATCATCATCATCATTGGTGCTATCACTGTCATGACCAATATCTCCACGCGATGTAGCATCATCATCACCATCATCATCATCATCATCATGGCTGTTGTTGCTATCACTGTCATGGATATCCCCACTTCGATGTATCATCGTCACCATCATCATCATCATCATCGTCATCATCATCATTGTTGCTATCAATGTCACTGGATATCTCCACGCGATGTATTATCGTAACCATCATCATCATCGTCATCATCATCATTGGTGCTATCACTGTCATGGCCGATATCTCCACGCGATGTATCATCATCACCATCATCATCATCTTCGTCATCATCGTCATCATCATCATTGGTGCTGTCACTGTCATGGCCGATATCTCCACGCGATGTATCATCATCACCATCATCATCATCTTCATCATCATCATCATCGCAGTTATTGTTATCACTGTCATGGCAATATATCCCTTCGCGATGCTCCCATCCTCTAGCGGAGGAGGAGGAGGAGGGGAGGACAGGGACACGAAGAAGAACGTCACAGTGGAGGTGAGCAGCCGCCAGCAGCAGCCGCAGCTGAAGAAGTCCATCAACCTGCTGCACTGCACGGCCATCATGGTGGCCGTCACGGGCCACTCCTCCATCTTCATCTCGCCCGCCTCCATCCTGGGAGTCACTGGATCCATCGGAGCCTCCCTCGTCGTCTGGCTCATCGGTGGGTGTGGGTGTGGGTGTGGGTGTGGGGAGGGCAGAGAGGGGGTGCTGGTGGTGGTGGTGGTTGTGGGGATGGGATGGGATATGGAAAAACAACAACAACCGATTTTGCACCAGCTGCTGTGTATCTTGCGTTTTTTTCTTGTTTGGCTGTTTTTGATATTCGATGTATTGTTAACCAAAGTTTTATCGCTTGTGTTTGCCGTGTAAGTTTCCTCGCCTCCGTGATATGGGCTAATGGCCTTGCGCATTGAATCATGTGAATCTGAAGGGGGTGGGGAGGGGGATCGAAAGAGATTGAAACCCAGATGTTTTCGTTTTTCATCAAGTAATGGAGAAATCATCAAAAAACAGTCTTGGTTACATTTTCAACATTTAAAACTGTATTTGAGTTTGGAGTGTTATATATATATATATATATATATATATATATATATATATAAATACACACACACATATATATATATACATATGCAAAAAGACAATAAGAGCCAACAAGTTGAGGTTTTGCCAATATTTCGGTCTCCAGGTTTCCTCAGGGAACTTGTCGCGGGGTATGAATTCCAGTGAACATATATATATATATATATATATATAAAGAGAGAGAGAGAGAGAGTTGTTTATTTATACATTAATGTATGTATGTCCCCCCACATGTGCAGACGGAATGCATGTATGTAGGTATGTATGGATACCCCTCCTCCCCCTACATGTATTCTATTGTCGTATTGTATTACTGTTTTTGTCACAACAGATTTCACTGTGTGAAATTCGGGCTGCACTCCCCAGGGAGAGCGCGTCGCTAAACTGAGTGCCACATTTTTTCTGCCTGTAATTTTATTTGTTTTTCTATCGAAGTGGATTTTTCTACAGAAGTTTGCCAGGGACAACCCTTTTGTTGCCGTGGGTTCTTTTACGTGCACTAAGGTAAGTGCATACCGCAAACAGGACCTCGGTTTATCGACTCATCCGAGTGATTAGCGTCCAGACCACCATTCAAGGTCTAGTGGAGGGGGAAAAATACTGGCAACTGTGCCGGGATTCGAACCAGTGCGCTCAGATTCTCTCGCTTCCTGGGCGGACGCGTTACCTCTAGACCATCACTCCACATGTATGTATGTATGCATATATACGTATGTATAACTCCCCCCACACATACACGTGCAGGCGGTCTCATCAACATGGGTTTGGCGCTGTGCTTCGCCGAGCTGGGCACGATGCTGCCAAAGGCCGGAGGTCCTTACGCCTATGTGCTGCGGACGTTCGGCCCCTTGCCGGGCTTCCTGATCATGTGGGGCTACGTGGTGCTGATCTCGGGGCCCGTCTGGGCCTTCCTGGCCTACACGGCCGCCCTCTACATCATCAAGCCCGTCTTCTCCGACTGCCGGCCTCCCGAGGTGGACACTGGTATCAAGCTGTTGGCTGGATGGATTATGAGTGAGTTTGTGGAGGTGCTGTGCGGTTTTGGGGGGTTGTTTTTTTTTTTGTTTTGTTTTTTCAAAATCGTCTTTTCACTATTCAATGGTAGTAGATATATACGCCTGTATAACCGCACGCACACACAGACACAGTCATAGGCGCACAGACACACACACAGATACATGCACGCACGCGCACGCACACACACACACACACACACACACACACACACACACACACACACACACACTCACACACACACAGACGTCTGTGTGTGTGTATGTGTGTGTGTGTGTGTGTGTGCATGATGGCACAGGAGAGTGTGGTGGGGTGTGGGGGCGATAGGAGGTGGTCATCGGCTAACTAGTGAGACCGGGTAAACAAAAGAACTGTTTTCTGTAAAAGTGGAGTGCGCGCGTATTCGCGCTTGTGTGTGTGTGTGTGTGTGTGTGTGTGTGTGTGTGTGTGTGTGATACTTTGTGCTTAGTTTTGGAGTTCTCATTAATTTTTGCAGTTTGTAGTATTGTCTTTTTGTATATATATATGTATGTATGTATGTATACATACACACACACACACACACACACACATACACATATATATATATATATATATATATATATATATATATATATATATTCCCTTGAATCTCCTTTTTGTGTTTTTATACGCACAATACAATACAATACAATACAAAATTGTTCTTGCTGTTGTTGTGGTGGTGGTGGTGGTTGCTGCTGCTGCTGTTGTCACACTTATCATTTCTGTCATATATCATAATATCCATTATAAGAAAATTATATAATTATCATGTTTGTTGTTTTTGCCGCTGCTGCTGCTGCTGTTGTTTTGCTGTTGCTGCTGCTGCTGCAGCTTCTGCTGTAGTATTTAATGATATTTGTTGTCGTTTATATTATTGTTATCGTGAGTACTTTTATTATATCATAAATATATATATTTCTAATCTATTCCATAATCTTCCCCCCCCCACACTACAGTCACACTAGTGGCCCTGAACTGTGTGTACATGAAGTACGTGACGAAGATCCAGACCTTTCTGTCCGGCACCAAAATTCTGGCACTGCTCATCATTATTGTGGGAGGAATCTACGAGTTGGCTCAAGGTGAGGGGTGCTTTGGAGTCGTGGGAGGTGGAGGTGGGGGTGGGGGAGGTGGGGGGGGGGAGGGGAGAGCACAGCGGAAAGGATATATGGGAGTGTGGGTATGTGGGTGTATGTGGTTGTGTAGATGTATGGGTGTGGGTGTATGTGGTTGTGTAGATGTATGGGTGTGGGTATGTGGGTGTATGTGGTTGTGTAGATGTATGGGTGTGTGGGTGGATATGTGGGTGTATGTGGTTGTGTAGATGTATGGGTGTGGGTGTATGTGGTTGTGTAGATGTATGGGTGTGTGGGTATGTGGGTGTGTGTGGTTGTGTAGATGTATGGGTGTGTGGGTATGTGGGTGTATGTGGTTGTGTAGATGTATGGGTGTGGGTATGTGGGTGTATGTGGTTGTGTAGAGGTATGGGAGTGTGGGTATGTGGGTGTATGTGGTTGTGTAGATGTATGGGTGTGGGTATGTGGGTGTATGTGGTTGTGTAGAGGTATGGGTGTGGGTATGTGGGTGTATGTGGTTGTGTAGATGTATAGGTGTGGGTATGTGGGTGTATGTGGTTGTGTAGATGTATAGGTGTGGGTATGTGGGTGTATGTGGTTGTGTAGGTGTATGGGTGTGGGTATGTGGGTGTATGTGGTTGTGTAAATGTATGGGAGTGTGGGTATGTGGGTGTATGTGGTTGTGTAGATGTATGGGAGTGTGGGTATGTGGGTGTATGTGGTTGTGTAGATGTATGGGTGTGAGTATGTGGGTGTCTAAGTATGTGGATGTTTGGATATGTGCATGTACGGGTATGTGGTTGTGAAAGGATGTGGGTGTTTGTGTGGGGAGGAGAGGGTGGGAGAGAGGGTGTGGTATGCGGATGTATGGATGTGTGGGAACTGGGGGTGCGTAGGCATGTGGGTGTGTGAGTGTACGGGTGTGGGTGTATGGCTATGTGGGTAGGTTTTGTTTTGTTGTTGTTTTTTTTTGTTTTGTTTTTTGTTTGTTTGTTGTTGTTTTTTTTTGGGGGGGTTGGGGGGAAGAGGTATGTGGATGTATGAGTATATGGGTGTGTAAGTATACGGGTGTGTGGGTGTATGGGGTATGTGGGTAAGTATATGTGTGTGAGGGTATGCGGGTGTATGGTTATGTGGGTATGGGAAGTGAGTGAGTGAGTGAGTGTCTGGGTAAATGGGTGCGTGGGTGTATGGTTGTGTAAGTATCTAGGTGTGTAGGTATGTATGTGGGTGTTTTATTTACAAGTATTTGTAGTGTGTGTCGTCCGTCTGTCATATTGTTTGGGGCGTTTTAAGATTTGACAGAGCTGTTGTTATTAACACAAAACAAACATACAAGTATCTGGTAACTATATCCGTTTACAAGTTGCACAACTTTAACTCACTCAGTACGGCCAGTTCTCTCTTCTCCTCTACACAGACCCCTCGGATGTCCAGTGGGTGTCTCAATGACCCAACCTTTAGCTTCCGTCGTCAGAATTGTGGTATTCTTTGTCAACATTCACCTCTTCAGTATAAGAGCCTTCGCTTGCAATATTTTGATGATGGTAATTGGGGCGAAACGCTGTTGACTTCGTCTCTTTCGCCGTTCGTATGGAGAGAGTTAAGTCAACGCTGCTTGTACTATTGTACTACCGACTCAGCTGGCACACAGGAAAATAAAAGGTACATTGGAACACAAGGGAAGCTCCGGGATACTAGGATAAAACAAAAACAAAAAACAACAGCACAACTGATTAGACAATGAAAGGATAAAGGATTCTGATGCTTGCTTAAACTGCTCTTAACTCTCTTTCTAAACGCTAGCAACACACCTTTGTGAGATATTTCCAAATTGCTGTTTGGAGCCAGAACATGAATTCCACAATTCTTTGGAAGCATGTTTTGTTCACTGCTTTTTGCGTTGATAGCAACAGAGTTGGAATACACCAAAATAAAATAAAAAAGAAGCAATAGCGGATTCGTCAGAAGTGTTCGAAGAATACTCGCAAATATATTTATTTAATTCTAAAAGAAATGAAAGCAACAATTGACGACAGCTTCAATTTCATCATTTACACCTATTTATTCGGGAACTTGTTTGTCTATTTGTTCTAATATAGTAGAGGCTTCAAATCGGATTTTTTCGAAGAATATACAAATGATAACTGGTTCGTATTCTGAAAGAAGTGAAGACTGGACTACTTAAGGACGGCAGCTGCAGATAAGAATAAGAATAACTTTATTATCTCGAACTGGAGAAATTTGGTCAGGTGCATTATCACAACACAGACAAGTAAACAACATGGGGACCATAACTGTGAAAGCCAACAACAGCCCCTACAAATATTACGAAGATACAAATGTAAAAAAGTTTTTAAAAAAATAAATAAAATAAAAATAAAAATATCACATACATCGTTTCATACATACATCCACACACTACAGGCAATAACTAGTATTCTTAATGTAAAAACAGAAAGAATTAAGAAACATTATTTGAATATAATTATAAACATTGCCTACTATACTGCACATTGATTATAACAGACAGATAAGATAAGAATAAAGATGAATTGCGGAAAACCACAACCAGATAATCAGCACACACCCGCACCGCACCCCCCCCCCCCCCCCCCCCCACCCACCCACCCCACACACGCGGATTACTTGATTAAACAAGAGTAATAAACATATGTTCTGAAATAAAAGCATTTCACATATTCGCTTTTAAAAACATTGCAATTAATTATTACATCGTAATTATTAAACTGAAATATATTTAGAATATGGACGTTAGCATTCACTGTTTGTTGTTGTTGTTGTTGTTTTGTGGGTTGTTTTTATTTTGTTCTGTTTCTGTTGGGATTTTATAACCTTTTTTTTTTTAACCTAATTTGTTTAAATTCAACTATGAATTCATTCGTTGTGGCTTCAAACAGGAATTGTTCAAAGAATATTCTCAAATATTCTTTTTCTGAAAGAAGAGAAGATTACTAATGACGACAGCAGCAATTTATTTGTTTATTTATTTATCTATCTGTTTATGTATTTGTTTATTTACACAAAATAATGATAGCTCCAAGTGGAAATTGTTGGAAGAATGCTCGCAAATGATGTATTTTAATTATGTAAGAAGCTGATATAGCTAATGACGACAGCTGCAGTTTTATCATTTCATTATTTATTTATTTGATCATTTATCTATTTCATCAAGGCAACACAGAGAATTTCCAGACGATGTTTGAGGGCACCACTCAAGAACCAGGCCAGTGGGCTGTCGCCATCTTCTACTCCATTTTCTCATACGGAGGATGGTGGGTTTTCCCTCTGTCTGGCTGTATCGTATCGTATCGTATCGTATCGTATCGTATCGTATCGTATCACGTCGTGTCGTGTGTCGTGTCGTGTCGTGTCGCGTCGTATCGTATAGTATAGTATCGTATTGTATTGTATCGTATCGTATCGTATCGTATTGCATTGCGTCGCATCGTGTCGTGTATCGCATCGTGTCGTGTCGTATCGTATCGTATCACGTCGTGTCGTGTCGTATCGTATCGTATCGTATCACATCACGTCGTGTCGTGTAGTTTCGTGTCGCATCGCATCGCATCGCATCGTCGTATCGTATCGTATCGTATCACGTCGTGTCGTGTATCGTATCGTATCGCATCGCGTCGTTTCGCGTCGTACCATATCGTATCGTATCACGTCGTGTCGTGTATCGCATCGCATCGCATCGTGTCGTATCGTATTGTATCGCGTCGCGTCGAGTCGTGTCGCGTCTCTTGTGTCCCGTATCGTGTCGTG
>NC_134884.1:39410716-39423472 GCF_041734735.1 Babylonia areolata
CTGCAAATCCGAACATTCCTCTTATGAATCATTTCCCGTTTTTGTAGAAAACAGCAATGGCCACACCAGCCCTCACTGTGCGTTAAAAAAAAAGGGGGGGGGGGGGGGGGGGGCATCCTATTAGTGCGAATCGTCCGAAAGCGCGACCCCGAAAGCGCGTACTTTGGAAAGTCCAAAAGCGCGACCTGGGACATAGTCCAAAAGCGCGACCTGACCTGGGACATGCTCCAAAAGCGCAACCTGGGACAGACTGGCAATACCTGACCGCATACTGTCCAAAAGCGCGCCGGTCGAATGAGTGGACGGATATTCCATTCGTTCCAGCCTTTACGCGATTTTTCTGCAGTGGTTTGCCGCGGAGTGAGTGGATAATTTAAATTGTGAAATGGCATACTGCTAACTAAAGTCATCTGAATGCTTTAACTCTTTCCATACGAACGGCGAAAGAGACGACGTTAGCAGCGTTTCACCCGAATTACCACCATCAAAATATTGCAAGCGGAAGGCTCTTATACTGCAGAGGTGAATGCTGACAAAGAATACTACAATTCTGACGACGAAAGCTCAAGGTAGGGTCATTCAGACACCCACTGGACATCCGAGGGGTCTGTGTAGAGGAGAAGGGAGGACTGGCCGTACTGAGTGAGTTAACGTCGCTGTGCGTGCATGCCTCCCGTGTGTGTGTGTGTGTGTGTGTGTGTGTGTGTGTGTGTGTGAATTTGTGTGTGTGTGTGTGTGTGTGTGTGTGATGCTTTGTTGTTTAATGATGTCAGAAAATCTGTTGACACAGCACTGATGCAATAACAAGTATCATCATACCATATGTCAACACATACCCGTACACCGAATACTGTATTCGGTAAAGTCATTGTATCGGTCAGTCGCACATGTTTGGGGACACTGACTAAACATCCAGCGCTTTTGAGCTTCAGCCACACCAGGGCGCGTTTTTTCGGCAACCATCTTGCGTACAAGGGAAGAACTAAAAATTTGAGTTCGCTTGTCAGTGTATACGTGCATGCGTGTGTGTGTGTGTGTGCGTGTGTGCGTGCGTGCGTGTGTGTGTGTTTGCATGTGTGTGTAGCCTTTGTGCGCGAGCACGTGCGTCAGTACGTGTCTGGAGTGTTTCCAACTTCCTCTTCTTATCGCTGTTGTGTTGGTTTAACCCCAAGCCGGACATTTTTTACCCACTGATGATAAATAACGGATTGTCAGGACTGAGACAGCGCTAAGCGCCAAATGTAGTGTGGTTGTTGCCAAGTTAGGCAGCAAGTGCAAGAGTCTAGATCTGTAAATAGACTTGTATATAACCAATCAGCTGTAGTGTATTTTAAATCCAGCCCAAGAGACGCCCCCAAGGCCAGAAGGAATCCAGCCCAAGAGACGCCCCCAAGGCCAGAAGGAATCCAGCCCAAGAGACGCCCCCAAGGCCAGAAGGCTCCAAAACGGCTCAACATCGCTAAGCTGAATAACATCACCATCAAACAGTCCTTTGTGGAGCTGCTGGAAGATCGTCTGGAATCCGCCTCTCTGGACAACCAGAATGTGGAGTCTGACTGGAGGACCCTGCGTGAGCTGATCTATAGTACAGCTTCAGAGACCCTGGGACCCATGACCAGAAAGCACAAAGACTGGTTTGATGAAAACTGTGATGAAATCAAGCAGCTTCTGGATGAGAAACGCTGTCTGCATCAAGCCTACCTGAGCAACCCAAAGTCCACATCAAAAAAGGATGCGTACGATGCCATCCGCAGGACTGTTCAGCAAAAGTTACGCCAGATGCAGGATAAGTGGCTGAGTGACAAAGCTGATGAGATCCAGGGATATGCTGACAGGCACGATATGAAGAGGTTCTATGATGCCTTAAAAGAAGTCTACGGCCCCACATCCTCAGGATCATCCCCCCTCCTCAGTGCAGATGGGAATACCTTGATCACCGAGAAGGAGAAAATTCTCGAACGCTGGGCTGAGCACTTCAACAGTGTCTTAAATCGCACTTCCTCCATAAATGATGAAGCCATAGACCGTCTCCCACAAGTCCCCATCAACGAAGCACTGGACGATCCGCCAACACTTCTTGAGACCCAGAAAGCAATCCGTCTGCTATCCAGTGGCAAAGCACCTGGCTCAGACTCCATACCAGCAGAGGTCTACAAGGATGGAGGCACTGTGCTGACTGAGAAGCTCCATCAGTTGTACTCACTCATGTGGAAAGAAGAGATGATCCCCCAGGATTTCAAAGATGCATCTATCATTCACTTGTACAAGCGAAAGGGGAACCGGCAAGCCTGTGATAACCATCGGGGCATTTCCTTGCTGTCCATCGCAGGCAAGATACTTGCCAGGATCCTACTAAACCGCCTCACAGCACACCTTGATCAAGGTCATTTGCCTGAGAGCCAATGTGGATTCCGGAAAGAGCGCGGAACCACCGACATGGTGTTTGCTGCAAGGCAGCTGCAAGAGAAATGTCAGGAGCAAAATGCTGATCTGTTCTCCACCTATGTCGACCTCACTAAGGCCTTCGACACCGTGAGTAGAGAGGGACTGTGGAAGATCATGGCCAAGTACGGATGCCCTCGGAAATTTATTTCCTTGGTCAGCCAATTCCATGAAGGCATGCAGGCTCGAGTCCAGGACAAAGGCGAAACATCTGCTCCTTTTGCTGTCACAAATGGTGTCAAGCAAGGCTGCGTCCTGGCTCCAACGCTGTTCAGCCTCATGTTCTCTGCAATGCTTACTGATGCCTTCAGAGAGGGCGATGTTGGAATCGGCCTAAAGTACCGAACAGATGGCAAGTTGTTTAACCTCAGAAGGCTTCAAGCAAAAACGAAGGTCATGACAGACATCATCAGAGACTTTTTGTTTGCTGATGATTGTGCCCTCAACGCTGGATCTGAAGCTGACATGCAACTCAGCGTCGACAAGTTTGCCACTGCCAGCAGGAACTTCGGCCTTACCATCAGCACGAGGAAAACTGAAGTTCTCCATCAGCCAGCCCCAGGGAAACCCTACGTTGAGCCCAACATCACAGTCAACGGTCAGAGACTCAGTGCGGCGGAGCGGTTCACATACCTTGGCAGCACACTGTCACGAAATGCAACCATCGACGATGAAGTGAACGTCAGGATTGCAAGAGCAAGCGCAACTTTTGGCAGACTCAGTGCAAATGTCTGGAACAGAAGAGGCATTAGTCTTGAGACCAAGCTAAAGGTCTACAGAGCAGTAGTTCTCCCCACACTACTGTACGCCTGCGAAACTTGGACAGTGTACCAACGACATGCCAAGAAGCTGAACCACTTCCACACAACATGCCTCAGGAAGCTACTGAACATCAAGTGGCAAGACAGGACCCCAGATACAGAGGTACTCGCAAAAGCCACCCTTCCCAGCATCTTCACCATCCTGATGCAGTCCCAGCTTCGCTGGGCTGGACACGTGGCGCGCATGCCAGACCATCGGCTGCCCAAAAGGCTCTTCTATGGCGAGCTGCAACAAGGGAAGAGATCACACGGAGGTCAGAAGAAGCGCTTCAGAGATACTCTGAAAGTCTCTCTTAAAGCGTTTGATATCAACCCTGACTCCTGGGAGGAATCTGCAGTGTACCGTGACAAATGGCGCACTGCTGTGCACAAAGGCGCCAAGTTGTGCGAGGCCAACAGGACTGCTGCAGCTGTTCAGAAGAGGCAGGCCAGAAAGTCACGGGCAAACAAGCTCCCTGACAATGATATGCCTGTCTTTGCCCCAACTGTCAGCGAACATTTCGTGCGCAGATTGGACTATTCAGCCATCTGCGCATTCACAGATAGATTCATGAGCATCCTCCCCCCACCCCACCACCACCCTACCCCCATCCCCCAGCTGGATGACAACGATGGTCATCATCGATCTCGATGGACACACACACACAGTGTATTTTAACCAGTCAGAATGTAAGGTAGATGAACAGTCAACCAATCAGCTGTAGTGTATTTTAACCAATCAGCTGTAGTATATTTTAACCAATCAGAGAGTTCTACGTGGGGGTAGTTAAGAGAGATACCTTTGTGTGTGCTCCCTGCAGAAGGCAGGCGTACTTTGCTCCATGTGTTTTGGATGTGACTTAGTGCATGGCGGTACTGTGCACTAGGGACTTCAGTCCAGAGGTGATGGACTATTCCTTGTTTTCCTTGTGCCTGAAGCACTTGTTAGAAGTGTGCCGAAGGATTGTGTTGTTTGTTTTGGGAATGGGGTACTACGCATTGCTGTGGGTGAGCTACATCTTGCGTTACTAGTACAACGTTGCTGTGCGGCGAAGAACGATGTTATTCCTTTGTCACCAGTGACTGTGAAGTACGGGGTGTGAGCCAGTTCCCATTTTGTGTTCGTCGTCCTGGGAAAGCGTGGCCAGCTGGCGTCGGAGGACGTTGGATACATGAAATCCCCATTGTGCATCTCCGTTCCTGTACATAGCCCCATAACTTTTGCTTCTGGCTGGATCTGCCTAATCATATTTTGTTTTACCGTCTAGATCTATCCCACCCCTGTACATTCTCCCTGTGTGAGTGGTCCGACGTGTGGTAGGGGAAGCTGAGTGAAGGTTCTCGGACAGAGGGAGAGCGGAACGTTGGTTATCCATGTGTGTGGGAGCTGTGGTTACCGGAGGAGGCGGACTTCGGACTTCACCCGAGGTCGACGAGGCAGGAGCCCGGAACGCTCGTGGTGAAGTGTCCCAGCGCGAGCGTGCTCTTCGACCGTCAGCGCGACGCGTCGATTTGTTGCTGCTGAAGATGTGGAGGCATCGTTTGTGTAGTGTGTGTGTCAAGTCATAACAGAGACGTGAGATTCCAGCGTGTGTGGTGTAGTGCACAATGAGGAGTTCGTGACGTCAGAGAGTTCTTCGTAAGTACTGTGTTACATAACTAGGCCTGAACGTGCCTTGAGGTTGTCGAGAACTCCAGGTGGTGATTCGTACCTATCATAAGAGACCCTAAGAATGTCTTTTGCTCTTGTTGTACTATAACCTTTGCACGCTGGATTGTGAATGTTCTTTGATCGAAATCTGTTATGTACTATCTTGCGGCTTTTTTCTTTCTTCAAGTTTTGTTTTACTCTGACGATTAGGTAGTGAGATTGTAAACACTAGGATGGGTACTAGCTGCCCATTCTGTAGTGTTGATAGCCTGTATGGCCATTTTTATGTATTTTGATTGTTTGGCTTTGAAGTATTGTTTTTTCCCCCCTTTTTTTACGATTTTTTTGTTGTTGGTAATCTGGGGATAATAAATTAAGCTGCGGAATGGCTGGCGTCCTCAGCATGGCTTAGTCTTATTTGCCCGAAGGAGCGAAATGGTTAGGATAATGTGTCATGAACTGTGTTTTGTGAGTTTGTTTTAGTGTGTGTTTGTTTTTTGTTTTTTTTGTTGTTTTGTTGTTTTGTGTGTGTGTGTGTGTGTGTGTGTGTGTGTGTGTACATGTGACAGTTCTGTGTTGACGCGGTTCAGCATTTGTATGGTTTGACAGTCCTGATATGGCCCTGTGCGGTCGGCTGGACTATAAGCAACAAGAACAAACAACAAGTCAATGAAAATGCCGAGTCATGTGGGATCCGTTATAGGTGCAGTTAAAACGACTAATAAAAAGAAAACAAAAAAAAAGGGGGGTTGGGGGGTGGAAGGGGAGGGAGAGGGGGGGCATTGTGAGGATGAGGTGAGGGCGGAGGATATGAAGATTCTTTTAGCATTACTATGTATAATAACTTACGCTGTGCGGCAGAATTGTGGAAATGCGTTGTCAGTCTACTTTAAAACACCAAGTGCGCACGAATAGCGCGCCACCAGGAATTCACGAGTGTAAACATCATTTTTGGCCACAACCGGATATTACGCGAGATCAGGAAAACCAGTTGTTTAGCGTGGTTTCGCTACAGTCCGGCCTTCTGGAGGTGTTTGAAAAGCTAAGAACTTGTTGTTATTCCTTTACCGTGCACATGCTGTTACATTCTTCTTCATCATCATCATCATCATCACCATCTTCTTCTTCTTCATTACCATCATCATCATCATCACCGTCATCTTCTTCTTCTTCTTCTTCTTTTTCTTCATTACCACCACCACCATCATCATCATCATCATCATCGTCATCTTCTTCTTCTCCTTCTCCTTCTTCTCTAGTTCTTCTTGTCTAGTCACTTTTAAGAGTTCTGAAAAATCGGCATAACCAATGTGAATGAAACTGATGGTATGTAGTGTGTGTGTGTGTGTGCATGTGTGTGTGTGTGTGTGTGTGTGTGAAACAGAAAAATGCTTGCTTTTAATTTTGTGCACATTCTGTTTCCAAAACCCATGCTTCCCTCTCCCCACTGTCCACCCCTCCATCCCCATAAAAAAAATGTGTCAGTTTAAACGAAAAAGTTCTCAAATGGCTTGACTAAATTTCTCCCCCTTTTTTTTTTTTTTTAATCGTAAACGGGTTAAAACTCTCGATGAACACAGTCAACATTGTGTACGTGCGAGCTCACACACACTGACACACACACACACACACACACACACACACAAAGCTTTAGGGACTCGACATTTTGTATCCTGTACTGGAAGATTCAAGGTTTGTCCAGAAACAGTGTGTTTAGCTGCACCCACATATTGCTCCCTCCCCCTCCCCCCCCCCCTCCCTCCCTCCCTCTTGTCCTCTGCAACCCTTCCTATATCTTACCTATCTCACAGAACAACACCACAGTACAGTACTATACTATACTTTTTTCTGCTCTACTCTCCTACACTACACTACACTACACTACACTACACTTTTTCATTGTACCGCATACGACGATAAACGAAAAAACTGTAGTATGATAAATTCTTTCTTTGGTAATCCTAGCCACAATCATGTTGTGAGTATTATTTCGAATGACAATGAAAACTCTAGCTAGATTCATCGCAGAAGCAATGCTTGTGAGAAAAAAGATAATGGAACAAAATGACAACTAATCCAATGATGATCCACATTTAACCGCACGTTTCATGTATTTATCTGTACGCATGTGAGTACGTGCATTATTAAGTATGTATTTTGCGCGCGCGCGCGCGTGTGTATGTGCGTGTGCGTTTGTGTGTGTGTGTGTGTGTGTGATGTTAGAACCATTCAAGAGGTGCAACACTATGCTTAATATGATATCCCCCTTGTCCTGAGGGCTGTATTGCTATGTGGACAATAAATGACTTTTCACGTTCCACTAGACTAGACTATATGTTGTCTTTGTTACCTGCAGGTTGCTGTTCGCAGGAGCCAGGAACGGCCACATGCCCACCATCTTGGGCATGATCCACGAGAAGTATCTGACCCCCTGGCCCGCTAACTTAGTTCTGGTGAGTCCCCAGATCGCTCGCTCTACATTATACATAAATGCACATGAGAAGGAGGAGGAGGAGGAAGAGGAGGAATAACATAACCTTTCCGCTGGGCCAACAGCAAAGTGAGAGCTGTATGTTCAATGGTTTATCCACTGGAATAGGAACTCATTTACAGCTCAGCCTTTTGTGAATGACTACTATGACTCTCAAACTAGGAGTCAAGATTGCACTGTGACAGAATGATGTTCCACGTATACTACTGCGGACAATATTTCATAGCGTATCTTTTGTGTAACAGACGTTACAAAACCCTGATTCCCCCCCCCCCCCCCCCCCCCCCCCCCCGTGTGTGTGATTGTGAGTGTAGACTCTTGGACGACGCTGTACTGTACCGTGTGTGTGATTGTAAGTGTAAACTCAGTGTATTGGGTGTAGACACTTGTATTCTACTCGCTCTACCTACTCCCCCTCCTTTGCGCGCGTGCGCGCGCACACACACACACACACACACACACACGCACGCACGCACGTACGCACGAACGCATACACACATATCTTTTTCTCTTTCTTCGCCGCCCAATATATCATCGTAACACCTAGCTTTCGTTGCCTCTTTAAATTTGACTTGATTGTTATCTTGTGTACCAATTTACGATGGCGTTGTTTGATATATGTTACTATATATCTTTACTAAGCCTTTAAGTATACAGAAACTGTCGTTTCTTAATCAGATGAATGACCTGTAGCTGACCCCATATTTACAGTGGTATCTTAAACAGTCCTGTTATTCATGATTATTTATAACTCTGTGCGTGTGTGTGTGTTAGTGTGCGCGCGCGCCGGCGCGCGCATATGCGTAGCGTGCATACCAATGCGCGCGCGCGCGCGCATGTGTGTGTGTCCTGGAATGAACCATCTTGAGTCTTTAGTTTGCCTCTCCCTCTGCCTCTTCGCTGCTGCTGCAGTTGGCCGTCGGTGGCTTATAATCTTCAGGTGTGTGTGTGTGTGTGGTGTGTGTGTGTGTGTGTGTGTGTGTGTGTGTGTGTGCGTACGTGCGTGCGTGCGTGTATGTGTGTGCATGTATGCGTGCGTGCATGCGTGTGCAGCTGATCTGGGGTCTGGCCATGCTGTACTCTGGCAGTGTGACGGACATGATGGAGTTCATCTCTCTCTTCTCCACCATCATGGGCATCGCTGTCGTGCTCTCCGTCCTCTACCTGCGCTACACCAAACCCACTGAACACAGGCCGTACAAGGTACAGTAGCGGGGGTTGCACTGGTGTGACAATCGTTTCGTTCTGTTGACAGACTCGATGTCAAGCCGCAATGCTTTAAAAACTTTGATGTTGTGGTCCGGTCCTTAACTAGTTCAACAACATACGGGTTCTTGAATTATCAGGGTTACAAAGTCATTATAACGTCTATTTACCGGCACAAATAAACTTATATAAATAGGGATTCTTGAATCATCCGGTTTACTAATTATCATAGCGTCTGTTTACACAAATAAACTGATATAAATAGATCGCTGGAGAGTTCCGCGGCCATATTGGATCTTGCGCATGTGCATCTAACTTCAGTTCAACTCGAAATCGCGAGCAATGCCAAGGCCGGCGTAGGCAGCCGTGAACGGTTAAAGCAGCAAACGTGCTTTCCTCCATTTTTTCGTTTGATAGCCTCCATAGCTCCAACCCAAATGATGTACGATGAAGTGCCATCCCATGCACAATATAAATAAAATTAAATGAAGCAAAAAGTCGAAAAAGAAGCCTGTTGGTTCGCATATTCTGCCTAGCAGTTTCGGAGAGCCAATCAACTGCGAGAGCACAGATCATGTGACGCGCCTCTATAAGTCATGTAAGTGCAGAACTCTCCAGCGGTCTATTATGAATAATGTGATAGAAATTACGTTGGTGTCATTTTGTGTGACAAGGATAGGACAGAACGCCTCCATACAGCTTGGCATATTAGTGCTGAATTGAACAGATCACTCGAAACGATTGTACTTCATTAAATTTTGTAGAATGATAACTGCCGGTGATAACAATATTGCCGATTTTGTTGACGACATTTTATTCACGCCCATAATTTTTTTTTTTTAGCTACTCTAGGGTGCCAGTCCTTAACTCAAAATGAACTCACGACCCCTCCATCTTGGGAATGTTATGAGTTTTATGAGGTGATGTTTTACCATTGGTGTTAAAGTATGTGTGGAATTTTACAACACTTAAACATCTACAGAAAGTCGGATGCTTAATCCGGTATCCCTCACACAAGAAACAAAAGAAAGGAATATAAGACTCATCCCAAGTTTGTTCTTTTGTTTTCTTGATTTTTGTTGATTGTTGTTTTTTTTTGTTTTTTTTTGTTTTTTTAGAATAACACATTAAAGCATATTCTTCCGTTATGTGGAATATACCTGCCTAGCTCTCTTCTTCGTGACACAGACACTGGTATCGCAGGTTGTCAGTTCCTATGCTCTTGATGGTTATGTTATCGTTGTGGTTGTTTCCAGAAAATGTTATTCGTGCTTCTGTGTGTATGTGTGTTTGTGTGTGTGTGTGTGAGCAAGCGAGTGTGTGTATGTGTGTGTGTGCGTGTGCGCAAGTGTGTGTGTGTGTGTGTGTGTGTGCGGGAGCAAGCGAGTGTGTGTGTGTGTGTGTGTGTGTGTGTGTGTGCAAGCGAGAGAGAGAGAGAGAGAGAGAGAGAGAGAGAGTGTGTGTGTGTGTGTGTGGAAGCGAGAGTGTGTGTGTGTGCATGTGTGTCTGTGTGTGCGCGCGCGTGTTTAGTTTGTATGTGTGTAAGAGCGTGTGCATGCGCCCTTGCGCACGCGTTTACGGTCAACTATAGGCTGTATCAGAAGCAACATGACATGATTCGTGTTCTGATTCGCAGACGATGCTCTTCGTGCCCCTGGCCCAGCTGCTGATCAACGTGGCCGTGCTGATCCTGGCGGTGTACCAGAAGCCTCACCGCATGGGGGTGGGCCTGGCCATCCTCTTTGCCGGGGTCCCCGTCTACTGGCTGGGCGTCCTGTGGAGGTCCAAACCCCCAGAGTTCACCCAGCTCGTTGGTAACGGAACCAGTTTCAGATTCAGTTTAAAGTTTCAATGAAGCTGGTGTTTCAGAGCAGTGCAGACTGATTCATACACGCAACATAAGATCTGTGTTAAAAAAAAAAAAAATTAAAAAAAATGGAGGGGGGTGAGGGGGAGAGAAAGAAACAAAAAGGAGGGGGTGGGGGCTGATTGAGAGGTGTGGAGGGTGGTGGGGGTGGAGGGCAGTAGATGCCTGACCTACGCAAAAACCCAAAGCGCTGATCAGGCCTTGAGGAACGCACTGGTATGATTTAGTATCAATAGTGCGGCTGGAAAAAAAAAAAAAAAGGGGGGGGGGGGGGGGGGGGGGGGGCATGGGTGGGGGGGGTTGTTGGGGAACGTGTGTGTGTTGTGTTTACTATCAGCGCCATATGTTTGTGGGCACTTGTCTTAAGCTTGAGACAAAAAATAAAATAAATAAACAAATGAATTTTTAAAAATCCGAGGACCCTGTCCTGCATGCACGAAAAGACCCAACGACGACAAAAGGGTTTTTCTCTGGCAAAGTTTCGTAGAAAAATCCACTTTGATATCAAAGCAAAAACACATACACTTGCAAACACATACACTTGCACACGTTACAAAGGAAATAAAGGGGCGCTCTTCCAAGGGAGAGCAGCCAGAATTTCACAAAGAGAATCTGTTGTGATAAAAGGTAATACTTCTTCGTTCGTGGGCTGCACTTCCACGTTCACACGTATGTACACGAATGGGTTTTTACGTGTATGACCGTTTTTAACCCCACCATGCAGGCAGCCATACTCCGTTTTCGGGGGTATAAAAGGTAATACAAGACAAGACTATAAGTGTTGAAGACAGTTCCTTGCAGACATGATTTTTACAATGATTTACGTAACCACTGACCTAATCTTGAGCACTCTTAATGAGTTGACGACGGAGAAGATAACTGTCAGTAATTTTGTTTCGTTGATGTATATATATATATATATTTTTTTTTTTTTCAGAGGGATTAACTATCTTCGCCCAGAAGACAGTGCTGTTGGTCAAGTCCAAGTGATTCCAAGGAGACTGAGAGACAATACAAGAATCAACCATACCATCAAGACAAGAACCAATCACACCATCTTCTAACCAATGAAACGAAATTTGCCCTCTCCCCCAGGCCCTGATAGTAGGCCTGTTCATTTTCAAAGAGAAAATGAATATCAAACGTCAAATGTCCTGTATATTCATTGAATACGATACATTAACCCTTCTTCTTCTTCTTCCTTGGCTTGGGCTGGGTTCTGACCAACGTGTGTAGTCCATCGGTGGAGTCTGCTGAGCTAGCTGGGTGTAATGATCACCATGACAGACAATTAACCCTTTCACCGCCAATCTCTCATTTATGCACAGGCGTGGTAGAGGACCCATGTCACTGAAAGGTGACCATTCATTGGTCTGTTATCCATGAACCTACTACTCTTTAATGTTCGGTGGTAGGATAGGCCATGTTTTCTATACATCGCGGAGAGTATTCCCAGCTATTCTTAGCCACTGTCTTTTCTGTGTTTATACCACAAGGGAATTTTGTACTCTAAATTGACTGGCGGTGAAAGGGTTAAAGGGGCAAAGAAAATAGACCGGTTTATCCACGTGTAGTTTGGCCTTAGTGATTACCTCGTGGTCTACATACGCAGGATAACGCGCTCTTTGATCACTGAGGAAGAGATGCCGGACGGATGTCACGTGGTATTTGAGACAATCCATTAGAAAATGGCTAGTGCCCAGGTTTTATGATGAATTTATAGTCATCATATGTTTATCGTCAAAATGTATCCCTACTGATGTGTGAATAAAAATTGAAGAGAGAGAGAGAGAGAGAGAGAGAGAGAGAGAGAGAGGCGTAATATATATTATGTGGCCGTGCGTATGCGTATGTACGTGTGTGTGTGTGTGTGTGTGTGTGTGTGTGTGTGAGATTGTTTTAATATATTTTCATGGTGTGCCTGAACACATTATAAATGTTTATAACGAGCCTGTGATTGCATAAACGAATTACCATGTGGATTAATAAACTTACTTGTTTTTTTAATTTTATTATTTTTTTTTTATTTGAGCCCCACTCCAGCTGCTCTGAATTTAATTGTGTGTGTGTGTGTGTGTGTGTGTGTGTGTGTGCGTGCGAGCGAGTGAGCGAGCGAGAGAGAGAGAGAGAGAGAGAGAGGAGGTTAATTCCTTGTAAAAGTAGAAATGGAATCATGCTTTAATCGTTCCAATTGCTATTATGATGATTTAAATTCCCCCAAAGAGTTCATTGGTGATATATTTTATTTCTTTTTGAAAGTTGAAGCATGTTATCAGTCAATCACGAGAATGAACTGTGA
>NC_134884.1:39423572-39491072 GCF_041734735.1 Babylonia areolata
AAAAAAAAATAAAATAAAGTAAAATAAAATAAAATATTTAATTTTTTTTTAAATCCGAGGACCCTGTCCTGCATGCACGAAGAGACCCAACGACGACAAAAGGGTTTTTCTCTGGCAAAGTTTCGTAGAAAAATCCACTTTGATATCAAAGCAAAAACACACACACTTGCAGACGTTACAAAGGAAATAAAGGGGCGCTCTTCCAAGGGAGAGCAGCCAGAATTTCACAAAGAGAATCTGTTGTGATAAAAGGTAATACTTCTTCGTTCGTGGGCTGCAACTTCCACGTTCACTCGTATGTACACGAGTGGGTTTTTACGTGTATGACCGTTTTTAACCCCACCATGCCGGCAGCCATACTCCGTTTTCGGGGGTATAAAAGGTAATACAAGACAAGACTATAAGTGTTGAAGACAGTTCCTTGCAGACATGATTTTTACAATGATTTACGTAACCACTGACCTAATCTTGAGCACTCTTAATGAGTTGACGACGGAGAAGATAACTGTCAGTAATTTTGTTTCGTTGATGTATATATATATATATATTTTTTTTTTTTTTTCAGAGGGATTAACTATCTTCGCTCAGAAGACAGTGCTGTTGGTCAAGTCCAAGTGATTCCAAGGAGACTGAGAGACAATACAAGAATCAACCATACCATCAAGACAAGAACCAATTACACCATCTTCTAACCAATGAAACGAAACTAGCCCTCTCCCCCAGGCCCTGATAGTAGGCCTGTTCATTTTCTAAGAGAAAATGAATATCAAACGTCAAATATCCTGTATATTCATTGAATACGATACATTAACCCTTCTTCTTCTTCTTCCTTGGCTTGGGCTGGGTTCTGACCAACGTGTGTAGTCCATCGGTGGAGTCTGCTGAGCTAGCTGGGTGTAATGATCACCATGACAGACAATTAACCCTTTCACCGCCAATCTCTCATTTATGCACAGGCGTGGTAGAGGACCCATGTCACTGAAAGGTGACCATTCATTGGTCTGTTATCCATGAACCTACTACTCTTTAATGTTCGGTGGTAGGATAGGCCATGTTTTCTATACATCGCGGAGAGTATTCCCAGCTATTCTTAGCCACTGTCTTTTCTGTGTTTATACCACAAGGGAATTTTGTACTCTAAATTGACTGGCGGTGAAAGGGTTAAAGGGGCAAAGAAAATAGACCGGTTTATCCACGTGTAGTTTGGCCTTAGTGATTACCTCGTGGTCTACATACGCAGGATAACGCGCTCTTTGATCACTGAGGAAGAGATGCCGGACGGATGTCACGTGGTATTTGAGACAATCCATTAGAAAATGGCTAGTGCCCAGGTTTTATGATGAATTTATAGTCATCATATGTTTATCGTCAAAATGTATCCCTACTGATGTGTGAATAAAAATTGAAAGAGAGAGAGAGAGAGAGAGAGGCGTAATATATATTATGTGGCCGTGCGTATGCGTATGTACATGTGTGTGTGTGTGTGTGTGTGTGTGTGTGTGTGTGTGTGTGTGTGTGAGATTGTTTTAATATATTTTCATGGTGTGCCTGAACACATTATAAATGTTTATAACGAGCCTGTGATTGCATAAACGAATTACCATGTGGATTAATAAACTTACTTGTTTTTTTTATTTTTTTTTTTTTATTTGAGCCCCACTCCATCTGCTCTGAATTTAATTGTGTGTGTGTGTGTGTGTGTGTGTGTGTGTGTGTGTGTGTGTGTGCGAGCAAGCGAGCGAGTGAGCGAGCGAGAGAGAGAGAGAGAGAGGAGGTTAATTCCTTGTAAAAGTAGAAATGGAATTATGCTTTAATCGTTCCAATTGCTATTATGATGATTTAAATTCCCCCAAAGAGTTCATTGATGATATATTTAATTTCTTTTTGAAAGTTGAAGCATGTTATCAGTCAATCACGAGAATGAACTGTGATATGTTAGAGAGACAGAGACAGAGAGAGAGAGAGCAAATGTATATACATATAGGCTGTATGGGGTGTGGAAGAGGAGAAGGGGGTGGGCGATGGGGGGCGTGTGTGTCACTGAGTGGCCTTGATTTTTATTATACTCTATGTTTTTACTCTAATGAACTGTCACCCAAATTGCTGATGAATTTTAGTTACTGTTTGCTGACCGTCTTTTATGCAATGTTTTCAACATAATCGAATAATGTCTCGTATACGCTATTGAAAATGACATTTATTTTTTTCAAAACTGAAATAAAATATTTTATGTGCTAAGTATCTTCATCTCCCATGGTATTTTGCTGTATGATGATATGAAACACGAGTGGACTCTGCTACTGATGTCTATCTGTCTCCCCCCTGTGACCCCCACCCCCAACCCCCCAACCCCTCACCCTCTCTCTCTCTCTGTATATATATCGTTATACGTCTTATATATGTCACTATCTCTCAGCTGATGCAACCAAAAAAACTTGTATGCGCTCTGGTTCTCTCAAGATTGGATTACTGCCATTATCTTTAGGCCGGCCTTCCCAAATATCTGTTAGACAGGCTTCAACGAATTCAGAATATAATGGCGCCAGACTCATTAATTTTGTAGAGCTTTTAAATTTGACCATGTTCCTCCTCTCCTTCAGCCGGTCTCTCCACTGGTTGCCTGTTTCTGATCGAACAGACTATAAGCTATCGCCACCCCGACTTTTTTTTTTTTTTCTTTTTTTTTTTCTTTTTTTTTTTTGTTGCTGTCAACAGATCTGACCCAAGGTATCTTTCTGAACTCCTCCTTATCTACAACCCGTCTCGCCAGCTCTGTTCTTCCTCTAATTCTCGATTTCTCAGGATACCTCACGTCAGAAGTAAGACCTACGGACACAGATCGTTTTCTTTCCAATCCGTCGCCAAAGACGTGGAACAGGCTCCCTATAACCTCCGTCATTCTGACTCCCCTGCATCTTTCAAATAATATGGTCTCACAACAGTCACCACTTCCCTCATTAACAAGTTTAGTTGTGGCAGGTCCACAGGTTTCTTTCCGTGTAGTGTGCTTGATTATGTGTGTATACATATGTATGTGTACACATACAGATGCAATGATGTGTGTGTGTGTGTGTGTGCGCGCGCGCGTGCGTAGCTATGTGGCTCTGTGTATGTGTGTGTGTGTGTGTGTGACAGTGTGTGCCTATGTGTGGAGTGCAGCTGCTATCTACATAGTTCATAATTATGTATGTATGTATGTATGTATGCAGTGTGTGTGTGTGTGTGTGTGTGTGTGTGTGTGTGTGTGTGTGTGTGTGTGTGATCATTCAGTATTTAATTAATTTAATTAAACGTATCCTCACCCCCGCCCCACCTCCAACACACGCACGCACACGCACACTGCATACATACATTTTAACATACGTATATACATCAGTAGCAGCCGCCCTCCTGCACACATTCGCACACACAAACACACACATGCACAAAACAGACGCCGTGCACACACACACACATACACAGGCACACACACACGCGCACGCACGCGCGCGCGCACACACACACACACACACACACACACACGGCACACACACACAACTACAATAGCTGGAAGAAACAATTATCGAGATCATATCTGCTCCAGGGTGAACAAAGCCTTAGGCTTCCTGAGAAGGAACCTAAAAGTCACTGAACTCCCAGACCATCAGGGAACTGGTATACAAGTCCTTTGTCCGCCCAGTACTTGAATTTTCAGCATCAGTCTGGTATCCATACCAACAACAGGACATTGAGGCCCTACAGAAACACGCCGAGCGTCTCCGACATGATTAACTAACTTAATTGTCACTGAAGTGGCTCACTCTCCCAACAGCGACGTCAAACCGCGGCAAGACTGGCTATCAGTCCATGAGCACAAACTGCAGCATGACAAGGTACTTAAACTGACACTGCCCTCCCTGAAGCACTGAGAACCTTATCCCATCACGACAACGACGAACCCACCCAGAAAACCTGCCCCAGATCTTCTGTAGGACACACTACAGACAGGCTGGATTCCTCCCAAGAACAATGCGGGACTGGAACGCCCTGCCCTTCAGTGACCGCAGCGCCGTGGAGGCCATTACCACTGGTACTTTTGTATCGAAGGTGTCGCTGGAGGAAGGTGGCAGAATGGTTAAGACGCTCAGCTGCCAATACAGAGAGTCCGTGAGGGTGTGGGTTCGAATCCCGCTCTCGCCCTTTCTCCTAAGTTTGACTGGAAAATCAAACTGAGCGTCTAGTCTTTCGGATGAGACGATAAACCGAGGTCCCGTGTGCAGCACGCACTTGGCGCACTGAAAAAGAACCCATGGCAACGAGAGTGTTGTCCTCTGGCGAAATTACGTAAAATGAAATCCACTTTCATAGGTACACAAATATGTAAGCATGCACTCAAGGCCTGACTAAGCGCGTTGGGTTATGCTGCTGGTCAGGCATCTGCTCAACAGATGTGGTGTAGCGTGTATGGATTTGTCCGAACGCAGTGACGCCTCCTTGAGAAAGTGAAACTGAAACTGTCGCGGCAGTGGCTGCGAAATGATAACAATGACTTTTTCTTTCTTTCTTTTTGTTTTTTTTCCCCTGTGAACCACCACCAAAGAAAGAGAGATGAAAAGGATGAGGGGAAATGGAGAGAAATGACACAGGAAAAAATAAAGAAAAAAGAAAGGATTTAGGTATATATTTTCAATTCTTTTTATATTAATGGTGGAATAGTAGGGGATCATGGATCAAATTTACGTTGCAGGCGACGGGCTGGAGCTGTACGGCAAAGGTTTACCCCCCGCCGGGGAGCCGGCTTCGCTTGCCTAGATACTGCTTTTTTTCTTCAGTCTTCTTTTTTTTCTCTTTTTTTTTTTAATAGAGAAACAAAGGTCCCTTATTATTATTATCATTGCTCTTTTTAGTCAGTGCGTCAAGTTTTCCTGCAGATCCTCCTAACAGTGACAGTACAATCAATATGTGATTGTGGTCACTAGGATATGGAAGGAAGAGACACACATACACGCGCACGTGCGCGCGCGCGCACACATACACACACGCGAACATCATGTACACAGATACACATGTACTAATCAGACGGTAAACAATGAGGACAGGAGATCAAATAATTAACACTGACTGAATAGTAAAGAGTGGCAACTCTCCACACACACACTGAAGGCACAGAACCTCAAGCCCGGCAATGCCGCCCACGCTACCAACCCAGCCAGCACACAAGCAAGACTGGCATAGCCTCTTTAATCCTGAACAAGCCACACAGAACACACGGACAATATAGAAACAAACACATGGTTGCCTCGGTGGTTTTTCAACTTGAAATTAATAAACAACGAGGCTATGCCAGTCTTGAATAAAAGCTAATTTGTGTTTGCACATTTCTTCTGTCATTGCTGCTGTGTGCAAATGTCAAAATTTGTTAATGATCGGTATAAGAGCTAGCCCGACGATTCCTTTTTCGGGGAAGTGTCTGGGTTTGTTCCAATGTGCCTTTTGTTTGCTTGTGTGCTGGCTGGGTTGGTAGCGTTGGCGGCATTGGCTTGTCGTTGTGTGCCTTGTGTGTGGAGAGTTGCCACTCTTTACTATTTGTTACACATGTATTAGTTATATTACGTCAACGGCATAGAAACTGAAGTGGAGAGAGAGAGAAAAAAAATTCTTCCCAAGCGGGGAATCGAACCCCGGCCGTCGCGGTGAGAGCGCGAAATCCTAACCACTAGACCACTTGGGAACCTACTAAGCACAGTGCACTAGATATATTATGATCTTATTTTGCTGCGTGCCTTAACATTCAGCAATTTTTGAGTCATGATATCAGACGTCACGGAGTGACAGTAACTATTATCAGTCGAACTCCTTTAAGTCTAAATTCCATTATCCACATCAGTCAAATCCAGGCTAAGAGTTATCTTGAAGAAAGTTGAGAGTAATCCACCGACAAAAAAATCCAGGCTAAGAGTTATCGTGATTGGAGATAAGAGTTATCTCTCGTTACAAAATGGAAACCACTGTTGTTTGAAAAGAGAAGTTGACAGGTTTCTGCTTTTATTTACCGGTTCTAAGGGAGTGCTTTCCTAATCAATATTAATTATCTGGTGAGAGAAAGAGTTGTTTCATTATGTCGGACCCATGGAACGATATTCTGACAGTCAAAGACCGAAAAAATACGCTGCGAGCGAAAATGATGCAGCGAAAGAAAGAGCGAGAAGGCCTGGTTGCCGAGCTGACTGGAGAAACAAGTGCCGGCGGGACGTCGTCTGCAACAGCAGGTTCAGGCGGTGCAGCGAATACTGCTTCGGGTAAACTGTGACAAACTTTTGTCATCGTCTTTATGACCTTTCTTTCTAGTTGTTTAAAATGAAAATGTAAAAATGTGTTTCTTGAATATTTATAAATAAACTGCATTATCAATGTATTTATAAGTGGAAGACAGATCTATCTACCTTCTCTGAAAGACATATATTATAAGCGGCTACTCAGAAAAGCAAAATCAATCAGCCAGGATGAATCACATCCAGCTTTTGGGATTTTCGAGATGCTCCCCTCTGGTCGACAGTACAGAGTTTAAGGACGAAAACCAGTCACCACGCCAATAGCTTTTTCCCCAAAGCAGTCAGTGCCCTGTCTCTCAGTGCCCTGTCTCTCAAACAAATCCAGTATGATAAATAGAATTGTGCAATCAACATCCATCGAACTGAAGATCTAGCCATCAGCCCCATCCACATGTAATATGCAGCTTCTGTTCAAATGTGTATGAGAGAGAGAGAGTGTGTGTTTGTGTGTGTGTGTGCAGTGTGTGCACGTGTGAGTATGCACAAGTTTTTAGATTGGTATGCAGTTGTATGTATCCTAATTTCTACTCTATCTGTGTTTTTGTATGATTTTCAATTTATGTTCGTACCTTGTTTTGTACTATCCCCCCCAATATTCCTTGTGACCCTGGGACACTTGGTAATAAAGACATACTCTATTTTATTTATTTCACCGCTAGAACTAAGGAAGGATTTTCATCAAAACTTGCAGACTATGAAATAGATAGACCCATATCTTATTACTAATACTATTGTTGTTTTGCTCATTGCTATAGATATGTTTATGCAGTCTTGTGGCAAATTCTTATGATTATTTCTAAATGTCAGCATTCTTCTGCTTTAATGGTAATGTGTATGCAGTGAACTGTTTGTGGGGTTGTGCAAGCATGCAATGAGTGCTGAGTGGTTAAAGCATTTGACATTCAGTCTGAGGGTCCTGGGTTTGAATTTTGGTAACGGCGCCTGGTGGATAAAAGGGTGGAGATTTTTCTGATCTCCCAGGTCAGCATATGTGTACACCTGCTAGTGCCTGAAGCCCCTTGGTCAATTTGTGTGTACATGCAGGCAGAAGATCAAATTCACATGTTAAAGATCCTGTAATACATGTCAGTGTTCAGTGTCACAGTGTGTTATGGAGACACAAAAATACCCAGCATGAATCAACGACGACGTTCATCAGCAAGTCGATGTTGGTCATGTAACGGAAAGAAGAAGTGTATGATTAGAATTATTGATTTATTTGTTCTAGAGCATTTAGCACCCCCATCCTCCCCTACCTCCCACACACACACACACACACACACATGTTGCTGTTTGTTTCTGTTTTTGCTTATGATTACTCATACTTTAATTGCAGATTCACAGTCTGGTTTGTCCAGTCAAGTGAGTGCCGGATCTGTTGGTCTGATAGGGGATGGCAAATCGAGTAGCTCCACAGGTGTGGCCTCCATCTCCTCTCCCTCCCTGGAGATCAAGGTTGATCCAGAGATAGAGAAAAAGGTCTGTTGTGATGATAACATTAATATATGGTTTTAATAATGGTAATGATAATAGTAGTTATAACAATAATGATAACAGTGTACATTTGTATAGCAGTTAGCATCCTTTCTCTCAAACATTAACAGTCTAAGAGCTCAGGGCACTTTCTATTAATGAACGAAAAAGTCCCATGAACCACCCATGACCTCACTCAGTCTCTCTCTCGCTCTGTCTCTCGCTCTTGCTCTCCTCCCCAAGTGACATTGATTGTGAATGACTTGCCTCCATCATTTATATTTTCTTTATATTTATTAACTATAGATAAATCTGGCTCATGTTGTTCAGGTATTACAGATTGGCCCACATCCAGTGTAGAATTCACCAGTGACTATTAGATGTGAATGACTTGTCTCCAGAACAGACAGACAGATAGAACGTAACGAATGTTCTTTCTCTCTGCTGTGTGTGTCAGCAACCTGCTGTCAGTAGCTACTGATGCTGTGTGACAATACAACACAATACAGTGCAATACAACACTGCAGTAGAATAAAATATCAATAACAGATCAGAACTTCTCTGATCAGAGAGATAATGTAAGGAATGTTCTTTCATGAATTCTTTTCCTCAGTTTGTGTACACCTGTGTGTGCATGTGTTGGTGTGTGTGTCTTGTGTCTGTATGTTTGTTTGTAAACATTGATTTATTGACACGTGTGTGTGTGTGTGGGGGGGGGGGGGGGGCGTTTGAGGTGGTGGTTTGTTTCAGTTTGTTGTCAGTTATCCTAGATTTATGAATATTTCACTAGTTTCAATCTGGTTTTTTTGGTGTGCCTGGCCAGATTATGTTTAAGTATAATTCATAAAGAACCTTTGATTGCAGAAATAATTTCTTTGTGCATGAATAAATCTAAGTACTTTTGATTTGATTTGATTCAATCTGTCGTGCATCGTCCATCAGCTGCTGCTAGTGCTGTGTGACATCAGTCTGGACATCCCCTCTGATGCCAGCATCATCGCTGAGCACACGTCACGCACTATGGGCTGTGAGGTGGAGCTCTCCGTCGTGGAGAACTTGCTGAGAAAGTTTGCCTCTCAGTCTCTTATCAGGTTGGTGAAGTTTAGGTTTTGATTCAAATACTGGGGGAAATATCAAAAAAAAAAAAAAAAGACTGGAAACCGACTTTACATTACTAGGTAAGTATTTGAATGATAGGTTTCATGACTTTAGTTAATATCATCGTTTTCTGTTGTGAAGCAATTTTCTTTCCGACAATGAAAGACAACCAAGAACTCTGTCAAAATACACACACACACACACACACACACACACACACACACACACACAAATATCCTGATGAAAAACTAAGAGGAGAATCATTTTTAGCATTAATGGGGCACATTATCCCTGATTATCTTGAATAAAGCTTATTTTTTTCAAAAAATCTTATCAAAAGCTGTCATTTATCAAGATTTATTATTATCATTTGCTGTCTTTAAGTCAACCATCTTTCCTGAATCTGAGAATATCTTAAATGTTTATGTAGGTGTAACAGTTTTTGAGTCTCAGTCATTTTAGTAACGCTACCATCAAAACTGCAGGATCGGACATGCAGAAAATAAGCATTTTCCTCAGAATTTATGACATTGACATTCAGCCAATAACATTAACAGCCAACTGCAAAAAATCTGATGTCTTCTTCGTACTATATAGATCATATATGAAGAGTTTTGACTATGACTGTATGAGAATGCATTAGTGGCAATTCTACACAGGTTCCAAAATGTCATTTTGTGAGATTGGCGAAAATCGCGGAATTATCTCAAAAACTATTTGAGATATTGCTTTGAAATTTGGTGTGGCTTGTAACTTTGTTGCTCTCTTTCATTCTTGCAAATATGAGGCTTCTGCTGTGAATTTGAAAATTTGGCCAGACCTACCTACTAATTAACAACTTTAGACTTAACCAGAAAACTGTGCTGACTGATTAGTTTCGATGTCCCATTCATCTCAGTGTGAATCAGACAAATGTCCTAATTATGTTTGGGAGTGTATGTTGGACCTTTGCCCTATTTTTGTCCCTGTGGATACACCCGAAAACGGAGTATGGCTGTCTACGTGGCGCGGTAAAAACTGTCATACACGTAAAAGCCCACTTGTGTATATGTACAAGTGAATTTCAGAGTGGCAGCCCACGAACGAAGAAGAAGTCCCTGTGGATGTACAACCCTGTGTTTATTATGCTGTGCAGTGTCATTGCAAAAGAGGTGGATGGTAAAACACAGCTGACGGTCATCTCCTTGGATATCACTAAGGTGAAATAAAGAAGCGTTGGTGTTCTTTGTGTGTGTGTAAGTTTGTGTGAGTAAGTGTGTGTATTTGATGTGCACAGCATCCAGTGTTTGGTGTGGTTTGGATTTTCTGGCATGAAATTCTCCAGTTTGGTGTCCCCAATAAATATGTATTCTGAATAAACCAAAGTCTATAAACTCTGCTCAAATATTGAGTAAATATATTCTGTACAAACAGTTGTGGTGGTTAGGGTGGCACCACCACAGCAGCTGTTTTTGAAGAAGCCCTAATGCCTTCTGTGAATCTGTTTTCTGAAAATGAATGTATACCAATAAAATCAAAATCATGTGTCTCTTCAGCACTTTTAGAACTTTGTCTATTGATAGAGAAAAAACAGTCAGTTACCAGGGAAAAGTGATATGTTGATTTGTATTTTCTTGTTTGCCAGAGCTCACTTTTTTGTTTGTTTTTTTTACATCCTTTTCTTTTTGTTTGTATGGTGTATGTAAAAGATGTATATTTGTGTATTGCTTCAATAGCCAGAGGGCACATGCGATGAACTTCATGATCTTGATCACAAATAATTATAAACAACTGCATGGCTGGTGTATGCATATGTTTTGTCTACCATTTAACAGACTGTAATTATGGACACAACATACAGCATTCAAGGGGTCTTCAACTTAACAGGTACAGGAATTTTCTGATTTCAGACTTTCTTTCTTTTGTGCTCCTTTGTTGTCGTATTCGTCACTTGGATAATGAGTCATGTTGAAATAACAATACCATATTCTGAGAACAACCCATATATATACACTCTTCTTATTAAATGGTCAGTGTTCTTACTGTTCTTGACTTATCATTTACTTTGCCTTTGCATCAGCAGTCAAGTCACTGTAGAAAATGAATTTATGTGTTCTTAAATCCTGTTGTTTCCAGCTGGAAGCAGTGTCTGGAGAGAAGAGAAAGCGTTCACGAGAAAGGTGAGTTTTTACAGAAATGACTGTATACAAGACCTGGTTGAAGGTTAAATGTTGACATCATTGTATTGTGTGTGTGTGTGTGCGTGTGTGTGTGTGTGTGTGTGTGTGTGAGTGTATGTTCATTCTTCAGTTTAGCGTCTTTTCACTATAACTTGAAACAGATAATTTGTTGCTGCTTAAAATGCCAGAGGCCTTATGCATAGGCTAAGTACGTAAGTTGTACAAGATAAGTGATATATTTTTCAGATGAGAAATAGAAAAGTAAAGAATTGGAGTGCATAGAATTCCTTTGGTCTGTAATTCATAATATGATATGCTGTGATGACGTCTGCATCATCAGCTTTACACATACTTGTATTTTTACAGAAAGCAAAATGTGGCATTGTAGCTTAGATTGTGACAGGTAAGATTCCCTTGGTTTTTGACTGGACAGTGAGATGGTATGTTTGTGCATGTACCTGTTTTTGCAAAGCACAGAGTCCTATTTACAGAATAGGCACTATATAATTATTATTAATGTTATTATTGTTATTATTACTGTGTGTTGTAGCCTGGATGGGGAGGAAAAAGGTCCGCCCAGCAAAGCTGCCAAAGCGGGCGGTGTGGATGATATTGAGGTCAGTGATGGCTGGTATGTGATTTAGCTTTACTGAGTGTGTGTGTGTGTGTGTGTGTGTGTGTGTGTGTGTGTGTGTGTGTGTGGTCTCACATTTAAACTTTTTTACAGTAACAGTGTCATGTCTTTGTGTGCAGGGGTGTGTGCTTGTGGTATTTTAGTGTCCAAGGGTGTGCTAAAGTTGTTATTGCAAAGTGCATCTTGACGTCAGGAGAGCACTCCGCAGAGTAGACACAGGGTCATCATTGTGATGGTGTCACTGTCCGTTGCAGACGCTTCTGTCCATGCAGTCCACCAAGGAGCGAGAGGAGAAGAAAACCAATGAAGAGATTCTACAGTTGCTGAGCAAACCTACAGCAAAGGTGGGCACAGTGCAAGGGCACGCTTGTGTGCTGATTGCTTTGAAAGGGTTCAGGACCAGCTTTCGGTTCAGATGCATCAATCGCATACACACACTCGCATGCACACATGCATGCATGCACGTGCAGCCTTGCACACACATGCAGTCACACTCACACATACATACTTATGCCAACATACACACACACACATACACAGAGACACACACACACACAAAACAGACACACACACATGCATCCACATACACACACTCACTTGCACAGGCACACACACATTTGCATGCACACAGAATTCCACACACATGCACAAGCACACACAAGCAGATATAATTAATAGATATGGAGTTTGCTGCTGGCTTCTGCTTCTGGAATAATCTATTAGGACTGGGATGATATTCATGGTAGTCAGCACAGAAAATACTGTAAAGTTCGGTCTATTGAGTGCACTGGTATATAAGCTGCACCCACTAAATTTAAAAAAAAAAAAAAGAACTTCATACACACATAAGCCGTACTGGCTTATAAGCCGCACTTATTACCGGTACTACGGAAAAGCTATCAATACTGTAGGTTATGAAATAAACACAAGCGGAAACAGTACAAAGAAAAGCAAGCGAAATACTGCTAGTGCCACAAAAAATATAAACACAACGAAAATAAGATCCATAATTTGGGGAAAGTCACATTTATTCAGCGTTGTCCTGCTCACTGAATCCACTGAAATCTTCGTCTTCAGTGTCCGAGTTGAAGAGAACCAGCACAGCTTCCTCTGCCATCTTGTCACTGACTTCAGCCTCGCTTTCACTTGATGAACACGAACGCAAGGTGGAGGTCGCTGCTGGTTCGTCACTTGCACTGTCGTCTGTTAGGTCGATCGCCTTCAATTTCATCACATTTTCGGCATGATGAGGGTGTGCGCTTGAGCAGAGTAAAACTGAATGCTGATCTGAAGGCTTTAATGTGTGCGGATTTGATTTTTAAAACATGAACAGTTAGCACACTAACCTGAAGCTTATCCAAAAATTCATGAACAGAGACCATGATTTTGGTGAGTTGAAGGGCAGCAAAGAATTGACAAGAATGTGACACTCCCGGGATCCTCAAATAAGCCGCATCATTGTATAAGCCGCAGAGGTTGAAGCTGGGAGAAAAAGTCGCAGCTTATAGACCGAACTTTATGGTAGTTGCTTTTCTGCTGAACCTAATCAGTCTGATATCATCACTTTAGATGAACACACTATAAATAAATAAACGAAAAATGCTGAACCTTGGTGAAATGAGATAATTGCAGTAGGAGTTTGAAGTGCTGTCACTTCCTTTGGTGTACTTTTCTATGTTGTAACTAATTGTGCTGATCAAAAGTAAGTACAGTCCAAACAGGAAGAAGGTCCGGATGGAAAATAATGACTGACATCCCGACCTGTAAGCTCTGTCTTATCAGTTATCTGGGTGAGGTGACAGCCCTACTCTGAAGAGCGTACTGATCAGCAGCAGTCAAGGGGTTAAAATTTCTTTATTTCCTCTAAAGACTGAAAATGAAAGCGATCAGTCAGTAGTTCTCACCTCATTGAATTTTTGAAAAGGCTAGGTTTTCTTAAAACAAAAAAACAAAATAAAACAAAAAACAACGATGAAAAAACCCTAACGACATCAGGAAAAAAAAGGGGCAAAGATGTTGAGGAGTGTGTACAAAAACTAATCTGATCCATATTGGGGTCCGTACTGAAAGATTTGTACTGTATCGTGTGGTATTATTTTTCTTTGTCACAACAGATTTCTCTGTACGAAATTTGGCTCTTCAGGGAGAGTGTTTTGCCACAGTGCAGTGCCACCCTTTTTTTCTCTCTAATATTCTTTTTTTGTGTGTCTGCAAGTGTATTTGTTTCACTGTCAGAATGCATTTTTCTGCAGAATTTTGCCAGGGATAACTCTTGTTGCCGTGCATTCTGAGCGTAGTGCGTGCTACATATGGGACCTCAGTTTATCGTCTCATCCAATGACTGGTGTCCAGACTACCTCCCAAGGTCTAGTGGAGGGAAAGAAAGTTCTGGCATGCATGGGATTTGATCCCACAAGCTCAGATTCTCTTGCTGTGTAGGTGGACTCATAACCGCTGGGCCATTACTCCACTTTATAGATACCCATGGGGAGAAGTTCATGTTATCTTACAAAGTTTCACACTGTTTGAAAGTGTACACATCCGGATTTTTTGTGACTTGCAATGTTCATTCTAATAGTTATCCTGAATGGGTTTGTTTTCTCTCACCAGGAAAAATATCTCGTTGAGAAGTTCAAGACTCCCGGAGGTGAGTTCAGCATTGGATGACTTCCATGAACATTCTGAGCTGTCTCTGTCTGATTTATTGATAACAAGCATTGCAAAGTGTTCTTCTTTTTCTATTTGTGTGTGTGTGTGTGTTTGATAGAGATTATTTCAACACCTCTTTGAAACTGAAACTACAGCTTTTTAAAAAAATTAATTTTTTTTTATCAAGTTATGTTTAACGTTCTTGTGTTGAGTAACTGACCACATTTGTTTTTGCTGCACCTGATTTAATTTCTCTTTATGAGATAATAAAGTTCTTCTCATCTTATCTCATGGAAGGAAATATATCTGTGAAATTACAACAACAATAAAAAGAGAAAGAAACCGGTACTATTTAATTTCTCTTTGGATTGATAGTTGTGCAGGGCTTTGTTGTTGGTTTTTTTGTTTTTGACAACTGTTAAAAAAACGTTCAGTTTATTGCAGGGACTTATTTGTTCACTGATAACTGGTAATACAGTTTTAATCTACGTTTATGCAGACAGTTGTTATTGTTGTTTTAATATCTGGAATAAGCTGCAACATGTACTGAAAAGTGTATGCATATACCTAAACGCCCAAACATGGGTGCATGCATATGGATGTTTGCACGCACACAAGCACACATACACATTTGCCCGCACATACACACACACACACACACACACACACACACACATCTTCCTCAATAAAATGACTCCATCCTTCCTACTAGTCTTTCCTTCTCATATTTTACTTGGAGGAAATGGAACCTTTTAGAATGACTGCATGGTAGTGATGCATTTAACAAGCTATTAGCTCATGTTCTTGAAGTCAAGTTGTTCAGGTCTGGGGTCTGGATGTCATAAAGGTTTTGTTGTTGATGCTGGTAGAGTGGTAGAATGAATACAAAAGAGAGCAGATTTATAAATGGTGTATTTTATAAAACTTACATATGGTATGTGTTTACAGGAGCACAGCTGAAGGAGTTCTGCCAGTTTGGAGTGAAGGAAGAATGCCGCAAGTATTCACAGGGTGTGCCTTGCAACAAGCTGCACTTTCGGAAAATCATACAGAAACATACTGATGGTAAAGCCCACATCTGCCATGTCTGTACTTCAAATTTTAGTTAAAAAAAAAAATTTTTTTAAAAAAAAGAAGAAGAAAAGATGGAGGAATGGGAAGAGAAATGTAGATGAAGAAAGAAAGTTTTGTATATTTGATATTAAGCCCTTTTCTGCCGAATGTTTTGACAATTTCTTCATTCCTATGTGCCGAGTAAAAATTCCGGGTCTCCAGCTAAAAACATCCACTACTTCCTCAAGTACAAAGATATATCTTTGAAATTTTGCATAATAATAGCTTATGCATTGTACTTTAAGAAGGTGATAAAGTTGTTATGGTTCCTTTGGATAACTGCTGTTATTGTTGTTTTAAATCTGAATAAAAAAAAAAAAATTGCATGAAATCAAGTGGTTGAAAATTCTATGCATCACAATTAATTACAGGGTAATCTGTGCATGCAGTCAAGCGAAGTACAGGGTAACCTGTGTGTGCAAGTTGAGTACAGGGTAACCTGTGTGCAGTCATGTGAAGTTTACAGGGTAACCTGTGTGCAGTCATGTGAAGTTTATAGGGTAACCTGTGTGCAGGCATGTGAAGTTTATAGGGTAACCTGTATGTGCAGTCATGTGAAGTTTATAGGGTAACCTGTGTGCAGTCATGTGAAGTTTACAGGGTAACCTGTGTGCAGGCATGTGAAGTTTACAGGGTAACCTGTGTGCAGTCATTTGAAGTTTACAGGGTAACCTGTGTGTGCAGTCATGTGAGGTTTATAGGGTAACCTGTGTGCAGTCATGTGAAGTTTATAGGGTAACCTGTATGTGCAGTCATGTGAAGTTTATCGGGTAACCTGTGTGTGCAGTCATGTGAAGTTTATAGGGTAACCTGTGTGTGCAGTCATGTGAGGTTTACAGGGTAACCTGTGTGTGCAGTCATGTGAAGTTTACAGGGTAACCTGTGTGCAGTCATGTGAAGTTTACAGGTTAACCTGCGTGCACAGTCATGTGAAGTTTACAGGGTAACCTGTGTGCAGTCATGTGAAGTTTACAGGGTAACCTGTGTGCCGTCATTTGAAGTTTACAGGGTAACCTGTGTGTCCAGTCATGTGAAGTTTACAGGGTAACCTGTGTGTAGGCATGTGAAGTTTACAGGGTAACCTGTGTGCAGGTATGTGAAGTTTACAGGGTAACCTGTATGTGCAGTCATGTGAAGTTTATCGGGTAACCTGTGTGTGCAGTCATGTGAAGTTTACAGGGTAACCTGTGTGCAGTCATGTGAAGTTTACAGGGTAACCTGTGTGTGCAGAATCCCTGGGAGACTGTTCATTCCTCAACACCTGCTTTCACATGGACACCTGCAAAGTGAGTTGGAAGAATTGAGATTTTTTGTTTGTTTTTAAACTTGGAGATTTTTGACACAGACATTTTCAAACAGGTTTTTTTTTTTGTTGGTGTAGATACTTCATTATTCTCTTACTATAAAAAACAAAACAAAAACAAAACAAAACAAACAACAACAACAAAAAAAAACAGAAAAATTATACCAGATCACAATACTGGTGGTTGGTGTGTGTCCATCGAGATCGATGATGACCATCGTTGTCATCCAGCTGGGGGATGGGGGGAGGGTGGTGGTGGGGTGGGGGGGAGGATGCTCATGAATCTATCTGTGAATGCGCAGATGGCTGAATAGTCCAATCTGCGCACGAAATGTTCGCTGACAGTTGGGGCAGACAAAGACAGGCATACCATTGTCAGGGAGCTTGTTTGCCCGTGACTTTCTGGCCTGCCTCTTCACAATACTATATCACAGATGAATATCTAGATGAGAAGGTGTTTTTATGATTTTGCTTTTTGGAAGTGTTCTTTTTAGTAGTAGTTGCTGCAGTAATGGTAGTAGAAGTGGTAGTATTTTTGTGTAATAACAGTGAAATACAGGGTTCCCTAAACATTAAGGACCACC
This sequence comes from Babylonia areolata, assembly GCF_041734735.1. Classification (NCBI taxonomy): domain Eukaryota; kingdom Metazoa; phylum Mollusca; class Gastropoda; order Neogastropoda; family Buccinidae; genus Babylonia; species Babylonia areolata. The sequence continues at coordinate 39,440,897 of NC_134884.1, forward strand.
CAGGAACTTGCACAGTTTTCTTCTCTGGGACAAGGTGAAATGATGCTGAACCTCCGGCAAACAGCACTGTGTGCTGCCAGTGTAATAAGCACACCTCAATACCGGAGGTACTTTCTTGCATGTGCAGTTCTAGTTTTTTTCACAATGAAAAACCACAGCTTTTTTTTTTTTTTTTGTTTTTTTTGTGGCCTCAGTTGCATGCAGGTCATGGAGCACCAGAATGTGTTGGTCTTTTTTTTCCCCCTTTTTTTTCCTTTTTATTTATTTTTATTTATTTATTTATTTATTTTTTGGTGCTTTCACACGCCTTCTTCATTGACCAAAAAAACCAAACTTTTTTTTAATTTATTTTTTTTAGATATAACATGTCAGTTTTCGATTAATACATTGTTTCTAAATGTATTCAAAGTAGTATTCTTCCAAATACATAAAGTTCTTTGTATGAATACTTGGTTTTTATGGACAATTTCAGTCAATATTTTAACATTATACATGAGTTTGGAGTTTTCTGACATTTAGGTTGCTCTAATGTGAGTGTGTGGATTCTGTGTGTGGGATAATCAAAGAAATCATCTTAGACATTATAATACATATACGTCAAAAGACATACAATAGGATCAACATTAATTAATGGGGGGGGGGGGGGGGGGAAGTTGACGCCCGGACAGGAGGCAAAAACCACAGCTGTTGTTTACAATCCACTGAATAACTTAAAATTTTTGGTTGAAACATCTGGGGGTTTTTTCAGGCACTTTTCTGAAACTGTTTGTGGCGCATGTGTGCCAGGAACAGCTGTTGTTTGTGTATTCAGTAAGAGTTCAGTGGTGGACTATGTGCAGCATGCATTGTTTAAATCATCCTTGATTGTTTTTTTTATTTTTTTAACATTGTACGAAAGCATACCAGCTTGTATGAAGTGGTCCTCAACATTTTGTGAAGTCTGTACAATTGGTGTATTTCAGTACGTACATTATGAAGTGGAAACTGTGGCCTCCAAGTCCAACACAGAACTGGCACTGTTGAAGAGAGAGGCGACGCTGGCGAAGCAGGCCTCTGAGGCATCGCTCGGCGACACAGTCAGGATGTTTCCCCCACAGGTGAGGGCTCTGGAGATGTTCAGAGATACCAACTGTTATGATTTAGTTGTACTTTGTTACGCTCAATCGCACTTTGTACCGACGATACACCGACATCAAAATTGTTCCGACAAGTTCATTTTTGACTACATAGCATGGTGACATGCTTTCCTGTCATCACATTACCCAGACGCTCTTGACCTATCGATCAAAAGGCCAGGGCAATGACTGCTAACCTTGGTCTCACGTGATGATGCTCAGCTAATGGCTTGTGTGTTCACATTGAAACAGCATTGAGTGGACCATTCAGCTCTGGTAGCAGTTACAATGTGTTGCAGGTAGGCCCGAGTGTTTGTATGCCTCGTAGATAAAATGTAGGTTTGCTGATGCGGCTCTGAGTCTGAGTGTTTGTACTAAACTCAGAATCTTCCTACCAAATTTCCTGATTGCTCCTACAAACACTTGACAGGGGTTGGCATCTCCAGATGTTGAATGTATTCCTGTGTGTTGGACATTCGATTGGTTGACCATAAGGGTAATACTTTAGGGGTGTGGCAGTCGCATAATGCCAGCCTCTTTAAACCATTCGACTTTATTGAGTTTACAGCCTCAGCAGGCTTCCATGCTGTACTGAGAGGAAAAAATGCAGGATATATGTATAGACTGAAATCAACCGGTTTTTTTCCCCTCCAAATCAACGTGAATGGAAGTTAGTTCCCTTTGCTTGCAGTTCAAATACATAAGTAGGAACTTGGAAACCATTTTATTGAAACATTTGATGCCAGAGCATTGCTTGAGGACAGAGGTGAATGAGGATAAGTGTCTCTGTGTGTGTGTGTTTGTGTGTTTGCTGCATTTCATGAAATTCTTCGAAGGAAGCCTTTAGGTTTTTTCCATTTTAATCCCAGTGTTTCTAAGATGTCTCACAGGAAGGTCTTATGATTTAGACTCAGTTCTCACATGCTGTACTTTCGTGAGAACTTGTCCTCTCCAAGGGAAAATTTAGTTTGGCTTAACGATAATTCACAGACTCATACCTTTTCCTTTATTTTCCTTTTTTCTCTGACAGGTGTCAGTCATGTATAGGAATTGAAATAGTTTTTTTGATTTGATTTTATTCTTATCCAGTGTGCTTTATAGAAAACATTGAATTTCTGTCTCATATGTATGTACAGATCAGTCTAATGCTGCAGCAGAGAAAAAAAGAAACTGAAGTAAAAAGTTTGAATCTGTGAATTATCGTGAAGCCAGGGGAAGCACTCTATGAATGCTGATTATTTTTGTTATTATTGTTGACTCACTTGTGTAAACAAAGTGAGTCTATGTTTTAACCCGGTGTTCGGTTGTCTGTGTGTGTGTGTGTGTCTGTGTGTCCGTGGTAAACTTTAACATTGACATTTTCTCTGCAAACACTTTGTCAGTTGACACCAAATTAGGCATAAAAATAGGAAAAATTCAGTTCTTTCCAGTCATCTTGTTTAAAACAATATTGCACCTCTGGGATGGGCACAAAAAAAAATTTAAAAAATGAAGCCTAATTATATGCAAACTGCATTTACTGTTATATTTATATTTTTTGTATTCTCTAAACTTGGCACTTTGATCTGATATTCTGACACAACAACAAGAGCAGTCATTATTATCATTTTTTGTTCAAACAGGAACTTCTTTTGCTAAGCACGGAAGTTTTATTTATTTTGCAAACGTTTTGGTGCAGATAGTAAAAAATGGAAATTACTCTGTAATTAATGCTAGGGGAGTTAATTTGCTTTAAACTGATCTTTCTCATCTTAAACATAACTTGAACTTGAACTTGAACTGTACGATGTTTAAGGTCCAAAAGACCTGTTCATCGCTCCGTGTGGGTCATCAGTTGTACATACTAAACTTTACATTTTTTCTCTTTTCTTTTTTCTTCTCCCAAGCTTATCCATCATATTTAATACAGAGCACTTTTCAACCATTTTTAAAATCTCTTTTTTTTCCTCCTAATGATTCCTTTACAGGATAAAGCGTGAAGCACAAGTGAGTCTTGAAGGCTTTGCCTCTTGTTGTTATTGTTATTATTATCATCATATTCATGGGCTTTTTGTTGTGGGCTGTTGCAGTACGTGCAGTGTGACCTGCGCATGTTCAACATGCGCTGGGGAATCCTTCAGGCACCTGTTTGACAAGTGGTCAAAGATAGGGAAGCACTATATGAATGCATATTATTATTAGTAGCAGTATTTTTAATATGATTATTATTATTACTATAATCATGGGCTGTTTGTTGTGTGCTGTTGCAGTACGTGCAGTGTGACCTGCGCACGTTCGACATGTCTGTGCTGGGGAAGTGTGCGGTGGTGATGGCGGACCCCCCATGGGACATCCACATGGAGCTGCCCTATGGGACCATGGGGGACGACGAGATGAGGCGCCTGGACATACCCAGTCTGCAGGATGAAGGCTTCATCTTTCTCTGGGTCACTGGCAGGTGTGGGGAGTTTGTGTGGTGGTGCGGGGATGGGGGTGTTTTGCTTGTGTTGTGTGTTTGTGTGTGTTGGTGTTTAGGTTCAGTCTGTAGAACCAAAGCTTCATCTTTCTTTGGGTCACTGGGAAGTGAGGGTAGTTTGTGTGGTGGTGTGTAGTGGAGGGGTGGGTGTTGGTGTTTGTGTTTTGTGTGCTTGTGTTGTGTGTTTGGTCCAGTCTGCAGAACTGAGGCTTCGTCTTTCTCTGGGTCACTGGCAGTTGAGGGGAGTTTGTGTGCTGGTGTGTGGTGGGTGGTGGTGGTTTGTTGTGTGTGTGTGTGTGTGTGTGTTGGTGTTTGGGTCCAGTGTGAAGGACCAAGGCTTCATCTTTCTCTGGGTCACTGGCAGGTGAGGGGAGTTTGTGTTTTGGTGTGTGGGGAGGTGGGGGTGGTTTGTGTGTGTGTGTGTGTGTGTGTGTGTTGTTGTTGTTGTTTGCATCCAGTCTGCATGATGAAGGCTTTATCATTCTCTGGGTCACAGGGAGGTCAAGGGAGTTTTTGTGTATGTGTGTGTTAATATTTGTGTGTTTGTGTGTGTATTTGTGTGTATGTTTATGTATTGGTGTGTATATCTTTGTGTGTTATGTATGCATTTGTGCAATTGTGTTTGTGTGTGTGTATGTGTGTGTGTGAGGACACTCTGAGCATATAATATTTTTAAACCTTTCTCTGTCACCTGTTCCACTACACAGCGCAGTGCCGTCTGATGGTGTAAATCACTCACTGCAAGTGCTCACAATTTAATCAGATCTGAAGATAATCTGTCCTTGTCTTTTTTATACAGTAAGGAAAATGGTTCTATGGTGGGTTTTTTTTGTTTTTTGTTTTTTTTAAGTAGTCTCTTTTTGTATTGTACAGCTCTTTGTTACAACAGACCTCTCTGTGTAAAATTGGGGCTGCTCTCCTCAGGTAGAGCACATTACTACCGTACACCACCACCCCTTTTTTTCTTTTTTTCTTTTTCTTTTTTTTTACTGTCTGCAGGTGTACTCGTTTTTCTACCAAAGTGTATTTTTCTTCAGAATTCTCCATTATGATTAAATTCCTGCCCGATAATCAGGACAGCAGTTGCCTCTTCTGCTGTTCTTGTGGTCGTAGTCAGGACATGACTATCACACATTGAGACTGAACACAGTAGTGCGGGTGTGTTTCAGGGCTATGGAGCTGGGACGAGAATGCTTGGAGCTGTGGGGGTAAGAAACATTAAGAGAATGTGTGTGTGTAGATATGAAAATGCATGTGTTAGGGGAAGGTCGTGGTGGTGATTGTGATTGTGTGTGTGTGTGTGTGTGTGTGCATATGTGCACATGCATGTATGCATGCATGTGCATGTTGGTGGTGAATGTATGTTGTGTGTGTCAATTTGTTTAAAGTTATATAGTTCATATGGTCATGTGTTTACTATGTTAATGAACATGTGTGCATGGATTTCTTGCTTACTTATCAGTGCTTTTTTTTCTCTTAAATGTACATCACTGTATGTAACTGTAAGAACAAATAATGTTGTTTTGGGGGGTTTTCTTTTTTAGGATGAGGGTGGAATAGTATTGTTCAAAATGATTTATTTCAGAGCCTTTTTTTAAACCTCTGTAGCTTCAGTTCCTAACCATGTGTCACAGTAAAAGTGCAGATCCAGTTAGTTGTTGATTTTGAGCACAGTGATTCACATGATTAAAAACAGTTCACTAATTCACAACCTTTAGATCATCAAAGCCCTTGACTGTCCTAAAACTTAAGTTTTCTTTTTATTCCTCTTGTGCACTTGTGCAAAGTACAAAAATACATGGTTATGCGTGATCTTTGATACTGCTGAATGTATTGGTCTGTCGACTCTGTGTAGTGATCTTTGATACTGCTGAATGTATTGGTCTGTCGACTCTGTGTATTGATACTGCTGAATGTATTGGTCTGTCGACTCTGTGTAGTGATCTTTGATACTGCTGAATGTATTGGTCTGTCGACTCTATGTAGTGATCTTTGATACTGCTGAATGTATTGGTCTGTCGACTCTGTGTAGTGGTCTTTGATACTGCTGAATGTATTGGTCTGTCGACTCTATGTATTGATACTGCTGAATGTATTGGTCTGTCGACTCTGTGTAGTGGTCTTTGATACTGCTGAATGTATTGGTCTGTCGACTCTGTGTAGTGGTCTTTGATACTGCTGAATGTATTGGTCTGTCGACTCTGTGTAGTGGTCTTTGATACTGCTGAATGTATTGGTCTGTCGACTCTGTGTAGTGGTCTTTGATACTGCTGAATGTATTGGTCTGTCGACTCTGTGTAGTGGTCTTTGATACTGCTGAATGTATTGGTCTGTCGACTCTGTGTAGTGATCTTTGATACTGCTGAATGTATTGGTCTGTCGACTCTGTGTAGTGATCTTTGATACTGCTGAATGTATTGGTCTGTCGACTCTATGTAGTGATCTTTGATACTGCTGAATGTATTGGTCTGTCGACTCTGTGTAGTGATCTTTGATACTGCTGAATGTATTGGTCTGTCGACTCTGTGTAGTGATCTTTGATACTGCTGAATGTATTGGTCTGTCGACTCTGTGTAGTGATCTTTGATACTGCTGAATGTATTGGTCTGTCGACTCTGTGTAGTGGTCTTTGATACTGCTGAATGTATTGGTCTGTCGACTCTGTGTAGTGGTCTTTGATACTGCTGAATGTATTGGTCTGTCGACTCTATGTATTGATACTGCTGAATGTATTGGTCTGTCGACTCTGTGTAGTGATCTTTGATACTGCTGAATGTATTGGTCTGTCGACTCTGTGTAGTGGTCTTTGATACTGCTGAATGTATTGGTCTGTCGACTCTGTGTAGTGGTCTTTGATACTGCTGAATGTATTGGTCTGTCGACTCTGTGTAGTGGTCTTTGATACTGCTGAATGTATTGGTCTGTCGACTCTGTGTAGTGGTCTTTGATACTGCTGAATGTATTGGTCTGTCGACTCTGTGTAGTGGTCTTTGATACTGCTGAATGTATTGGTCTGTCGACTCTATGTAGTGGTCTTTGATACTGCTGAATGTATTGGTCTGTCGACTCTGTGTAGTGATCTTTGATACTGCTGAATGTATTGGTCTGTCGACTCTGTGTAGTGATCTTTGATACTGCTGTATGTATTGGTCTGTCGACTCTGTGTAGTGGTCTTTGATACTGCTGAATGTATTGGTCTGTCGACTCTGTGTAGTGGTCTTTGATACTGCTGAATGTATTGGTCTGTCGACTCTATGTATTGATACTGCTGAATGTATTGGTCTGTCGACTCTATGTATTGATACTGCTGAATGTATTGGTCTGTCGACTCTGTGTAGTGATCTTTGATACTGCTGAATGACCCTACTGATTCTGTGTACTGATCTGCATGATGCATGCTTACCTTTTGCAGTTACAAACGGTGTGATGAAATCATCTGGGTGAAAACAAACCAGCTTCAGAGGATCATCCGCACGGGCCGAACTGGTCACTGGCTGAACCATGGCAAAGAACATTGCTTGGTATGTGATCGTAACGTTCCACTTGCTTGGTTTTGGTTTCAGGGGAGTGCTGCTGCATGTGTACAGTGTCTGTGTAGCATATAAGGAGGAAGGTGGCAGAATGGTTAAGATGCTTATCTGCCAATACAGTGTTGCTATGGGTCTCAGTTCAAACCCTGGTCTCGCACCCTTTCTCCCAAGTTTGAATGGAAAATCAAACTAAACACCCAGTCATTTGGATGAAATGATAAACTGTGTACCATGTACAGTACACACTTAATGCACTGAAAAAGAACCCATGGCAGCATGACTGAAGACCTGATTAAGCATGTTGGGTTCATAAGTTCTGCTGCTGTCAGGCATCTGCCTAGCAGATGTGGTGTATCATATTTGTCCAAAACAGTGATGCCTCTTTGAGAAGCTGATACCAAAACTGTACCATACATATCGTTTGCTAAGCTATGGACCCCACACACACTGGGTAGACAGGGGGACAAAGGAGCATAGTTGAATTTATCAAATGCCCTGAGCCAGTCACTAAATCTTTTCTGGAAGCTGGTCAAGGCTTGAGACCTTCCTAGTTATCTATGCTTTAGCCTGTTGTAATGTTTTTAGTTTAACTCACTCAGTACGGCCAGTCCTCTCTTCTCCTCGACACAGACCCCTCGGATGTCCAGTGGGTGTCTGAATGACCCAACCTTTAGCTTCCGTCGTCAGAATTGTGGTATTCTTTGTCAACATTCACCTCTTCAGTATAAGAGCCTTCCACTTGCAATATTTTGATGATGGTAATTGAGGTGAAACGCTGTTATTGTCGTCTCTTTCGCCGTTTGTATGGAGAGAGTTAAAGCCATATTTGTGTGCATGTTAAAATGTGTATGTGTGTGCTTGTGTGTGCATGCATTTGCATGCAAGTAAATGTGTGCTTTTGAAGTTTGTGCATGTGTGTGTTGGTGTGTGCATAGGCATATTGTGACAAGCGTGCATATAGTAGCATGTGATATATCTATTTTGCCCACATACATACATGTATGCATGTATACATGCATATTGATATTTACAGGTTGGAGTCAAGGGAAATCCCAAGGGAGTGAACAAAGGTCTGGACTGTGACGTCATTGTGGCTGAGGTGAGTAACACATAGCACTGTTAGACTTGCTTTGTTCAAGGTTAGTTCCACCGCCACTGAGGTTTCATGTGATGGCCTCATGGTAACGCTTCCATGAATGATGCAAGAGAATCTGATCGCACTGGTTCAGATCCCACACTTGTCAGTATTTTCTCCCCCTCCAGTAGACCTTGAATAGTGGTCTGGATGCTAGTCAGTCAGATGAGATGATAACCTGAGGTCCTGTGTGCGGCATGCAATTAGCGCAAGTTTTAAGATCCCACGACACTAGTTGTGGCGAAGTGGTTATCGTCGCAGACTGATGGCTGGGAGGATGTGGGTTTGATTCCCAACAGCGGTGGGTTTTTTCAGCCCGCAGCCAGCTCCCAGCCAGAGTGAAGTGTGCCGCAGGCCAAAAAACTGACCTCCACTGAGATTCGAACCTTTGTCCTCCCACCCATCAGTCCATGACGCTAACCCCCATGGTGGCTTGTTGTTTGCTAGATGTATGGGCTGGGGGTTGGGGAGGTGCGGGGGTCGGGGGATGTTGGGCTGAGAGTCAGCAGGAGTGAGTGTTGGTTATTATTTTGATGTGTGGGATATAAAGGCTAGACACAGACTTCCAAAGTTGTGACACAGCTGTTCATGAAGACCATACAAAAAAGTGCACAATGATATTATGTTTGTTAAGGTTGTGATTGAAAGTTTTAGCCATCAGAACTCTGCAAAATGAAATAAAAGAGATATGTATGTTTTTAAGTCATAAAAAAGAAGAAATAATGGACCTTGCATGAATCCTTTCTCTGAATCATAAAAACAAAAAGAACTTTGCATACCTGTTCAGAATTAACAAAGGAAAGAAGAAAAAAAGAAAATAGTTGACACACTATGGCAAGTGATGTGAATAACTGGATTGACCCACAGGTGCGAGCCACCAGTCACAAGCCTGATGAGATCTACGGAATCATTGAGCGACTGTCGCCTGGAACTCGTAAAGTCGAGCTGTTTGGACGACCTCACAATGTTCAGCCCAACTGGTAAGTACATTAGATTATGATTGAATCATGATAATAATCTCATACATTTAGTCAGGACTTTAACTAGTAATCTGATGCAAAAGTGTAGACATGCACCTAAAACATTTTGATCTCTGAAAAAAAAAGTGGTACTGTAAAATGTGGAAGAGAGATACCATTAATTTTATTTATTTTCTGTCCAGTCTCTCTGTCTTTGCCCTTTTTTCTGTCTCTCTCATGAGATGAAGTACATTTTGTTCTGGTATACCCTGTGATTCAGAGTTTAAGACGACACTTTATCCCAGAAAAAATATAGGAAGCGTAGTCCCATTTCAGTATATTAATGTCTTCAACAAATCGAAAAATGGTGAAAAATCTATTTGAGTTTTGTATTGAGCATTTATAGTAAGAGAGACAGTGTTCTCATAGCAGACAGCACACCTGTATTTTTGCATGATGCCGCATGTTGTAACATGCCCCTTCATTCAGGGGCTTTGGTCTGTAATGACTAAGCCCTTCGTTCATTCTCTCTCTCTGATTCACACTGTTCCAGGATCACACTGGGCAATCAGCTGGAGGGAGTGTGTCTGAAGGACCCAGACATCGTCAAGATGTTTCGCGAGAAGTATCCCGACGGAAACTGCATGACACCCCCGAAAGGCAAATAACTCCACGTCTTTCATCCTCTGATCTTCTATGCCAGTTCCACGCCTGCCTCCATCAAAACCACTACAGTGTTCTTGAACGCTACAACACGGCACAGGGATAATGGTGTAGAACTTTGTATAATTTCTGTTTCAGGAATGAAATTGCCTTCTTGACCATTCGATACATGGATAATGGTTTAGAATTCAGTATGATTTCTGTTTCAGGAATGAAATCACCTTCTGCACTGTTTTGTGCTGTGCTCTGTTGTGTTCACATGGCTGGATGAGAGGAGAGCTGGCCGATTCACATAATGTGTGGGAAAGGATGGAATAGGGTAGGGGGAAAGTAGTTACTGAGAGTAGGAGGGTAGGGAATTCAGGAAATGGTGTAATATTTATCTGTGAATGATAGCGCTAACCAAGCATTGTTTGTTTGTTTTTTATACGAGGGTTACAAGTTCAATCCTGGTATTTGCATCTGATCTTCAAGTGGACAGATGTGCAGATCTGATAGTGCCTGAAGCCCTTTCATGTGTATGCAGAGAATCAAATGGGCACATTAAACATGCTATAATCCATGTCAAGAGTTTGATGGATTGTGGAAATAAATAAATTTTAGAGCTTGCACCATCCACAACAAGAATCATGAGCAAGTTGTTGCTCATGTGATAGCAAGAAGAATGATGATGGGTACAATGGTCAAATGGTTAGAGAATTGGATTATAAATCCAAGGTCCTGGGTCCAGTCCCAGTATCGGTGCTCGGTGGTTTGAGGGGGGAAATCAAATTTCCTGATCTCCAACGTGAATAATTGTAAGGACCTGCCAGTGCTTAAATCCTCTTCATGTGTATATACATTTTTAGAAAAAGGTTATACAGAAGTCCAACGTTCAGATCCACGTTAAAGATCTTGTAATACATATCAGTGTTTTGTGAGTTCTGGAAACATAGACTCACACATTACACAAACTCCTGAAAATGGAGTAATACTTCCTCTGTTGTGAGGTAAAAATGGTCATTCACATAAATCCCCACTCATACATTAAAGTGAATAAGAATGGATTATCTACTGGACAGTAGGACTAGGAGAAAGGATGGGAGGAACCGACTATACATTCATTCTTTGAAATATATGAATAGATAAATATTCATTCATTGAAATATACAAATAGATCAAAAGACAGTATGAATGACGAGTATGAATGGAGAACAAAGGAAATGTGGAAAATGGGTGTTGGGTTTCCATGATGTGTATGATTCATGTAATGTCATGTCCTTCGTCCATTACTGTGCTTGTATGGAAGTGCAACATTTTAAAAAGTGCGTTATCTTGTGAGACTTGCTTATTATTATGGGCAACAGTTTCATGATTGTAATTGTTTCATGCTTGGTTGATGAGTAAATGAGTCGGCAAAATGGCTTTGTGGATTTGTCAATACCTGTGTTATTCTGCTTAATGTTTTGTGTTCTTGGTTTGGCCAAGATGGATGCATTGGATTAAATGATTAAGGCTTTAATATTTGTGTTTGTTCAGTTGCCATGGATTCCATGCATGTGTATGACTGTGTGTGAGATGAGCATGCATGCACATGACCAGAGCAAACACTGAACTGAAGGCCCACCAGACATGCACGCTAGGGCCAGGTCCGTAAACCTGATGTCAGTCCTCTCAGTCAGCAACATTTCTTTTTTTCTTCTCCATGATTTTGCTCATGTTCAATGATGTTTTCTTGTAAATCTGTATACTGCACACACACACACACACACTGGAGTATATTTTTATCTGATATAGGTGATAAAATGTCAGCCCAGATTTGTGTCTGATTATTCTTGATTTAACCAACAAAGCTTGTATCATGAAGGATTGATAAAGCTCCAGACAAACACCAAGAGGCAAATTTTATCTCCCAACTAACTGCAGTTGTCAAAATAATTTTTCAGTTTTCCCCTTTGAAAAATAGACCCGTATTTCTAAAATTCTGGTAGTTAATTAACAACTTCTTATCTCTTATTGAAAGAAATATAGGGACGAAGGTGGCAGACTCATCTGCCAGTACAACATCCGTGAGGATCTGGGTTTGAATCCTGCTCTTGCCTTTTCTCCCAAGATTGACTGGAAAATCAAACTAAGCATCTAGTCATTTGGATGAGATGATAAACTGAGGTTCTGTGTGCAGCACGCACTTGGTGCACTGAAAAGAACCCATGGCAATGAAAGTGTTGTCATTTGACCAAAATCTGTAAAAGAAATCTACTGTGACTGGCACACAGATATATATGCATGCTCACAAGGCCTAAGAATATAATAATAATAATAATAATGGATACTTATATATCACACTATCCAGAAATCTGCTCTAGGTGCTTTACAAAAATGCTTTGTTAACATAAAACATATGTTTCATACACACACCAAAATGTGACTCACACACACACACACACACACTGCATACGTAACATTTTAACATACATGTGTACCTAAGAATGCTGGGCTTTGCTGATGGTCAAGCGTCTGCCTTGCAGATGTGGTGCAGCATATATGGATTAGTCAGAACTCAGTGGTGCCTATTGAGAAACTGGAACAAAAAGTAAATAGATCACCTGGACTTTTTTCTATCATGAAGCAACTTTGTTTTAGTTGGATCAATATGAAGTCTTCACTCCTTACAATAAATTCGGAAGTCAGTAAGTTCCTTCTGTAAAGCAGATCTATGTTCACCAACTTTAGTAAACTGCATATAATGACTCATTGTCAGCATTCAGCTCTGGTAAATTCAAATTGAATCTATGGGAACAGTCACTGATTTAGAAAATGCGTAAGATCATTTACAAATATTGAAAAGAGTTCAAAAGATTCTCTCTTTGTTGGACACCCCTGAAACTTCTGAAAAGCTTAATATTTCTCCATCTGGCAGATTCTGATGCTTGGCTGAGATGATAAATCAAAGTCCCATGTGTAGCATGCACTTAGCACATGTAAAAGAACTTATAGCATCCAAAGGGTTGTCCCTGGCAAAATTCTAAAGAAAAATCCAATTTGACAGAAAAACAAATACACTTGCAGGCATAAAAAAAAGGAATTACACTGCCTCTGTAGCGAAGTGCTGTCCTTGGGGAAGGGCAGCCTGAACTTGAGAGAAATCTGTTCTGACAAAGATACAACACGATACAATTATACATGTTCATTATCATATGGAACATCTGACCAGAAATGCCTGTTCTAATAATCTTTACCGTAATGCATGATAAACATTTCTTCCCCTCAGCTATCCGTATCTGGAATGCCCATCCTTCCTCTGCCTTCTCAAAGAACTTCCCAGCTGTGTTTGGACGAGTTTTTGAGGTCTGGGCGAGCCCCAGCTCAACTGAATCCCTGGCCTTCAGCACCCCTAACCCCACTGGATGTAGGGTTGTTGAAGGCTGGGGCTGTGTCGGTCAGGTGCATTCCCAGGGACCGCCACAGTAACTGGATTGGCCCAGCTTGAGACCTTTAAGATAGGTTGTTGGTTGTTTTTTTTGTTGTTGTTTTTCTTTGGTTTTTTGTTGGTTTTTTTGCCAGCCAGGACTCCAGTCTATGTGGGTTTTTTGCTCAGTCTTGGCCTTTCCTCGTTATTACACATGCCTCAAAATGGAGTCCAATTATTTGTTTGTAATCAAGAAAAGGCACAGTGCAGCTTTTGTTTTTTCAGAGCAAATATATCAGCCAACGCTTTAATAAAGACCCATTCATTCACAAATGCAGTGGGTTCCAGTGCAGTTACTCCTTTAACCAGATTGTTTTCCCCATTCTCTCCATTCACGACATCCCCCAAAGACCCCCCCCCCCCCCCCACACACACACACACACACACACGCACCCTCCTCTTCGCCCCTTCCCTATTTTATTTATTTATTTTATTTTTATCCATCTAACGATGGGAAAACGTAAAATCTAAAACCTCTACGACTGCCAGCACACTGTACAATATACACGGCCGCTGTTTGTATAGTCTTCGAAGGAAATTTCACTTGTAGGGGAAATAACTAGAACTGCGGATGAAAATGTGTTGAAGCAGACTGTTGTGCACCAATTTACAGGTGATGAAACGAAGCATATTTCGATTTCAGATCAAAAAGTTTTTCAGACTTACCAAGTCTTTACATTTTCTGAGAATACATGCATGTACATTCTACTATAGTATGATAGTCGAGTTATTAAAAAAAAAAAAAAAAAAAATCAGCCTGTTGTCTTGTGTTAACAGGATTTTTATTCTATTATAAATCATGAGCTGTTCAACTAATGTTCCTTTAACTCTATAATGCTTTGCATGTTGTGTATCAAGGAAAGGTAGTTTCACAAACAAAGACTATGTAAACAAAAGACATTCTTAAAACAGCATAGTATCAAGTGTGATGAGGAAATAGACTTAGGTGTCACATTTGACAAAAGTTTATCATTTGACAAACATATTACAAATAGTATTTACAAAGCGAACAGTGATTGGAATAATAAAAAGAGCATTTACATTTATAGATAAGGTTACTTTCTTACGGTTATATAAAACGTTAGACCTATCCTAGAATATGGAAACACTGTATGGTAACCAACGCAAATAACGCAGTCACAAGCCATAGAAAGGGTTCAAAAAGAGCAACAAAGCTGATCTATAGCATAAAAGATTATTCATATCAAGAAAGATTAAAGTACTTACAACTACTATCACTTAAAGCAAGAAGAGTAAGAGGAGACTTGATACAGACATACAAAATATTTAATGTGTTTGACGATGTAAACAAAGCATGACTTTTTTTAACTCCAAAGGTAGACACTACAAGAAACAGTACAGACAAAATATTTAAACATTATTCCAGAACAAATCTCAGAAAGTTTACATTTAGTAACAGAGTAACAAATTATTGGAACAAATTAACAAACAATATCAAACGTGCACCTAGTATAAATACTTTTAAGAACCTCATACATAAACATGAGTTATTGACAAAAGCAAAATATGACTTTGATGGATAAAATGACTGAGCTAGTCTACGACCTGACCAACAATGTAAAGGAGTAAATTTGAAGGGTCATAAAAAGCCAAAAATGGCTAAGTTGTATAAAACAACGCCCCAAATCCTGATCCTGATCCTAGTACCTTACACACCATTATTAGCACACACGCACGCACACACACACACAAAGTGAAACATATGCATGCATCAGTTTAGTGTTAACACGCTCACATTCATGAGCTAACATTAAAGCCAACATACAAAATATGTGGGATGCTGGATTGCAGGAAGCCTTAAGGTGTTGGGGAAGTGGCGGCGGGGATGGGGGTGTGGGAGGATGGTTTTTTGCTGAGTTGGAGCTTGTATAGCTGAAAAGCACATACTGGCAAAGAGTTAAGTGGGCTTTGTTCTGAATCTGAGACGGTTGCATTAAAATGAAGTATCTATATTTTGAGCTTTTGCAGTTTTATCAGTTGATGATACTTGATCTTGTTTTAGAAGAGACTCACCAAAAAATAAAAAATGAAAAAATAAATAAATAAAATAAATTTAAAAAGTAAGAAGAAAGAAAGTTACAACTTATAAGAAAAAAAGAATTGTTGAAAAGAAGCACAAAATGCTTCAACTTGAATAAACATACATACACAGTAAATACCTGTGAAATAGTTCATGTTTGCTGTGTCCTGAAGAGCTATGTATTGTTTTTCAGTTGGAAAAACTCTCTCTCTCTCTCTCTCTCTCTCTCTCTCTCTCTCTCTCTCTCTCTCTCTCTCTCTCCCTCTCTCTCTCTCTTCATGTTTGCTGTGTCCTGAAGAGCTGTGTAGTTGTTTTTAAGTTGAAAAAAGTCTCTCTCTCCCTCTCTCTCTCTGTCTGTCTCTCTCTCTCTTAAAATCACACTCTGTAGGAAGTTTTTGAAAAGTTGAAAACATTGTGCTGTCCTTATTTAGTACCTCAACACTTGTGTGTCCAAATTTCATGAGACTGTTTTGTGGTTATTTTTTTTAACTATGCTATAAGAAGAATCTATACAGTTCCCAGTAGACAGAATGCGCATTTACAAATCGCCCAGTTGGGAGTGAGTTAGATATTATGTGTTTTGTAAAGCACCAAGAGCAAATTTCTGGACAGTGATATGTACACTTCCATTATTTATTACTATAATTATTGTTATCATTATGTAATCTCGGACTGGAATGGATCTCAGTGGTAGGATTTTTGTCATTCTTATCCATGGTATGTTTCAGATCAAAATTTGTGGAAGCAGAGGAGAGCAATCCTTGTCTTTGACAGCTACACTGAAGAGCAGAGTCTTCCATCCATCCTGATTGGCTCCTGCATGTCATCTGCATTTCAGGAGTCTCTCGTCAGCATGATAAATGAGTAGACAAAGCAGTCTTCATCTTTTGTTGGAGTGGTTACTCAGGTGGGAATGAAGACCTGTCCTGGATGTACACAACCGTCCACACACACTGCACAGAGGAGAGTCCAGGGGCACAGTCCCTCTGCATTGAGACTGCAGCAACTGATGACTTAGCAAGTGCACAGAGATTTATAGACCAAAGTTCTTACTGTGCCATGTCAGCACACCAGCCAGGCTATTGACTGCAAAGGACAGGAATGAATAAAATTACCAGGTCTCTTTTGTAGAGCTACTTTGTTAATAGATAAATCAGTGATTGTTTTCTCAAATTTCCCACTTTATCAAGCATTAAATGGTTCACACACAGGATCTGACCATGAAGCAACACATTTCACATAAAAATAGAGACACTGAAAAAGACCACTTACTAAATTTTGGTTCAGCGTCAGTTTCTCAGCATTCTTTTGGTTTCATCCATGGGTTTGTCTTTTGTTTGATTTTGAAAAATATTGGCAAGCATGTTGGAAAGGAAAATGCATCAAGCTGTAACAGCAACTTTGGTAAATTCATTGACGCAGCAGGATCATTGCATCCAGGGGGTGATCCTCCCTATCAGTCTTCTGAACCGTGTGCTGATGTTAAAGAAGAGACAACAGAAGTGAAAGCTGAAGAACAAGAAGAAGGTGAAGGTCTGGACTGCAGTCCATCTGTTATGACAGCAACATCATTCCAGCATAAACTTGATAAACAGTCCACAGAGGGTGAAAATCAGTTCCACAGTGAAAAAGACTCTCCTGCCCATTCATCATTTCATGTGCCTCTGACAGACGGGAATGGTACACCTGATGATGTACAATCTACAAACACGTATGATCAACCAGAGTACTTTTCCATTGTTAAAGATGATCAGCCCTCTACAGTTGTTGAAAACAGCAAGCTCAGGAAAGGAAAACAGACATATACCTCAAAAGTGAAGGAAACTAGGAAAAGAAAGCAAGGAAGACAATCAGAGGAAGCACAAAAAATCACCTTAAAGATCCTCCAACATTCAGAGCGAACATTTAAATCAGAATCCAACATTACTCAAAAGCTGCAAACCACTTCTGTTAAGAAAATGAAGACCTCTGAGAAATCTACCTCAGGTATAACCAGAAAGCACACAGTTTCCAGTTTGGATACAAAAGTGAAAGTTGGTGTGACTGACACTGTGTTCACTTGTGACAAGTGTGACAAGACATTCACCACTGCCAGATCTTGCAAGAGGCATACAATCAAAGCACACTCAAGTGAGGAAACTGCAGGAATCAAGAAGGACTCAGAGAAAATTGTTCATGCCCAGTGTGACAAGTGTCCCAAAGTATACAAAGGAGCACGCGCTGAAAAGAACTTACATCAGCATATGCTTGCCTGCCATTCTGAGGTGAACCCAGTGCAGTGTGATGTGTGTAATGCAACATTCAACAATGAGCACCACCTCAAACTGCATAAACGGAGCAGTCACCGCAAAGACGTGTGCTACATTTGTGGAGCTCACTTTGTGACACGGGTAGGACTGCAGACTCACATGCTGGCTCACAAAGGAGACAAAGCCTTCATCTGTGAAATATGCGGGGCGGCATTCGTGCGGATGTCGTCATTACGGCAGCACACCAAGTTCCACACAGAGTCCAGAGACTTCAAGTGCAGGCGGTGTCCTCTGTCGTTCAAGACTTTCTCCACTTTGGGCATGCATATGATGTGTGTTCATCAGTGTGGCAGCTATTTCAACAGCCAGGTTCAAAAACTGACCAAGCTGGGGTACGTGATAGACCAGACCAGTCTGGAACACCTCCAGAACTGCCAGTGTGTGAACTGCGGGCAGGAGCTGGTTGATTCTGCCTGCCCTCTGCATTCCTCAGACTGTATGCTCAGTTTCTCCTGCCCTCAGTGCCAGTGGACCACCAAGGACATACAGAAATTTCGCACACACTTGGCGAAACGAAACAGCGCTACTGTATGCTCTGGGACTGAAAAAACCAAGGCTGTGAAAAACTGTGGTGGTTTAACAGAAAAGAACCGAAACTTGGCCAGAAACCATGTGTGCCCAAGCTGTGGAAAGCGCTTTTACACGCAGTGCCACCTCCAGGCACACAGACACCAGCATGCAGAGAAGAGGTTTTCTTGCCCCTTGTGTCAGAAAAGCTTCACCTACAAGTACAACATGCAGAACCATTTGACAACTCACACAGACGCCAGGCCTTTTGAATGCCAGATTTGTCAGAAGACCTTTAAAATGAAGTCCCAGTTTCAGCTTCACCAACGGTACCACAATGGAGAGTTTAAGTGTGACATTTGTGGGAAAATTTTAACTCGCAAGCATCATGTCACAAAGCATTATAAGCTTGTGCACCCAGAAAGCCAGCTGTTGAAGTAACATTCTGCATACAATCTGACCAGCATAGCCCATTAGATTTTGTGAGCAATGCAGTTTGTTAGAACACATGTCCAGATGTTAAAATTGTTCAGAAGTGACTGTGATCATAATATAGTGGCATACATTTGATCAGTGTTTTACACAGCAATATGTTGAAAGCATAGATGGAACACAAACAAGCCTGAAATCAGATATAAGTGGGTTATAAAAATCAAGCACAGAATTGTGTTTTGTGGTAGCATTGGAAAACAGATTGTTAAAATGCCAGGAAGAATTTAATCTATTTCCATATTCATACACATGCATGTTTATGTGTTTATA
This sequence comes from Babylonia areolata, assembly GCF_041734735.1. NCBI lineage: Eukaryota > Metazoa > Mollusca > Gastropoda > Neogastropoda > Buccinidae > Babylonia > Babylonia areolata. Next base: position 39,459,821 of record NC_134884.1, read on the forward strand.
TTTTGTTGTTATTTTTTCAGTCATAGTATATTGCTTTTACTAAGGCAGATTATTCATTTGTAATGAATTCATAATCTCATCTGAACTTTATTGTGTAAAATATTGTCGTCAGCATTCCATCTCCTGTGCATTTTAACCTTCGCTGGCTGTCGCTTTTGACTACACACGGAAGCTCCTGTGGGTCGTCCATGACCCATACCTTTAAAGAGACAAAAACCTGTATATTCCTCAAAAGCTTGTGTGGGTCGTGCACGACCCATACTTTGTAAAGAGACAAAAACCTGTATATTCCTCCAAAGCTTATAACAAAATGTAGAAAAGGAAAACATATCTTAACAACTGATTACACACACATGCGCTCGCACACGCACACACAGACTCACACAGTGGGAGAGTAGTGGGGTAGTGAGGCTATTGAAAGTAAAACTCCTTTAATTTCCATCACTAATTGCAAATGAAACGTTCTGAAATCACTATTAAAAAGGTATGGGTCGTGCATGACCCACACGAGCTTTCGAGGGGTGACCACGTTTTTTCCTCTTTAAAAAGCATGGGTCATACACGACCCACACAAGCGTCCGTGTGTAGTTAAAACGCCACCTTTAATTACTCATTAACTAATTAATGATTTTTTTTTCATTTTTTGGCAAAAGTTGGCCTTTTAGGTGTAGGAAGCATTTCTGAAATTTCGTAGAAAAATATTAAGAATTGGCTGAGATATTTGTGTTTTTGTACCCGTGTACGACCCACGATAGCCAGCAAAGGTTAAAGCGCATTTAACTGTACACACAGGTGATTAGTAAACCCCTTCACTGTGAAGATGAAACACAGCGCACGTCATATGATATGCAGGTACACGGGTGCTGGTGCTGTTTTGATGTACACTGTTCATCCAAAATACAGCACACTTTCTCTGTCACTCAGCATAGCAGAAAAGTCCTCTGCCAGGCAAACAGAATTCACTCCTTTGCTCTTTCTGGGTTTGGGGCTGGTGGAGGATGGTGGCAGAATGGCTCAGATGCTTCAGAATCTGCCAGTACAGTGTTATTGAGGGTCTGGGTTTGATTCTCCTGGTACCTCTGGAAAATCGTCTGGTCATTCGGATGAGATGATATAGCAAGGTCCCGTGTGCAGCACACAAGTGTTGTCCCCTGGCAAAATTCTGTTGATGAAATCTGCTCTGATAGGAACACAAATGCATAACTGCATGCACTCAAGGCCTGAGTAAGCACATGTGGTGTAGCATATATGGATCTGTTCAAACATTATTATTATTGTTTATTTTATTTTTATTTTTTTTATTTTTTTATTATTATTATTTATTTAATTATTTATTTATTTATTTTTGTACGCTTATAGTTGACTTCATCAATTTTTTGCACCTTATGCATATCATTAGTAGTAGTAGTAGTTCTTTTTTTTTTATGTATTTATCTATTATTTATTTACCTTTTTTTTCTTTTTTTTTCTCAAGGCCTGACTAAGCGAGTTGGGTTATGCTGCTGGTCAGGCATCTGCTTGGCAGATGTGGTGTAGCTTATATGGATTTGTCCAAATGCAGTGGCACCTCCTTGAGCTACTGAAACTGAAACTGAAACTGTTCAAACATGGTGATGCCTCCTTGAGAAACTGGAACTGAAACAGTGAAGTGTTGATGGGTATATCACTATATTTCACAGTGACTTAACTCTCTCCATACGAACGGCGAAAGAGACGTTAACAGCGTTTCACCCCAATTACCATCATCAAAATATTGCAAGCGGAAGGCTCTTATACTGAAGAGGTGAATGTTGACAAAGAATACCACAATTCTGACGATGGAAGCTAAAGGTTGGGTCATTCAGACACCCACTGGACATCTGAGGGGTCTGTGTAGAGGAGAAGAGAGGACTGGCCGTACTGAGTGAGTTAAAGGGGTGTGGTGCACTGGGACCCATTTTCTCTCTCTCTCTCTCTCTCTCTCTCTCTCTCTCTCTCGTGGCAAATGCATATAAATATTTAGGTATTTTGTTTTCCACGAAACTTAGTTTTACCTCAGCATGTGTTGACCTGACAGGAAAAGCAAAGAATGCTGCGTAATGCGAAAACTACGTACTTTGAGTAATAATAGTTTGTCTATATTTCTGAAATTGTTTGATTCTCAGGTCCAGCCTATTGCACAGTATGGGGCTGAACTTTGGGGACTTGATGATGCTGCACGTCACTTTGAGAAAGTTCATTTGTTTTCATTGAAGAAAATGTTAGGGGTTGATTTAAAAACACCAAATGACCTTGTTTACGGAGAAACTAATAGATACCCAATTTATACTAACTCTGTACTTATTTGTATTCGTTACTAGATTAAATTAACAAGAATGAATGATTGCAGGTTGCCACAGAAAGCTTATGCAATGTTAACTGACTTGGATGCAAAAGGTAAAAGAAATTGGGTTTCAAAAGTTCGTTGTAAGTTGTATCAGTTTGGTTTCGGTTTTGTATGGGAAAATCATTGTGTGCAAGATGTCAGATTATTTTTGTGTGGCCTTAAACTGTTAAAGATAGACTGATTGCGTGCAGATGGCAAGAGTAGAATTTTCATGTGAATAATAGTGATAGGTTTTGCGTATATAGGACATTTTGTACTGGTCATGACGTTAAGATTTACCTGTGTATGAACTTAGACAGACACTTAAAAAATTTATTATAACAACTTAACAAGATTTCGTTTTGGTATTTCAGAAATTTCTCAGCATTATTATCGTTACAGGAAACATTCTGCAGTTGATTTAATGTGTCCGTTGTGCAAAAGTGGAAATGAAGATGAGTTGCATTTTGTTTTATGTTGTCCTGCTTTAACCAGTTTGAGAGTACGATATATCCCACCTGCTTTTTATAGATATCCCAGTCAATTTTGTTTAAGTCTACTTCTAGCATCTGAAAAAGAAAGCGTCATAAGGAATTTGTCAGTATACTTGTACAAGGCATTGCATTTCAGATCTGTTGCAACTTCATGATTTTCTTCAGTGGCTGTGCTTGTTTATGTATTGTACCCCTTCATGAGGGGCAATGGCCTTTATATGAATAAAACATCCGTATCTGTATCTCTCTCTCTCTCTCTCTCTCTCTGTGTTGTGAATAAACTGATGGGATGTATAACTATCTAATGATCAATTCTGAATTGTTGTGAAAGTTGCCTAATATAAAGATGATTATTTCTGATAGTGTTGACAGTGCATATGTATATTTAAAGGCCTGGTGGTAAAGAATAAAGTAGTATGAATATTTGTATCCATTTTCGAATGTGTGTGTCTCTGTCAAGAATGCAGCAAAGTGATATTTATATACTTTTATACCCATAATCTTCAGTAGTTCAGAAGATATGATTGAACTAAGATTATGAGTATGATTTTCAAACATTTTCTGGAAATTTTCTCAGCATATATGCTTAAGCAAAATGAGTAGCTGTGAAACGGTTAATTAAACCTAATTAATGTTGATAATTATTTTTTCTACTTTGCTTGATGTAACTGCATAAAAATTGCTTTTCTTCTGATTCTCCTGATCTCAAGTTATTTCTCTTGACATTTGAAGTACATAGTCTGCTGTTCATCAAGAATGTTTGGATAACTGAATCATCTGTGAAATTGTGTTGAACATATCAAGAGCGCATATCTTTGTCTATTTATCTGCAATATCATAACAAATATTATTCTGTTGTTGTTTTCTTTTTTTCTTTTTATTTGTATTAAGCTGAGACTAAAGAACGATAAACTGCAAACTGCCCCTTCTCTTTTATTCATATATATATATATATATTGTTCCGTACAATCACACAGACTCATGCGTGCATGCTTGCACGCATGTGCGCACGCACGCGCGCACACACACACACACACACACACTAACATGTACGCAAGCATGCACGTGCACACACACACACACACACACACACTGGATGATTATATGGTGAATGCAATTTACACATACTTTGAGGAGAGTATTTAACATCAATAAAATTGTTCTTTTGAAATCATTTTTCATACGGTGAGTGTTGGTTTTGTAAATGTGTGATCAGTGTGTGATCAAGTTGTGTAATGACTCAACAGGAAGGATTGCAAGGCTTTTTGCTGACAGTGCACATTCCATGTTTGCTGTTAAAATATTTATATGACATCCGTGACACCGACTTACGTTTCTGTGAACATAAAAAAGAGGTGAGAATTAATAATTTGTTATGAACAGGTGACTTTCATTAACCTCTTTCACTATGCTGTGAAACTTTCATACCACACATAGATTAATACACTTGATCTGCAAAGCACAGTCCTGAAAATGAATGCTTCCAGCATGTATGTGATTGCACTTGGTCTTTTTTTTTTTTTTTAATTTATTCATTCTTTTGTTTGTTTGTTTTTGATGCATGACAGGATGTTGCCCAGTCTATGGAGGGTGCTGCTCCTTTTATAATAGTTGATTTTTTTTTCTATACAGTTGGCATGACATAGTCAGGCACCCTGGTCTCAAATCCCAGACTCTCCCTTTCTTTCCAACTTTGACTGGAAAATCAAACTGAGCACAATAGCCTTGTGGTTAAAGCATTGAACTTTTAATTTGAGGATTGCAGGTTCGAATTTTGGTAACGGCGCCTGGTTGGTAAAGGGTGGAGATTTTTCCAACCTCCGAGGTCGACATATGTGCAGACCTGCTTGTGCCTGAACTCCCTTCATGTGTATATGCACGCAGAAGGTCAAATATGCACATTCAAGATCCTGTAATTCATGTCTGTGTTCGGTTAGTTATGGAAACAAGAACATATACCCAGCATGCACCCCCGGAAAACAGAGTATGGCGGGGTAAAAATGGTCATACACGTAAAAACTCACTCGTGTACATATGAGTGAATGTAGGAGTTGCAGCCCACAAACCAAGAAGAAGAAGAAGAAACTGAGTGTCTAGTGATTTGGAGGAGATGATAAACTTCGGTCTTGTGTGCTGCACACACTTGGCTCACTGAAAAAGAACCTACGGGAAGGGGAATGTTGTCCTCTCAGGCACAATTCTGTAGCAGAAATCCACTCTGATAGGTACACAAATATATATGTGCATACACTCAAGGCCTGACTAGCATTTTGGGCTGTGCTGCTGGTCAAGCATCTGCCTAACAGATGTGGTGTAGCATATAATATGGATTATTTATCTGAACGTTGTGACGCTTCTTTAGGACACTGAAACTGTACTCAGACAGGGCTAGCCAGCTTGATGAGTTTTTATTTGCCGCCCCCCTCCCCTCCATGCTTTCCCCTTACCTGTACCCTCCCTTGCCCCCTCCATGCTTTCCCCTCACCTGTACCCTCCCCTGCCCCCCTCCCCTCCATGCTTTCCCCTCACCTGTGCCCTCCCCTGTCCCCCTCCCCTCCATGCTTTCCCCTCACCTGTACCCTCCCCGCCATCCCCTGGCCCCCTCCCCTCCATGCTTTCCCCTCACCTGTACCCTCCCTGGCCCCCTCCCCTCCATGCTTTCCCCTCACCTGTACCCTCCCTGCCCCCCTCCCCTCCATGCTTTCCCCTCACCTGTACCCTCCCCTGCCCCCCTCCCCTCCATGCTTTCCCCTCACCTGTACCCTCCCCGCCATCCCCTGCCCCCCTCCCCTCCATGCTTTCCCCTCACCTGCACCCCCTCCCCTGTCCCCCTCCCCTCTATGCTTTCCCCTCACCTGTACCCTCCCTGCCCCCCTCCCCTCCATGCTTTCCCCTCACCTGTACCCTCCCCTGCCCCCCTCCCCTCCATGCTTTCCCCTCACCTGTACCCTCCCCTGTCCCCCTCCCCTCCATGCTTTCCCCTCACCTGTACCCTCCCTGCCCCCCTCCCCTCCATGCTTTCCTCTCACCTGTACCCTCCCCTGCCCCCCTCCCCTCCATGCTTTCCCCTCACCTGTACCCTCCCCTGTCCCCCTCCCCTCCATGCTTTCCCCTCACCTGTACCCTCCTCTGTCCCCCTCCCCTCCATGCTTTCCCCTCACCTATACCCTCCCCGCCATCCCCTGCCCCCCTCCCCTCCATGCTTTCCCCTCACCTGTACCCTCCCTGCCATCCCCTGGCCCCCTCCTCTCCATGCTTTCCCCTCACCTGTACCCTCCCCTGTCCCCCTCCCCTCCATGCTTTCCCCTCACCTGTACCCTCCCCTGTCCCCCTCCCCTCCATGCTTTCCCCTCACCTATACCCTCCCCGCCATCCCCTGCCCCCCTCCCCTCCATGCTTTCCCCTCACCTGCACCCCCTCCCCTCCATGCTTTCCCCTCACCTGTACCCTCCCCTGTCCCCCTCCCCTCCATGCTTTCCCCTCACCTGTACCCTCCCCGCCATCCCCTGGCCCCCTCCCCTCCATGCTTTCCCCTCACCTGTACCCTCCCCGCCATCCCCTGCCCCCCTCCCCTCCATGCTTTCCCCTCACCCACACCCTCCCCGCCATCCCCTGGCCCCCTCCCCTCCATGCTTTCCCCTCACCTGTACCCTCACCGCCATCCCCTGCCCCCCTCCCCTCCATGCTTTCCCCTCCTGCCCCACTCCCCTCCATGCTTTCCCCTCCTGCCCCCCCTCCCCTCCATGCTTTCCCCTCACCTGTACCCTCCCCGCCATCCCCTGCCCCCATCCTCACCCACCCCTATTCCCTTGGTCTGCCTCCCACCATGAAGAAAAAGGTGACTGCAGCCAAATAACAATCCTCCCTTGTGGAAGCTGGACTGAGCGCGTTGGGTTATGCTGCTGGTCAGGCATCTGCTTGGTAGATGTGGTGTAGCGAATATGGATCTGTCCAAATGCAGTGACGCCTCCTTGAGCTACTGATTCTGATACTGTCTGTTAAAAACAAATCTGATTCATTTACGTACACAATTTCTAAAGTGAACCCTCTTAGCCAAGAGAGTGGGGATGTAACTTGGGTAAGACACTCTCTGCTACATGTATGACTGATCAAATTCAGCAGTCACTTCCTCAGTATGTTCTTTCTAATGGTCACAGTCAGACATGCATGACTCATGCAAGGCCTTGCCAGCACAGGCACTGGATTGAGGCACTGGTCCAGGCATCTCTCACTATGACCCCCCACCCCCCACCCCCCTCCTGCCCCCATCTACCCCCACACTATCCTTGTCTTATTGTATTTTAAGCAAATGTAGTGTGTTAATGGATCAGTTCATACGTTTTGATGACTCCCTTGAAACTAAAACTGAAAATCTTGAACAGAAGGCTTTATATTACAGAAACCATAACTGAAAATCTAAAACAGAAGGCTTTACATATATAGCCTACAAATGTCTATCCAGTCCTTTGGCAACCAGAAATCACAGCTTAGCATCTGCTGAGTGCTACTTTGCTTGTTTATCATCATTGTTGTCTTATTTATTTATTTTTATTTTTTTTATATTATCATTATTATAACTACCTTTTTTTTATATTATAATTATTATTTATGTATTTATTTATGTAAGCTCATCTAGTATTTATTCACCTTTTTTTTTTTCTCAAGGCCTGACTAAGCGCGTTGGGTTACGCTGCTGGTCAGGCATCTGCTTGGCAGATGTGGTGTAGCGTATATGGATCTGTCCGAACGCAGTGACGCCTCCTTGAGCTACTGAAACTGAAACTGAGTGCTACTTGGAACTGCCTGCAGTGAATCTTCAGTTATTGATGCTGTTGGCAGACCCAGAAGTGGCGGAAAATCAGCTCCCATTAGTTAATTTTTTTTTTCCACCACACAATTTTTCAGGGTACTTATGAGCCCATACTCTGATCTTATTCTCCATGTACTCTCTTTTAGGGTACTCACTCTCCAGTGCAAGACCATGACAAGGTAAGTACCATTGGAAAGTTTAGGAGTGGGTTTGCAATGAGCCGTCTCCTGCTGAATGCACTTGCATGTCTGTTGGCGAGCCACACCAACTCTTTCCCTTTCAATTAATTAACTACCCCAAAACATTGACTGCATGGCTCAAGCAAAATAATAATCATTTCCAAAGGCTTTAAATTCCGATCTCATCACTGGTAATATTACAGTTCACAAAACAGTGCGTCAGAGTCAAACCCTCTATTTTAATTATGATTTTTTTTTCTTTTTTAAGTTTAGAAAGGAAGATCCTGGACTATTAGTAGAAACAAACAAAAGATGAAAATCACATCCTTGTTTTTTTTTAAACAATAAATGTACAAAAAATGATTTAAAACCTTTTCCCAGGCTCCCAATGGAAAAAAAAGCAAATCAAGAACACACACACACACACACACACACACATATTAGAGCCAGAATGGGAGAGATCTATTTGTGTCGCACATCTCTTTGGTCCAATGGACTAGTTTATCAATACTTTGTTGAAGAAAAGCTCTCCTATCCCTCCCATGTATCCCATGGTTTTTTTGTTTGTTGTTTTTTGTACACGCCCTGCCCCTGACAGCTGTGGAGGCCAATACCACTGGCACTTTTGTATCGAAGGTGTCGCAGTGCAGTGGCTGTTAAATGATAACAACTTTCTTCCCCCCACCCCCCTTTTATTCCCTGTGAACCACCACCAAAAAAAGAGAGGATTAGGTAATATCTTTAATTCTTAGTGTAGGGATCATGGATCAAAGTAGCAGTAAATAACGGGCTGGAGCTGCGCTGGTTGAGGTTTATCCCTGGGGAGCGCTTCACTAGCCAGAGTGGTCCAGCCTACATACTGCCAAATAAAGGTCCTTTTTTTTTAAATTAAAAAAAAATTTATATACATATATTTTTTTTTAGAGTCAGTGCCTTTTCCTGCAGATTCTCCATACATTAACAATAATCAAAATGTGATTGTGGTCACTATACTGAAGGAAGGAAGACAGAGAGAATGAGAGAGAATCATATAGACAGAGAGATGAAAAAACCGACAGAAAGAGAACAAAGCAGTCTTTGCCACACACCAGTGACCGAGCTAGGTTACAAAAATCTTTATTCTCCACATGATCAAATAAGATCCCAAAAGCATCCTAAACACAGATTTAGCAAAATTATTCTTGTTCAACAATCCATTAACACAGACATCAACAAACTGAACAATGGAAGCGAACAAATGACAAACACAGAAACATCCAAAAACATACTGGCATGCAATGTGTATTTTAGAACAGAAAGAGGAAGTTAACATTTTCTAAAATATAAACGAAAAAAAGTATGTTTCGCAGAGATGAAAAAAAAAAAGTTTCATAAGATAATACGAAGATGAAATTTCTCACTGAGAAGAACAATAGTTTCAAAAGATCGCAATACAAAATGTTAAATCGATACCAAAAGATCGCAGTATAAAATGTTAAATCATTGATAAAGGTTATCTCATTGACTTCAGGAAATTGAAGATTATTGTTGAACACCTGTGACATATATGTTATCAATAATACAGATCATCAGGAATCAGTCTGGCAGATCTCCCTACAAAACTACTCCACCACACTCCCGTTCAGTGCGACAGCTTTTGCTGGTAAAGTCAAAACCAGTTTACTCAACAACAAAATAATGGTATACCATCTGGCATAAAGTATTATGTCAATCATATATCTGAGCATCAGTCTAAAGGGAAAGACATTTTTTTATGGGTTTGATTTGTAGCTACTTTTAAACAAACAAAACATCACAGTAGGGAAATCTTCATAATTTGATTAGTAAATTGGGGACAATACAAGTAATTAGGACTATAACTAAAAGGCATGTAATGTCCATGGTGTGTGTGTGTGTGCGCATGTGTGTGTGCGCGCATGCTCGTATGCATGTGTGCATGCTGGCACCTGTGTAAACGTGTCAGGAAGCATAATATATCATGTGTTTGTACATGAGTGCGTGTGAACAAGTTCAATCGTACCTGTACGTTGATAAGATCAAGCAAGTAAACTGGTTTGAACATTGCAGTGCACCAGTTTAAAAAAAAAAGTAATATATATATATATATATATATGTATATATATACTCAGCTGCTTAATGCAGTGGAAGCATGATGTAGTGAAGACTGGATAAACGGACATGGATATTATCTCTGTCCACACAATGTTGTGCAGATTTAGATAGCTGTGCCAAAAAAACCAATGCATATCCATAGTAAGACAAACAGTGTGTGTCTCCATTCCATAACCAGTCTATGATTTCCTGTCGACGCCAACACAGAGGATATGATTGGAATGAACTTCCTCTTTTGCTTCGTCAACTCTCCACACTCAGCTCTTTCAAGTATGGCCTTAAAACCCACCTCTTCCCAAAATAGCCTCCATTGCCTGCCCTTCCTTGTCTTTAGTTTCTACAGTTTTAGAGTTATGCATGCGTGTGAATGACTGGTGCGAAAGCGCTATGATTTGTCTCTGCACAAAATTCAGCGCTATATAAATACCATTATTATTATTATATGAAGCCAAGGGTGAAATCCAGTTCAGCTGCATATTTTTTGTGATATTCCGGTCATTCAGCCATAGCATTTGTATGTATAGCCTGCATCAGTCTCAAACCCTGACTGCTGTTCCTATCAGCTAACTTCTCTGGACAACCAATGACAGGGCGAATGGGCGAAACAGAACACACTGCACAATTATGCATGCACTTGTCCTGTTTCTTTGTAAAACTTCACTCTGATATATTCTTGGTGATGTGCTGAGGTTCTGCTTGACATTACCAACCCATGATAAAGTTATCAAATGACCATAACCCCCCCCCCCCCCCCCCCCCCTCTCTTTTCTTCTTTTTTTTGGTACTATTCATATAAAGTATAACATCTCTGTCTACAGAATTTTGATCTCTCTAAACTTTAATCAAATTAAATGCACTGAGCAGACAATGTAAAATTTGCCTTTGTGCGCTAGATAATCATAAAAACACGAATAAAGTTTTCATGCACCTAAATATTGAGGGGGTCAGTTTCCACTAACTAAACTACTATTTTACTGCAGCAAAGAGGTTGACCGAGAGTTTGAAGTGTAAGTCTTGTTGGGTTCTCTTAATGCCATGGCTGCTGCACATATAGCTGGATTATAGATTTATGTATCTGAACTCACCACAGGATATATGCAATAAAAATAATAAAATATGTTTGTGTTTTCTTTTTTTTTTTTAAAAAAGATAAAAGAGAGAGAAGAAAAAGAAATACTGCAACAACAGAAACAACAATACATTAACAAATTGAAACAAAAGTGTACATATTTGAATTATGAAAATGATCATTCTGCTGATGTGAATATGAATCTATTAAAAAAAAAAAAAAAAAATGAGTGGGAAGAATTATGATCTGAGCTAAGTTGTGTTGAAAACTAAACTTTCTTCTTTCTTCAGTCTCTCCTTGATGTCATATCTTCATCAGTAAAAGGTTAACTGCAGGTTAAAGGTCCCGTGTCAGACGCAGTGAATTAAACTTAACTGTGTCTTGTCTAGTGATCGGCATAGGAAGGTGGGGGGCCCCAATTCCCTGACTGAAGTCAAGTACTGTTCACACTTGGGTGGAGTGACATAACATTGGAGTAACAGCGCCTTTCCCAAGGATACTACCTACACCATGCTGAAACAGGTCCTCAAACTCTGATCACTGGTGAAGACTGAAATCAGAAGTCCAACACTTACCTAACCGATTCTGTCATGACGCCCCCAAGAAGTAAAAAAACAAATTGCACAGTCCAAAATGTGATAAATATTGTAGAGTCGACATTTCACAACACCTACAGCATTTTGAGCAACCCATCAATTACTGTCCATTTAAAGCAAAGGCATGAACAGACCCAGCATGACTATCCTATGACCAACAAAATCATTCCCAAACTACCTGACGAAAGAACTAGAAATATACTGGTGTAACAAGCTGCCCACACCATGACAATGAGCAACCACAGGCCAGAGAAAAAGAAAAGAAAAAAGAACAAGTAAAAAAAAGACACAAAATGTACACACAAAGCAAGATGAAACAAACGTCTTGGCACAGGAAAACATCCAAAATGCAATCTTCTCTACAAACAAAGCTTTGAAATGAACACAACTTGGAACAGACAACAGACAAGATTGAATAGAAAAAGAAAGAAAAGGAAAAAAAGAAAAAGAAACTTGCACAACCAAAACATATCAAATCACCATGTGGAATTCTGAAGACTATAATCACAAAACCGTGATCCCAAGCAGCTGTTCACATCCTTGAAAGTATGACAACATATGCGCACAATGGGCACAAACACTGGACGGGGGAAGAAAGCAAACCAGAAGCACACACTTACGGCACACTGTGGACAGACAGCAGACACACAACACAGCAAACAGTACACAGACAGAGCAGGGTACACACAGCAAACACTGATGACACAAGAGTACACACAGCAAACACAGAACAAAGTACACACAGCAAACGCAGACAACACAAAGCTCACACAGCAAACACAGACAACACAAACTACACAGAGTGAACACCGAGACCACAAAGTTCACAGAGCAAACACCAAAGTACACAGACAGAACAAAGTACACAGAGCAAACACCAATGACACAAAGTACACAGAGCAAACGCAGACAACACAAAGCTCACAGAGCAAACACCAAACTACACAGACAGAACAAAGTACACAGAGCAAACACCAATGACACAAAGTACACAAACGCAGACAACACAAAGTTCACAGAGCAAACACCAAAGTACACAGACAGAACAAAGTACACAGAGCAAACACCAATGACACAAAGTACACAGAGCAAACGCAGACAACACAAAGTTCACAGAGCAAACACAGACAACACAGACTACACAGAGTGAACTGAGAGAGCACATAGTTCACAGAGCAAACACAAACAACACAAAGTTCAGAGACAACAAAAATCACACAGAGCACAAAGTACACAGCACGAGGTACATAACAAACTCAGCACAAAGTACACAGACAAGACGAACGACACAGACAACACAAAGTAAACAGGCAACAATGCAAAGTACACAGACACAGACAAGACAAAAAACACAAGACAGCGCAAACACACAGACAAAAACACACAAACAGCACAAGGTACACAGACAATAAACACAGACAACACAAAGTACACAAATCAAACGCAAACAACACAAAGTACAAGCACAGCACAAAGTGCACAGCCACCATACACAGGCACAAAAAAACAAAGCTTACAGGAAGCAAAATAAACAGCCTGAGGTACTAGATATGTTGACAGACAAAACATGTCAAACTGTCGTACACACATCTTCCCATGCTAATGTAGGCACCTATGATAATCACTTGTGCAAACGCACTATTATATAACAAATACATGGACTCGGGGGAAGATTTACAAAAAAATCAACAACAAAAAACCAACAACAACAAAAAAAAACAACAACCCACCACCACAGTTACAGCACTACGTGTCCGTCAACACAGGAATCTTTCTCCAAAAATATGCTGCCAACATCATTTACAGGTATCACATTGGCTTCACAAAACATACATTTCTGTGTTGATATCGCAAATTCTATTTTTAGGTATGTTGTATGAAATCTGTATCACTGGAGAGTTTAAGATATGATTCTCATGCACCATAACAGAATGAACAAGAATACAATCTAAAACATCATGAACTCTAACATAAAAAGTAACTGATTCTGGAAACTTCCAACCAGTTTGCAAAGTCACACACACAAAAAAAAAACAACGTATTAACACAGTCACGAAAGTCAGATTAGTGACAGAAACCCCAAAGCAGAAACTAGAATGTAGATGTTGCCACTAAAATGGAAAACAATTTTTTTTAATCAACAATGTACAGTGAACAACAAGAATCAACAATGCATAAATAACTTAACAAAGATTCAGTCATTAGTATAATAACGAATGATATAACAAATTGGTACAAAAGATTTTTTTTTTTTTTTTTTTTTTTTGACAACAGCGGACCTGAATATATGACAACAAAAACTTGGACTGGATTTGTATTCTAACAACACTCAGCGCCATACTAGTCAATATGGCCTCCTCTCAGACAAGCAGTGTGTGTCTCTCTCTCCTTTTTCAGCACATTATTTGCTGTCAATAAATCTGGGAAAACACTTTTAAGGCCTGATGTTGCAGCACATCTTTGCCTCCAGAAAGCAAACGTTATCCCAGCATACACACACCACCCCCCTTTCCTTTTGTTGCTAGTTCTCACTGGAAATGTGAATACCCATCAACACACTGGAAGAGATGAAATAAAAGTGAAATATCATTGCAAAATAACTGAACGAATCTGCAATAAATCTTTATTTTCATGTGAGCTGCCACATGCAGTGACATGCTCATCAAAACGTATATTGATGCACTCAAACATTCTTTTTTTTTTTCTTTTTTTTTTTAAAGGACACGTAAGAGCTGGAATCAGTTGACAAATCAAGTCAGCAAAAGCAAAATGATTAAACAACAATAACAGATTGATCTGGGCAATTCACCTGATAACAATTACTGGTCTAGTGAACATTACCCAACTTGTAAATAAAATAGAAGTATCTCATCTATCTCTTAAATAAAATAGAAGTATCTCATCTACCTCATCATATTGCCATACTGGGCTGTTCAGAGTAATCTGATTGGTTTTCACCAGGCATGTGATCAAAGGCTGACAATCTGATTGATCCTTTCACTTATAAAGTCAATAATCAAACAGGATATCAATTCACTCAATATACCCTGACAGCTGGCTTCAAATAGGTTTTTTTCTTTCTTTAACCAGTTCAAACTGATTAAAAAAAATAATCAACTTTCACAGATGAAATCTGTTTTCAACAAATGACCCAATAAAACAGAGGAGAAAAACGACTGCACATTTGACTTTTTAAGAGAGCCAGTCAGAGATGACAAAACAACAATCTGTGCTGTGTAATGGTGGCGGTTTTCATTTTGCTGAGAGATTCAATTCATCATGCTGGACATTGTTACTTCATTATCATCACAGGACAATCCTGTTCTGCTTGCATCAGCAGCTGTTCTCTGCACTGCACAGAAATCACCACAACAGCTGTGTAGATCTGTCACAGTACATCAGGTCATAGATTTCAACAGAATAGAAAGAAAAACTCCTGAATGCTGTCTACTCCTCAAAGTTCAATTATTGCTGTGATTTTGTTACATCGTAAGTGTATTCCTAAATATCAGTGATATGGCATAGATATAACATGAAAGTAAACATCTGTCGAAAGAATCAGTGTGGCACCACAGATATTACACTGCATGTGTACACATATTCAGTGCATACTTATGATACCATATACATCACATTGTATTTCTGTCCACAGAACTGGTGATACCATATCTATTACAATGTGTGTACACATCCATTCAAAAATAATCTTGTTATATCCGTTAAATATTATGAACAACACAGTGCATAATCTATTCTCTGAGAACTTTGAAAGAAGAGGGGCAGACTGTTATGTGAGTTCATTACTATAAGCAATACCCCCTCCCCCCTGGCCTCCCCTCCCCCACCCTTTCTTCCAAAGTCATATCTTATGGTATCATTATACAAGCACACCTATTCAAAATATATGAACAGCATTACAGATGTTTCATCTATTCAAAGACCAGTGGTAGCAATGATTTTATTCTGCAGAGCGACTAAAAAAACATACGGATGGTACTACAGATGTTACACCTATACAAGTTCTTCAAGATTTAACAGTTCTTAACAATTCTGTCATCCGGATCCTTCACCAACGCAGTCGATCTGTCACTCCGGAAACATCCGTCAGCTTTTTTTTCAGTGTTATGTTGTGGATGGGTTTTGTCCGACAAGATACATCACAATAAAAACAACAACAACAACACAACACTGTTCTGACTGGGTCTGTTGTGTCTAACGCAACACGTCACTGAGCAAACACACAACAAAGTCGGACTCACTCTCTATTGCTATTCTCAGGGCATCCTGCATAGGGTTGGTGTAGAACAAGTCTGATAACTCTTGACACACGGCACTCCATGCTCAACGAATGTTAAGATAAAAAATCAAATCACACATTCTCCTGGTCTGCTCTGAACACAGCATGCATCTACCTACCAAAGAGGCATGGGAATCAAAACAACTCATACTACAATGCACACATTGTTTTTGTTTTTTTGCATATCAATAAGTGTCATTTCTTATGCACAGAAAGAAAGTGATATCATTATACATCAGTAAAAAAAATAACAGAAGAACATAAAAAAACAGAACACAAATACAGGGACAAGATGCAACATATATCACTCATTCTCAATCAAGAGTCCAAAACAGAAAATCAATCAGTCCATGGAGCTTCAAGCGTTGTGTGAGTAGCTTAATGCAGTGACTTCAGCTTTTTTCTTTAGCTTGGGTATGTGAACAATCTGCAGAACAGATTGTATCAAATTTTCAAATAAAATATACAATAATAATCTGTGGACCAATTGTAGACAGCAAAACTTTTTTGTAATCATACACAACATACTTAGAACTTTTGAGCTTTGAAAAATAAATCAAGCGAAGCCAATTCGCATTTTTTCAGATGCAATTCTGTATCTAAAGAAGGGTTATTTTCAGATCACACCACATATATACAGAATTAAGTCCGTGCTTTCAAAACAAGTATAAAATCCTGTCTGAATTAAACTTTCACGATCAATCACAGTGTGTTGTGTTGTGAGATATGTATTGTCACCATAGTTGGTTCTATAACAAATAACTGATGAAGGAACGTTACTCACTTATGTTATAATAATCATCTGGGCTCCCAACATCACAACATAATACACACTTGATAGATCCAAACACCACCTTCATTCAAGTGTTCATCTTGTCCTGAAAATACCTCAGTGCAACCACATAATAAAATGTTGGTGTTCGCCACACACAGCAGTGAAATCCAAGCCCAGAAGTGACTCAGAGTCTGTAATTTTAGCCACCCAAAACCAAACAGTAGAAATGAACAGCTGCTGTGATAGAAAATGGCTTGATCTGGAAGAGACATGAAGTATACAAAAACGTCTACTAAAAAGTCCTTTTGCTTTTTATGGCCAAAGGGGCAGTGAATGAACACTGATTGTCTCAAGGGCTTGGCGTAAGAAGACTGGGCACAGTCCTCTCCTTCCCAGACTGAAGTCGGGTAGCCATTCAGGCTTGGGAAGAGCGAGGTAAATCAGGGTAAAGTTCCTTTCCCAGGGACACAACACCAGGATGAAACAAGTCCTTGAACTTTGATCACTGCATCAGAAGTCCCAACACCTAACCGACCTGTTTATAGCACCCTCCATGAAAACACAAGCATGACAAAATTATACAATGAAAAACAGAAAGGCTCAGTTTCAGTTTCAGTTTCAGTAGCTCAAGGAGGCATCACTGCGTTCGGACAAATCCATATATGCTACACCACATCTGCCAAGCAGATGCCTGACCAGCAGCGTAACCCAACGCGCTTAGTCAGGCCTTGAGAAAAAAAAGAAAAGAAAAAAAAAGGTGAATAAATAATAGATAAGCTTACATAAATAAATAAATAATAATTATGATATAAAAAGGGTAGTAGTAATGATAATAATAATAAAATAATAATAATAATAAATAAATAAGTAAATAAGACAACAATGATGATAAATAAGCAAATAAATGTAAAACTGCATCAACTGCCCAACTGCTCCCTAAGTCCTCTTCAGGTTTCTTCCATAGTAAGGTCTGTCTGTCACAGCACATCTTCACAGTCACTCTTTGACTGGATGAAAAGACTGATACAGAGCTGGTATCTGCTGAGAGTTACTGTTTCTGATTCTGTACAAGGCTCCAAAGCTGCATGCTTGTCCACCGATGATGGTACAATGCATCATCACATGCCGTTCCTGAGAGACAACCATGATGACAAGGTTGATTACTTTCAAGTTTTTATATTTCCCCTACAGATCACCATGAACAATTACCATGCAAATAATGCTTGAGATATCAGTAGCTGTAGCAGTAAACTTTAAAAAGCAACAGGAACAAGCCTTTTCAATCTATTATCCAGAGTTTTGATCAGTTTAGCTGATCTGTAGGGCACAGGTCTTGCCCAACAGTTGTTTGGCTATAACGGCATGCAAGATATACCAGAACATTTTCATCACAGGCTGAGACAGCAGCTAGAGAGCTGCGTGCAGAAATGACCACACCTTTCTCAGCGGACTTCAAACCACCGTACTGCAGTCAGTTCCCACCACATAGCATAACATGTTGCTGCAAGATGAAGTTTGAGTCTCCACACTGTCAGTTCTGATATTAAAATATATGTCTGAGATGACATATCATGAGATTTTGTATTTGTATTTCTTTTTATCACAACAGATTTCTCTGTGTGAAATTCGGGCTGCTCTCCCCAGGGAGAGCGCGTCGCTATACTACAGCGACACCCATTTTTTTTTGCATTTTTCCTGCGTGCAGTTTTTTATTTGTTTTTCCTATTGACATGGATTTTTCTACAGAATTTTGCCAGAAACAACCCTTTTGTTGCTGTGGGTTCTTTTACGTGCACTAAGTGCGTGCTGCACATGGGACCTCGGTTTATCGTCTCATCCGAATGACAAGCGTCCAGACCACCACTCAAGGTCTAGTAGAGGGGGAGAAAATATCGGCGGCTGAGCCGTGATTCGAACCAGCGCGCTCAGATTCTCTCACTTCCTAGGCGGACGCGTTACCTCTAGGCCATCACTCCACAATGATGGGAGTCTAGATCATGTTGTAGTGAGTAGACAATAAACCAGTGACAAGAAGGAGAATCCTGGAGATGTCGAAATAAGTCCTCTACTACTGGCACACAGGGTTCCCCAAAATGTGACCAAACAAAATTTCACACTTCTTCCAGACCTTTTCCATGACCATACAAAACACAAAGCCAAACTAAATCAAAAATCCATCTCCTACACCGCTGCCAAAAGTGACTGGCTGATATCTGACTATTGCTGTTCAGTTTTCATCACTTTTTGAAGTTTTTTTCCCCCATAATCTTATATCATTATCATTCTTAAATGCATCAAGCTCTTTGTTGGATGGTACTGGTCAATATTTCCTTTTTTTTAAATTAAAATTCCAAGACTCATCCAAAACACTGAAGGGCCAAACATATCATTTTTCCATGACATTTCCAGCCCTGGAAAGACTTTTCGAGACTTCCATGACTGTACAGACTTTGCGCAGAGGACGCACATTTCACAAGAACACCCCGACCCTCTTCAGAGCAGACAGCAAAGTACCCAGTTTATACAGCATCCAGATTTCTGATTTTTTCAACAAACTGCATATCAACTTCCATGGACAAATAATATCACAAATCTTAAGAATCCTGGTAAAAAGGCGTCATTTATTTATTGCATGATCTGCGCAAGTAAATTATTCGTATCATAGCCAAAAACCGCATTTTCTAGAAAGTTTCATTGTCATACATTCACTGAAAATCAGAGCAGGAACAGAGAATAAAGCGACATATCGAGCCATCAAACAACAGTGCTGACAGAAAAGGGTCATGTTGATATGTGAATAAAGTGGAAACTGTCGTTTGTACAAATAAATATCTTGGTTTCTGAATCCCACTGACTGACAGTTTTTCATTTCTATGTCTTGAAGTGTTACCATATCATTCAACTGCACTGATCACTTTCAGTCATCTGCCACATACTAGCAGACTGGAAAATAGCGGAAGCACCTAAAGTGACAAACCCTATGGTCAACTGCACTTGTCTACAGTGATGAAAACCATTCCAAATATTGGAAACAGACTCACATTTGGCCCTCTTTTATTGAAAATGAGTGGTATATTACTTGAAACAAACAAACGTCCTCACGTTATGCATATATTTAAAAAGAAAACGAAACAAGCAATGTACTATTGACACAAAAGTACATGATTTGCAAGAATACATAAGAAAATGATTGAAAACAAGAATACATATCTGAAATCCAGGTCATAAATGCATGATAGCTATTTCATGAAATGGAAATGCAAAGAAAACAAGCAAGTATCAATCAATATTCTATTTTGTGTGGACTTGCATCAACAAACATGGACAGCGGCTATTGAAGAAGGAACTTGGAAACTGATATGACAGAAATGAGGGCAGCTATTGAAGTCCTGAAGTGCTACCACATCACAGATAGAATTCACACACATAGATATTGCTCACACTGATATGAGAGTCTGACTCTGTGTGTGTGTGTGTGTGTGTGTGTGTGCGTGTGTGTGTATGTGTGTGTGTGCGCACATGCGTGCGTGCGTGCATGCATGCATGCATGTATGAGAACATGTATTTGTCTGTGCACACACACTGACATGCATGAATGCATGTGCATGTGTGTGTGCATGTTTGTATGCATATGTGGGCATGTACACAAGCATGCCTATGTGTGTGTGCTTTTTGTGCACATATATGCGTATGAGTGTGTGTGTGTGTGTGTGTGTGTGTGTGCAACACATGCATGCTTGCGTGTGTGTGTTGTTTGCTTTTAGTTTCTTTTAAGACAAACCATCAGATGAAATGCAGTCTGCCTCTCTTACAGACCAGAGAAATATGATGATATACAAACCTACGTGCCTCACACAAACAAACAGGAGCTGTTCACAGCCAAAAAAGGTCAGCAGGTGCCTGGCCACTGCACAACCTCAATACACCGGTCAGGCCTTAAAAACGTACCCTAGTCTGTTTCAGTCCTGTGGTATTTAAATTCAGTGGTTTACTTGAAAACCCAGAGAAAAAAGTCTTCAGATTTTGCAAGATAAAAGAAAAGTGGTGCGCTCATTGTGTGGTTAAGTTTTCTTCCTGTTTTCAGAGCCAGCTTAGTTCCATGCGAGGCCTGTAGTGTTAAACTCACTGGCTCACCTCTCGTGAACAAGCCTGGATTTGAAAAAGACAGTTGACGCATATGGCTAAAAATAAATACATGCAAACTGCCTGAGTAAAGGAGGAGGAAGGGTTCGTTTTCAGCTGTATCACTCTGCCTGTGTCTCAACATCATAGTAACATCTTTTACAGGCAGTTTCTTCCCCCTTTACATGGTCATTGTGCTTGACATGTTTACGTTTTACAGGCACTCCAGCCAAAAGACACATTTCTGTGAATTTACAGACAATTAATTTGTACCTTATCTTACAGTGGTCTGTCTGTGTGTTCTGAGATTTTTCTGGAAGTATGGCTTCTTATTCTTGTTCTCGTCATTTTTATGTGGCAGTTTGGGAAAAGTGAGAGCATACGTGTATCATACTGAAAAACCATAAACTCTATGCTCCCTTTAAAAGCAAATGAACAAACATTTTAACTTTGTCTCCATTTCAAATTTCTAAATCCACTTTCAAATAATCTTTAATTTATGTTATTTTTAGGATTCCAAATGATAATTGTCTTCTTAGATATCTCTATGTACAAAAAGATATAAAGATTATCATCTCTGATATGTCAATGATATATTTCAACAAATATTGGTAATTCTTGTCAAAGTTCTCAATTGATTTGTTTAAATCAAGATGTATCTTCTGTTTGTATATGTTTCTGCTTGAGTTTAACAGAGGGTATGTTACAACACACAACAGAAAATGCACAAGAAAAGATACTTCCAAATGCAAGAATATGAATACAAATTACTCTGTAGAAAATACAAATCAATATGTAGGGCATATGAGACCGATACACAAAAGTTTAATAGAAAGTAGAAAGCGCTCCAGCATACACACTCACTCACACACACACACACATACATACACACACACACACACACTCTTACTCAAACATTATTCAATAAATAATGACACCAATGTTAACAAGTCCTCTCGAACCATCAATTTCAAAAATTTGCTTTATACTTTATATAAAATGCAGCAAGTAAAAAATCTTAACTATAACAGGAACTATATTAGCAGTGAATATTGCCATTGAAGTAAATGTTCAGAGTGATGACGGAAACACCCATCAACGTCACCCTGGGAATCTAACAAAGCCAGAGTTCAGCGGTCCAAGGGAGATGACTCTCAGTCATTGTTGGGAATCAGGGTGCCGAAAGGGTAGTCCCACAGTTTGCTGGAGATCCCAAACCCTGCCAGAAAAAAAAAGAAGACACACAACACAGAAGGTATAGAATGGAACATGTCTTTATTACCAGGTGTACCTGGATCACAAGAAATATTGGTGGGGATGGTAAATAAGAGGTATACAAACATGAACTGTAAATCATATACAACCATATACGAGATATACAAACATGAACTGCAAATCATATACAATCATATACAAACACAAAATACTGTGCAGGTTTTGATATATATGCATACATATACATGTATGTAGTTGCGCATGCACACACTATCACCCAGACTGCATAAAAGTGCGTTGTCTACAGTCACTGGGAACGTTTACAGTTTTGACCCAAACCATTTCATTATCAGTTGTTTCCCTTGCACAATTCATGACTTCCTTTCTACAAAGTCCGTTCACCCATAGAACCCTCAAGAGTTTACAGCCTTAGCAAGATTCCATACCAAAGCAGTAAAAAAAATTTTTTTTTAAAAGAGCAAAAAAATACACTGTTTTTCCTCCTCCTTCTTCTTCTTCTGCGTTCACTCGTATGCACACGAGTGGGCTTTTACGTGTATGACCGTTTTTACCCCGCCATGTAGGCAGCAATACTCCGTTTTCGGGGGTGTGCATGCTGGGTATGTTCTTGTTTCCATAACCCACCGAACGCTGACATGGATTACAGGATCTTTAACGTGCGTATTTGATCTTCTGCTTGCGTATACACACGAAGGGGGTTCAGGCACTGGCAGGTCTGCACATATGCTGACCTGGGAGATCGTAAAAATCTCCACCCTTTACCCATCAGGCGCCGTCACTGTGATTCGAACCCGGGACCCTCAGATTGACAGTCCAATGCTTTAACCACTCGGCTATTGCGCCCGGCAGTTTTTCCTCCAAATTACATATCATGATATGTGGACACATCCAGAAACAGTGTGGACATTAGTTCCTTTTCTGTGCAGTTTATGCATACGAAAAAAACCCATCAAATCCGTTTTAATGACACTGATTTTAATACCAGAGCAATGCTCGGTTGCAAGGTGAAATGAGTTGAGCAGTTTCTTTTATTGAACTTTTTATTCATGTCAAATCTTCCATTCCATCCATCATCTACCCTATCTACCCCCAAACTCGTCATACAGTTAGTTCCCCTGCCCCTCTCCTACCTTTGTGGCTTACTTTCAATCTCAGTCCATCACATGGATTCCCCCAGTTCAGTTGAAAAAGTCTCTTAAAAACACACACCTTCTGCTCCGACTTCCACCTTGTTGGCAAATGTGCATTTTGAACTTCTGCTGGTTGTGTGCAAGCGTGTACTACTGTTTGCATGTTTGTGTGTGTGCACACGCTTGTTTTTGGGTTGTGAGTTCATATACTTGAATGCATGTGTATTGATGACTGCATGACTTTTATTGTTTATGCCATAAGTTCCCTCAGCCTGGGACGTGTGAGTGTCAGTCTGCGTTATCATCATTATTATTACAACTATAATCATTGTAATTAGTTGTAGTAGTAGTAGTAGTAGTAGTTGTCAAAGTAGTATTATCATTACTATTTAATTATAACATCTAGTTGTCAAAGTAGTATTATCATTACTATTTAATTATAACATCTAGTTGTCAAAGTAGTATTATCATTACTATTTAATTATAACATCTAGTTGTCAAAGCAGTATTATCATTACTATTTAATTATAACATCTAGTTGTCAAAGCAGTATTATCATTACTATTTAATTATAAATCTAAGTATGAAAAACAATACTTTACGTAGATATCTACAATCACCACATACTTTTCGTAGATATCTGCACTCACTGCTACATGTAAGTATCCATATCAATCAATTTAATCAGACCCACCAACCTCGCAGTTCCTGGGTTTTTTTCTTCACCCACCTAGATTCTGCTGTTCGAAGTGGTGTTTGACATGGTACCGCTTCAGGCTGCGGAAGTAGTTGGTCATCGGCGTGCCGTGGTGAATGTAGTAGTGGGTGAGGTCGTAGACCATGTAGCCAATCAGGGTCCCTGAGAAGAGTGCTTGTGCCACCGCCACTGGCGCCAGCAGGTAGTACAACCCGAAGATCAGCGTCGCAAAGATCGTCGCCGGGATCGTCGGGAAGACGAGTCGCATTCGGTCCATAGGCGACTGGAAAGAAAAGAAACAGCAAAAGTCTTGATCTGTTAGCATACTGATCATCACAGTGGCAGTATAACCCGAAGCAACAACGCAAATATCGCCGCCGGGATCGGTGGGAAGACGAGTCGCATTCGGTCCATTGGCGACTGCAAAGAAAAGAAACATCAAAAGTCTTGATAGCGTTGGTGATGACCACAGTAGCAGTACAACCTAAACATCTGCAACGCAAATATCGTCGCCGGAATCGTCGGGAAGACAGGTCGTATTTGGTCCACTGGCGACTGGAAAGAAAAGAAACAGCAATAGTCTTGATCTGTTAGCGTTGGTAATCATCAAGATGGAATGCACTGACTTGACTGCTTGTTGATGTGTATGCTCCTCAATGTAGGGTCGTACCCTTACTGAGATGAGAAAGAACTTTGCAGGTCAGGATGAGAGTCATCATTCTTTTATCTTTTTTTTCTTTCTTTACTCTTGGGCGTGGAATCAAAATTACCTTTGTTCAGTAAAATCAGTTACACCATTGAAAGGTTCATAAAAATGAAGTGAGTGCACTTCAAACTTGTGCCAGTGATCTCCCTTCACCAAGGGTCATCAGTCCAAGGAATAAAAAAAATAAAAAATAAAAAACAACAAATTAAATTGTCATTAAGGACCAATAAGCATGGTTATTGTAGTTGCTGCCGTGACTCTTAATTACTATATATATATATATAAAACACTTTTTTATGCTATGAATTGTTCTTAGATGTGTAAAATGTTCTTGGAGGTGTCAATCTAATTCTATTTGATCTCTTTCAATACTGAAACATGTACATGTCTCTTAACACATGATGCCATAAAATATTATTTCCAAAAAGTGCTCTCCCTTTGCCATGGAATACTTAGGATTCAAGGATAATTTAAAAAAAAAAAAAAAAAAAAAAAATAATAATAAAAAAAAAATCTACCACAAAAATTATATGAGGTATCTATATGCATTTTCCTTTCCTTTTTTTTTCTCTCTCTAAAATTTGTATGAAGAAAATAAATAAAAATGTTTAACAACAAATTGCAGCAGGTTCAGAAACGAAAGCGTTATGTTTTGTGAAAGAATATCAATGAGTATTCTGGATTTTCATTCCCCCCCCCCCCAACCCCCCAGTTATTTTGAATACTCAGTGTGGACAAATGGGCTTATTTTCTTACTACCAATTAAGCCCTCTGGCAAGTACAGCAGCAACAAAGCTTCTGATGCTGATTCTGCAACAATGCCTTTTTACCGCAGTGGGTTGCTAGCCCTGTTCCCAACCTGGAGGACAGGTGGATTTTGCTTTGTCCGGCCTCAACCCTTCAACCTGCCCAGCTTGGGTAGCCTTCCCAGGAGCATAAGCTCCTGGCAGCATAGCTCTAGGGGATCCTGAGGCACATGCCAGCGTAGTTGTATGGGGGCCTGAGGAACGCAAGCTCCCAACCTCTACGGCAAAGTGGTATTTTGTATTTGTACTTCTTTTTATCTCTGTGTGAAATTCGGGCTGCTCTCTCCAGGGACAGCGCATCGCTATACTACAGCGCCACCAATTTTTATATATTTTTTTCCTGCGTGCAGTTTTATTTGTTTTTCCTATCGAGGTAATCCTTCAGACACTTGTTTGTAGGTGGTCAAAGACAGGGACGGACGAATGGGCAGCAGTAAGAGAGATTCTTCAAGAATGGCTTGTGGTCAGGGCAGGGAATGTTTGTTTGGTTCACCTTGTGACAGGCGCAATAGCCGAGTGGTTAAAGCGCTGCACTTTCAATATGAGGGTCCCGGGTTTGAATCACGGTGACGGCGCCTGGTGGGTAAAGGGTCGACATATGTGCAGACCTGCTAGTGCCTGAACCCCCCTCGTGTGTATATGCAAGCAGAAGATCAAATACGCACGTTAAAGATCCTGTAATCCATGTCAGCGTTCAGTGGGTTATGGAAACAAGAACATTCCCAGCATGCACACCCCTGAAAGCAGAGTATGGCTGCCTATATGGCGGGGTAAAAACGGTCATACACGTAAAAGCCCACTCGTGTGCATACGAGTGAATGTGGGAGTTGCAGCCCACGAACACAGAAGAAGAAGAAGAAGAAGGTTCACCTTGTGGCAGCACGATGGATGAGACACTTATCTGCTCTAATACAGTGTCCATGGCGGTCTGGGTTTAAATCCCAGTCTTGCCCTTTCTCCCATGTTGGACTGGAAAATCAAACAGTGTCTAATCCTATGGTCCAATGCCGCAGCACACACTTGGAACACCAGACAAGAACCCATGGTAACGTAAGTGTTGGTAAAATTCAAAAAAGAATCCATGGCAGTAGTGGTTAAGTGTTGGAAAAAAAAATCTACAGAAGAAATCCACTGTATTAAGTACACAAACATATACACATGCACTCAAGGCCTGCATAGCCTGTCACATTATGCTGCTGGTCAGGTATCAGCACAGCAGATGCGGTACAGCGTCTGTGGATTTGTCTGAACGCAGTGACACCTCCTTGAGAAACTGAAACTGAAACTGAAACGGAAAGTATTGCGCCCGTCCACCTGGACAGTACTGACCTTGTGGTGCTGGCCGTGCAGGATGAAGTGCAGCAGGACCAGGATGGGGATGTGGGCAGGGGGCTTCATGTGGAACAGCCAGCGGTGGATGGTGTACTCACAGAACGTCCACAGCATCAGCCCCAGCAGCACCAGCGGCCACATGAACATGCTGGTCACCATCACCTCTGGAAGCACAACAAGCAGAACAATGGAATGAGGAGAACATGTAGTAATGGCCTAGAGGTAACGCGTCCGCCTAGGAAGCGAGAGAATCTGAGCGCGCTGGTTCGAATCAGGGGTTCAGCCGCCGATATTTTCTCCTCATCCACTAGACCTTGAGTGGTGGTCTGGACGCTAGTCATTCGGATGAGACGATAAACCGAGGTCCTGTGTGCAGCATGCACTTAGCGCACATAAAAGAACCCACGGCAACAAAAGGGTTGTTCCTGGCAAAATTCTGGAGAAAAATCCACATCGATAGGAAAAACAAATAAAACTGCATGCAGGAAAAAATACAAAAAAAATGGGTGGCGCTGTAGTGTAGCTACGCGCTCTCCCTGGGGAGAGCAGCCCGAATTTCACAGAGAAATATGTTGTGATAAAAAGAAATACAAATACAAATACAAACTCGTTCTACCCCACAGCTAGCTACACGCCTGCTACAACAACTCCTGGCCCATCACTACATGAGAACACTGCAGTGTACTGTAAGTAGGGTTGTTCACTAAAATGGCGAAAATTGATGGAGAATTGCTGATTATATCGGTCAAGAAAAGCTTCATTTTCATGCTTCGGGAATCCGTAAATGGCTAAGTTTAGAATGCCAGCTGTACCATGCATGAATAAGTCAAAATAAGAATAGAGTATTGGTACGAGAATACCGTAAAGTTCGGTCGATAAGCCATGACTTTTTTCATACAATGATGCGGCTTATTTGTGGATTTTAACGATCCCAGGAGTGTCAAGTTCTTGTCTATTCTTAGCTGCCCTTCAACTCACCAAAATCATGATTTCTGTCCATGAATTTTTGGATGAGCTTCAGGATAGTGTGCTAACTGTTCACATTTTATAAATCAAATCCGCACACATTAAAGCCTTCAGATCAGCATTCAGTTCTACTCTGCTCAAGCGTACACCCTCATCATGCCGAAAACGCGACGTTATGCCTATGATGCAGCCTTCAAATTGAAGGCGATCGACCTAGTAGACGACAGTGCAAACGAACCAGCAGCGACCTCCACCTTCATGTTCATGAAGTGAAAGCAAGGCTGAAGTCAGTGACAAGATGGCGGAGGAAGCTGTGCTGGTTCTCTTCAACTCGGACACTGAAGACGAAGATTTTAGTGGATTCAGTGAGCAGGATGACGCTGAATAAATGTGACTATCCCTAAATTATGGATCTTATTTTCGTTGTGTTTATTTATTATTTTTTTGTGGCACTAGCAATATTTTTGCTTGCTTTTCGTTGTGTTGTTCCCACTTGTGTTTATTTCATAACCTACAGTATCGACAGCTTTTCTGTAGTATCAGTATGTGTTCTGGTACCGGTAATAAGTGCGGCTTATAAACCGGTGCAGCTTATGTATGTATAAAGTTCAATTTTTTCCAAAACTTAGTGGGTGTGGCTTATATACCAGTGCACTCAATAGACCGAACTTTACGGTACTTATAGCAGGGGAAGTAATCATGGTATGAGTTAACTCAGCCCTGTGTCTGAGTGTTGCTGTAGCGTCACATAAATCATAAGGAAAGGGAACTGATTCCTACAGTATTTCTGGATGTCAAGACATAATTTGGAGGAAAAAGGAGGAGTTTGTATTATACTCCATGCTTGGTGATACATATACTTTCCATGTCAAACTGATGCAAACTAGGCCTATTGGTTTGCTCTGCTTGGCCAAATTTGGTGCGGCTAACAGTGAAAAGACGCCCCTTCTTGCCCGGTCCACTCTTATCCAATCAAACGCCTCTAAAAGCTATAAGCGCTGAATCATTCCTTTGGCCAAGGCTCTCCACGCCATCTTGTCAGGTTTTCGCTCTGTCTCGTCTTACGCTTTTTTTGGCTATTAAGCGTGTTCATTTGGCGTTATTTTGCTGCATGCGGCTTGTCTGTATATTATTCTTACATTCTGTGTACTTGTTTCGACTCGGCCCCCTCGATTCGTTCGTTTTTTTCTACCTCTAAGTCGACATTTGGAGGAAAAAACATATATTTTCTGTGTTCTTTTCCACAGCAGTACTGCATGGAAGCCTGCTGAGGCTGTGAACTGCCCTGGATTCAATGGGTTAATATTGATACTTACATGACAGCACGCATCTTTGTTCAAAGACCAAATGCAAACTCAAAGAGCTTTACAAACATGTGGTCATTTGCACAATACGTTGCTTACCTCATTGATACTCATTTATATAGTGCCTATCTTTTGTCAGAGAGCAATCTCTAATGGCTTTACAAACACTGAGTCATTTGCACAACAGGCTGCTTACCTTATTGGTGATACTTACAAATATAAATACATAAATAAACAAATAAACACACACCACACACACACACACACCACACACACACCACACACACACACACACACACACACCACACACACACACACACACACCACACACACACACACACACCACACACACACACACAACACACACACACACACACACACACACCACACACACACACACACACACAGATACCTGACTAGCAGCATAACCCAATGCAATTTGTCAGGCCTTGAGCGCATGCAAATACATCTGTGTACAAATCAGAAATGATTTCTTCCACAGAATTTTGCCAGTGGACAACACTCTCGTTGCCACGGGTTCTTATTCAGTGTGCCAGGTGCATGCTGCACACAGGTCCTCAGTTTATTGTCTCATCTAAATGACTAGACACTCAACTTGACTTTCCAGTAAAATTTGGGAGAAAAGGCGGGTCGGAGATTAACCCAGACTCTCACGGACACTGTATTGGCAGATGAGAGTCTTAACCATTCTTCCACCTCTTATGAATGAATGAATGAATGATATGGATACATATATAGTGCCAATCCTTGGTCTAAGCACTTTACAAACACCGAGTCATTTGCACTACAGGCTGATGGGCGCAATAGCCGAGTGGTTAAAGCATTGGACTGTCAATCTGAGGGTCCCGGGTTCGAATCACGGTGACGGTGCCTGTTCTTGTTTCCATAACCCACCGAACGCTGACATGGATTACAGGATCTTTAACGTGCGTATTTGATCTTCTACTTGCATATACACATGAAGGGGGTTCAGGCACTAGCAGGTCTGCACATATGTTGACCTGGGAGATCGTAAAAATCTCCACCCTTTACCCACCAGGCGCCGTTACCGAGATTCGAACCCGGGACCCTCAGATTGAAAGTCCAACGATTTAACCCCCCACGGCTATTACACCTGTCATAAATTAAAGAGTCAAAGAAAGTGATAACAGTGCTGACCCGATCCAAAGAGGTTCCAAACGATGGGGTCCCGGGAGGGGGCGGCGAGAGTTGTGTAGCAGCGGAAGAGGATGAAGAGGGTGATGGGCACCCAGACGATGGGCACCATGTACCACGGGCACTTGGAGAAGAACTCCACAAAGTCGGACTGGAACAGGCGCAGGGAGGTGTCCACCGGCTCGTGGACCCACTTGTAGTAGTTCTCCCTCAGCCCGCTGATCTGCCCCATGATGGGCTTGCTCCAGTCTATCAGTGGGTCGTTCTGAAAACGTAATGATGGCGCAACGCTCAATTCATGTCACAGATTGACTTAAGCTTACAGCTGGGCTGACAGCACAATGAGAGCTGTTTGATTGGTGATTTCTCCATTGCTATGGGAAGTCATTTACAGGTGAAGTTTGTGTTATACTCCATGTTTGGTGATACATTACCATGTCAAACTGATGCAAACTAGGCCTATCGGTTTGCTCTGCTTGGCCAAATTTTGCGCCCGGTCCGCTCTTAGCCAATCAAATGCCTCTCCATTGCAATGAGAAGTCATTTACAGCTTAGTTTGGGGTGTTTTTTTTGTTTTTGTTTTTTAAGTGAAGGACTATGATTCTCAAACTAGGAGGCAAGATTGCACTGGCTCTTAGTGCTTCAGCCTTGAGGGCTACACGCTGACAGTTGGACCAACAGCAAAATGACAGCTGTATGATCAGTGATTTCTCCATTGCAGTGTTTATATTAATGATGATGAAGGAGGAGGAGGATGACGATGACGATGACGATGTTGCTATGGAGGTCCATTTGGTTTGGGACTATGTGACAAGGCTGTACTCTACGCTTCCTGTCATAATGATATCCCGGCGTTAACCAGGCCCGAGAGATACAGACACTTGCAGTGTTGGTCAGGTAATTAGAGCAACACACCCAAAGACGTACAGCTTAGTCTTTTGTTGCTGTTGTTGTTGTTGTTGTTTTTGTGAAGGGCTATAACTCTCAAACTACAAGACAAGATTGCACTGACTCTTAGTGCTGCAGCCTTGGGGGCTAGTTGGCCTTTGGGAACCATCCCAATGCCGACTGTCCTAAAATCCTCTTGGCAGAGAGAGTGGG
>NC_134884.1:39506072-39528572 GCF_041734735.1 Babylonia areolata
TGTGTGTGTGTGTGTGTGTGTGTGTGTGTGTACTCGCGCGCGTAATTGTGACTGGAACCTGAGAGAGAGTGAGAGAGAGAGAGAGACAGAGAGAAAGAGAGAGAGCAGTATAATACTGAATGATACATGTATTGAATGTGTGTGTGTGTGTGTGTGTGTGTGTGTGTGTGTGTGTGTGTGTGTGTGTGTGTGTGTGTACTCGCGCGCGTAATTGTGACTGGAACCTGAGAGAGAGTGAGAGAGAGAGAGAGACAGAGAGAAAGAGAGAGAGCAGTATAATACTGAATGATACATGTATTGAATGTGTGTGTGTGTGTGTGTGTGTGTGTGTGTGTGTGTGTGTGTACTCGCGCGCGTAATTGTGACTGGAACCTGAGAGAGAGTGAGAGAGAGAGAGAGACAGAGAGAAAGAGAGAGAGCAGTATAATACTGAATGATACATGTATTGAATGTGTGTGTGTGTGTGTGTGTGTGTGTGTGTGTGTGTGCGTGCTCGCGCGCGTAATCGTGACTGAAACCTGAGAGAGAGAGAGAGAGAGAGAGAGAGAGAGAGAGAGAGAGCAGTATAATACTGAATGATACATGTATTGAATGTGTGTGTGTGTGTGTGTGTGTGTGCGTGCGTGCGTGCTCGCGCGCGTAATCGTGACTGAAACCTGAGAGAGAGAGAGAGAGCAGTATAATACTGAATGATACATGTATTGAATGTGTGTGTGTGTGTGTGTGTGTGTGTGTGTGTGTGTGTGTGTGTGTGTGTGTGTGTGTGTGTGCGTGCGTGCGTGCGTGTGTGTGTGTGTGCGTGCTCGCGCGCGTAATCGTGACTGAAACCTGAGAGAGAGAGAGAGAGATAGAGAGAGAGAGAGCAGTACAATACTAAATGATACATGTATTGAATGTGTGTGTGTGTGTGTGTGTGTGTGTGTGTGTGTGTGTGTGTGTGTGTGTGTGTGTGTGTGTGCGTGCGTGTGTGTGTGTGTGCGTGCTCGCGCGCGTAATCGTGACTGAAACCTGAGAGAGAGTGAGAGAGAGAGAGAGAGAGAGAGAGAGAGAGAGAAAGAGAGAGAGAGCAGTATAATACTGAATGATACATGTACTGAATGTGTGTGTGTGTGTGTGTGTGTGTGTGTGTGTGTGTGTGTGTGTGTGTGTGTGTGTGTGTGCGTGCTCGCGCGCGTAATTGTGACTGGAACCTGAGAGAGAGAGAGTGAGAGAGAGAGAGAGACAGAGAGAAAGAGAGAGAGTAGTATAATACTGAATGATACATGTATTGAATGTGTGTGTGTGTGTGTGTGTGTGTGTGTGTGTGTGTGCGCGCGTGCTCGCGCGCGTAATCGTGACTGAAACCTGACTGAATGTCACAGATGACGAATGATGAGCGCCCTAAAGCAGCTCTCTCAGACGGCTCTACCCTGGTAGACAAGCTGCCTGCTGTGCAAAATGACTCCGTGTTTGTAAAGCGCTTAGAGCTTGGTCTCTTGATCGATAACAGGTGCTACACATAAGCATCGATATCAGCTTGTCAATCATTCAATCAATCAATATATTTAAAAAAATGGCTGGTTTGCAGTTGGTCTTCACAGAGAGCCATGATGACCAGATTTACAACAGTGTATATATCTTCTCCTTCTTCTTTTTCAGCATTCAAAAGCTGCAACTCGCATGTTCACTCGTATGGGTACGAGTGCGCGACCGTTTTCACCCTCGTCATAGAGACAGCCATACTCCGTTTTCGGGGGGGGTGTTCAGACTGGGTTATGTTCTCGATTCCATAATCCACCGAACGCTGACAAGGGTTACGAGATCTTCAAATCTGCGTATTTCATCTTCTGCGTGAGTATGAATCAAGTGAGTGGAGTGATGGCCTAGAGGTAACGCGTCCACCTAGGAAGCGAGAGAATCTGAGCGCTCTGGTTCGAAATCACGGCTCAGCCACCGATATTTTCTCCCCCTCCACTAGACCTTGAGTGGTGGTTTGGGCGCTAGTTATTCGGATGAGACGATAAACCGAGGTCCCGTGTGCAGCATGCACTTAGCGCACGTAAAAGAACCCACGGCAACAAAAGGCTTGTTCCTGGCAAAATTCTGTAGAAAAATCCACTTCTATAGGGAAAACAAATAAAACTGCACGCATGAAAAAAAAAAGAAAAAAAAAAGGGTGGCGCTGTAGTATAGCGACGCGCTCTCCTTGGGGAGAGCAGCCCGAATTTCACACAGAGAACTCTGTTGTGATAAAAAGAAATGCAAATACAAATCAATGAACTTGATTGTTCTGTTGGACGCGTACAACTGTCCACACTTTTTGGTTGTGTGTTCAACGCGCCAAAAACAGACACAAAGTTACTGCTACAAGTTTCAGCAAGAGACAATCAATTGCCTGCACAGCAGACAGACAACACACAAACACACACACACAAAATTGATTCAGAATGTGTGTGAGGGGGGCGTGGGGTGAGAGGTAAGGGTGGGGGGGAGGGGGTAAGTTACATCGGAAGTAACATGTGTTTACTGGGCGCTTTTTTTTTTTTGCTTTTTTTTTTCTCTTTTTTTTTTTCTGAAGATGAAGCAAACGAAGACGTTTCTCTGATGGTTTCGTGGATCGAATTCCAAAGAGAAGGAGCAACAGACATGAACAGAAGGCTCGCTGCTCTTCTTCTTCTTCTTCTTCTGCGTTCGTGGGCTGCAACCCCCACGTTCACTTGCATGCACACGAGTGGGCTTTTACGTGTATGACCGTTTTTAACCCCGCCATGTAGGCAGCCATACTTCGTTTTCGGGTGGGGGTGGGGGGGTGAGCATGCTGGGTATGTTCCTGTGTCCTCTGTTATTAGCATATGGCAGCCCACTGTGGCACCCTTGACACAAAGGTGCCAGTAGCATTGGCCTCCACAGCTGTCTGAGGCAAGGTATTCCAGTCCCAGATTGTTCATGGAAGAAATCCTGCTAATCTGCACCGTGCCCGACAGTAGTTCTGGGACGAACAGCTGTAGTGGGTGGGCTTGTCGCTGTCGCAGCGATGGAGGGATAAGCTTCTTCCTTAACTCTCTCCATACGAACGGCGAAAGAGACGACGTTAACAGCGTTTCACCCCAATTACCATCATCAAAATATTGCAAGCGGAAGGCTCTTATACTGAAGACGTGAATGTTGACAAAGAATACCACAATTCTGACGACGGAAGCTAAAGGTTGGGTCATTGAGACACCCACTGGACAGCCGAGGGGTCTGTGTAGAGGAGAAGAGAGGACTGGCCGTACTGAGTGAGTTAACCCTTTCACCGCCAAGCTCGCATTTATGCACAGGCGTGGTAGAGGGCCCACGTCACTGAAAGGTGACCATTCATTGGTCTGTTATCCACGAACCTACTGCTCTTAATGTTCAGTGGTAGGATAGGCCGTGTTTTCCATACATCGCAAGGGGAATTCCCAGCTATTCTTAGCCACTATCATTTCTATGTTTATACCACAAGGGAAATTTGTTCTTTAAAGGAAAGAATGTTCACTTCATCGTGCTGCAGTTTGTACAGCACGACCAGTCTAATCGTTTACTGTTGCTGTTGAAGGAAGAGTGGGCCATTTGAGTTGATCAGTTATGTCAGAGACGCTTGGTGTGTTCCTATAACGCATCAATACAGATCATGCTGTACGTCGTTGGACTGATTCCAAGCGGTCGATACGATGACCTGCTGCCAGTATGGATCCCTGACTGATGATGACAATTCCATCACTAGGCGGACAAATTTGTTTTGTTTTGTATTTCTTTTCATCACAACAGATTTGTCTGTGTGAAATTCGGGCTGTTCTCCGCAGGGAGAGCGCGTCGCTACACTACAGCGGCACGCTTTTTTTGCTTTTTTTTAATAGCATTTTTTCCTGTATGCAGTTTTATTTGTTTTTCCTATCGAAGTGGATTTTTCAACACAATTTTGCCAGGAACAACCCTTTTGTTGCCGTGGGTTCTTTTACGTGCGCTAAGTGCAATGTTGCACACGGGACCTCGGTTTATCGTCTAATCCGAATGACTAGCGTCCAGACCACCACTCAAGGTCTAGTGGAGGGGGAGAAAATATCGGCGGTTGAGCCGTGATTCGAACCAGCCCGCTCAGATTCTCTCGCTTCCTAAGAGGACGCGTTACCTCTAGGCCATCACTCCACATAAATGACTTGTACGCCAAAATTCTCTGATGGTCTGGGATTTGACTTGAAACAAGTTCGTCCCAAGAAGTTTTTGGTTTTGCGAAGAGTTGTCAGAGCAGAAAATGAGGAAGTTCAGTTATATACGACGAGACCGATTTTCTGCCTATACCTCACCTCACCTCACCTCACCTCAGGCCCATAACTACAAAGTAGTTAGGGGAAACCTGAGGACCACAGACGCAACCTCCCTTCTCCATCTGTCTCTGTCAGCAGCCGCCGGCAGCAGCTCACGTGTATGGAGTCCGGTCCATTGTTTGATGTTCTCATGCCAGTTCTTCCGCTGTCCTCCTCTTCTTCTCCCGCCCTCGATGGTGCCTTGCGTGATTGTTTTGGACAGACTGGTGTGTCGAGTGTTGTGCCCAAACCATATCAGCTTGCGTCTCTTCACAGTTGAAAGGAGAGGTTCCTGATGTCCAACAAGGTTCTCAATTCTGCTCCGTACATATTCATTGATCCTGCCTATACACAACGATTAAAAAGAGGGTTCAGACACTAGCAGCAGGCCTGCACATCTGTTGACCTGGTGGTGTGCAGGGGGGAGAAACCTCCATCCCTCCCCAACCTCACAATGCGCTGTGACCAGGATTCGAACCACATACCGACAGGCGCAATAGCCGAGCGCTTAAAGCGTTGGACTCTCTATCTGAAGGTCCCGAGTTCGAATCTCGGTAACGGCGTCTGGTGGGTAAAGGGAGAGGGTGGAGGTGTGTTGTTGTTTTTTTTTCCGGTCTCCCAGGTCAACATATGTGCAGACCTGCTTGTGCCTGAACCCCCTCAGTGTAGTTACGCAAGCAGAAGATCAAATACACACGTCAAAGATCCTGTAATCCATGTCAGCGTTCGGTGGGTTATGGAAACAAGAACACTCCTAGCATGCACACCCCTGAAAACGGAGTATGGCTTCCTACATAGCAGGGTAAAAACTTTTTTTTCCCCTCTTTTTTTTTTTGTTTTTTTTTGTTTACAGCTCTTAGGGTGTGGTCAACAATTAATCCTCTGACAGTGCAATTCGAGGGAGAAAAACAACAACAGATCACTCAAGGTTGGTGTGAGTTTTAAGTCGCATACATAAGAAACAAGCACGAAAACACACAATTACATTACTCTGTGTGTGTGTGTGTGTGTGTGTGTGTGTGTGTGTGTGTGTGTGTGTGTGTGTGTGTGTGTGTGTGTGCGTGCGTGCGTGCGTGCGTGCATCAGTGAAACCTGACTGCCTGTAAGCGCGTACGTCCGTGTGTGTGAGTGCGTGCGTGCGTGTGTGTGTGCATCAGTGAAACCTGACTGCCTGTAAGCGCGTACGCTCGTGTGTGTGTGTGTGTGTGTGTGTGTGTGTGTGTGTGTGTGTGTGTGTGTGTGTGCGTGCAGCAGTGAAACCTGACTGCCTGTAAGCGCGTACGTTCGTGTGTGTGTGTGTGTGTGTGTGTGTGTGTGTGCGTGTGTGTGTGTGTGCGTGCGTGCGTGCGTGTGTGTGTGTGTGTGTGTGTGTGTGTGTGTGTGTGTGTGCGTGCGTGCGTGCATCAGTGAAACCTGACTGCCTGTAAGCGCGTACGCTCGTGTGTGTGTGTGTGTGTGTGTGTGTGTGTGTGTGTGTGTGTGTGTGTGTGTGTGTGTGTGTGTGTGCGTGCGTGCGTGCACGTGAGTACAAAAGCTTGCTTGCGTGTGTACTCGAATGCATGTCATTTTTGCTCTTCTCTCTTTTTTGTTGTTGTAAAGTTGACAACAAAGATTTGATTATAAGTCGAACAATGCATGATGGAGGAAATATTGCATGGGCGGCTGGGACGATTGTTGCTTACTCATTGAAAATTTCCGCTCTTGAGAGAGAGAGAGAGAGAGAGAGAGACAGACAGACAGACAGACAGAGACAGAGACAGAGAGAGAGAGGCAGGCAGACAGAGGAAGACACAGAGAGAGCGTGCGTTCGTTTGTGTGTGTGTGTGCAAGAGAGAGAGAGCAGTCACACAGAGAGAGAGAGAGAGAGAGAGAGAGAGAGAGACAGGCGTATGTTCGTGCGTGTGCGTGCGTGTAAGAGAGAGAGAGAGAGAGAGCAATCACACACACACACACACACACACACACACACACACACACACAGAGGGGGGGGGGGGACGGTTAGAGCAGTAAAAAAAAACCCACACATATAAAAACGCCTGAAAAGGCACGCGACACTGGGTTGAAGGACATTATTAATAGAGTGGGGGGGGTCAATCTGAACTTGCACCGGGTCGCATGACACGTTCTGTCCAGGAGACGCGTTCGGGAATTCAAATCGATTTGGGGTTTGTTTGTTGTTGTTTTTTTAACCACCAACGCCACCTTTTTGTTTGTTTGTTTGTTGTTGTTGTTATTGTTGTTGCTGTTGTCGTTGTTCACGTGAGTGTGAATCTCTGCAACAACCCAGCCTTTCAGTGTGTGTGTGTGTGTGTGTGTGTGTGCGTGTGCGCGTGTGTGTGTGTGTGTGTGAGTGTGTGTGTGTCCGTCTGTATGTCTGTTAATTTTGTGTGTGTGTGTGTGTGTGCGTGTGCGTGTGTGTGTGTGTGTGTGTTTGTAATTCTGTGTCTGCCTGGTTATCTGTGTGTGTGTGTGTTTGTGCGCGCGTACGCTCGCACGCGCGTGTGGATGTTAATGTGCGCGCGCGCGCGTGTGTGTGTGTGTGCGTGCATGCGCGCGCGTGCGCACGAGTACTAATTTTCAAAATCGTTATCTTCACACAAAGTAGCATTTTCACACAAGTACATACCACAACTTCAGGACTAATGCCAACGAACATCCTTCCGTTTGAATATATCCTCGTCCCTTCAACCACGCCCCTCACACACACACACACACGCGCGCGCGCGCGCGCGCGGACGTATAAAAATCGGCTTTTCGGTTTCACTGTGTTCCTCTAGTCATGTAGCCACGAAGGAACAGCGAAAGTGACAACAGATGTTTGTGTTTTTGTTTCTGCCTTTTTCTTTTGTTGTTCTTTTTTCTTTTCCTTTCGTTTTCTTTCTTCCTTCCTTCCTTCATTTTTTTCCCGTTTCTGAGACAGCCACGTTAAAGGCTCCATTTACGTTGCACTTTTTTTCTTTTTTTTTTAGCCCCCGTTTAGAGAGAAAGAGAGCGAGAGATGAGAGAGAGAGAAAGGGGGGGGGGAGAATCAAAGAGACAGACAATGACAGAGACAGACAGAAAGAGAGAAGAGAAAGAGGGACAGAGAGAGAGAGAGAGAGAGAGGGGGGGAGGGGGGAGAGACATGATGCTGATGCTGATGATGATCTATGAAGAAACACATACGGTTCATTTCAATAGGGAGTTGGGGTATAGGTAAGTCATTCAGCGTTAAAAAAAAAAAGTTTTCAAGTATACAGTCATTGTCATTAAGCTTAACAGAAGACAATTCAAACTAACAACACGAGTATCAAAAAAGAAATGCTGCAATGCCAATTCGAAAACAACTTCAGCGTGTACGCTCTGAAAGCAACTTAAAAACGTGGGGGTGGGGTGGGGAGACACACACACACACACACACACACACACACACACACACACAGACAGAGAGACAGACAGCGAGAGACAGACAGACAGAGAGAGAGAGACAGAGAGACAGAAGCAGAAAGATACACAATGAGAAAGAGAGAAAGAGGGACGGAGAGTTTGACGTTACACTGCCTTCAGCTATGCAAGCAAGCCATACATAAACGCACGTGGGATCTGCATGCATGATGATACAATCATCACAAATAGAATGCAATATAGATAAGACATTTATTGCCTGCTTTCGTGAGAGGTTAAACCTGGCGACGCATTATTATTCAACGACGAACTTAATCAAGTGATCATCGCCAACTCAGTCACACGTACATCACTGTACATCTTATATATGAACATGCAGGGGTCATCCGTATGTTCCCCCAAGTCAATGTCACCCCCGTCGATGTTCCCCATGTTCCCTCCTCCTCCCTTCCCAACCCTAAAAACTTCTCCACAGTTCTCTCCTCAACTGTCCTCAACACCCCACCCACTCCCCACCACCAAATCAAATGCTCACGAGAATGACACACAAACGCACACATAACACACCACACTCCCTCCCCCAGTCAGTTAAAGAGAGAGTTGCGCTGAGCGTGGTTGGTCTTAAAACACAAAACAAAGCGAGAGAGAAAGAGGTGGGGGCAGAGAGAGAGAGAGAGAGAGAGACAGACAGACAGACAGACAGACCAGCAGAGACAGGCAGGTAGGTAGACAGACAGGCAGGCAGAGACAGAGAGACAAACAGAGAGAGAGAGAGAGAGAGGGAAGAGAGAGAGAGAGAGAGAAGAGAGAGAGAGAGAGAGAGAGAGAGAGAGAGAGGTACAGACAGACAGGTACAGGGAAAGACAAAGACAGAGACAGAGAGGGACAGAGACAATGACAGAGAGAGAGAGAGAGAGGGCATAAGTAACTGGGGAAAGATAATGAGCCAAGCAAAACGTAACAACTTCAGACAGACACAATGTCATGTCCCAGTCATTCTGGCCTACCAAGGGACACCAGTTTATCCTATTGATGCTGCACTGTACAAAACAGACACCAGTTTATCCTACTGATGCTGCACTGTACAAAACCGACACCAGTTTATCCTATTGATGCTGCACTGTACAAAACAGACACCAGTTTATCCTATTGATGCTGCACTGTACAAAACAGACACCAGTTTATCCTACTGATGCTGCACTGTACAAAACAGACACCAGTCTGTTCTATTGATGCTGCACTGTACAAAGCAGACACCAGTTTATCCTATTGATGCTGCACTGTACAAAACAGACACCAGTTTATCCTACTGATGCTGCACTGTACAAAACCGACACCAGTTTATCCTACTGATGCTGCACTGTACAAAACAGACACCAGTTTATCCTATTGATACTGCACTGTACAAAACAGACACCAGCTTTATCCTACTGATGCTCCACTGTACAAATCAAACAGCCCTGCTCTCCACAAAAATAAATAGTCGGTGTAGACTGGTACAGTGCTCCAGCCTGAATCGCCTGTGTGTATGTAGGAGATTTTTTTTTTTTTTCGCCCATCGGGACAGATAACGCTTGTGTGCTGTGTTACGCATGTGCAGCTGGTGGTGAGACATCAACGACGCTGTTTTATAACCAAAATAGCAACCGTCACCACCACCGCCAACACCACCACCACCAAACCACCATCACCTTCACCGCAACTACACTACGATCAAATGACAACAGGGTTGGGTAAACATGGCTGTGAATATTTATGACAGAACGCGCGCCACACCACCCACTGCAATACTGTTTAATAGATACAGTGAACACTTCACACCTTTTTTTTTCTTTTCTTTTTTTAAACAAAATACGTTTTACTGATATCAACCAAGACTGAAACCTACTATGACGAACACATCAACTGATGTGTGTGTGTGTGTGTTAAATGGAAATGCAACTGTGTATTTCTTTATCACAATATTCTTGTATATATATATATATATATATATATATATATATATATATATATATATATATATATATATATATATACATATATATATATGCATTTTGCTGTTGTTGTTGCTTTTCATCTGCTTGTCTCTCTCTCTCTCATTTTTTCTTCTTTTTTTTATTTTATTTTATTTTCCCTTCTTTTTAATATTTATTTATTTATTTATTTTATTATTATTTTCATTGATGGCTTGATGTTAAAAAAAAAAATTAAAAAAAAAAAAAAAAAGCAATTGTTGCTTGTTCAATTTACCATCATGAAATAAAATCTTGACTTGACTGACCATGGCGATCATTACAACACGTTTGAGTTTACCAACAATACCGTCTCTCACTCGGTGGTCTGTACCGCCCCAGAGAACGCGTTGTACAGTCAGGAGTGACAGTTGTACAGTATCAGTATCAGTAGCTCAAGGAGGCGTCACTGCGTCCGGACAAATCAATATACACTACACCGCATCTGACAACCAGATGCCTGACCAGCAGCGTAACACAACGCGCTTAAGTCAGGCCTTGAGACCCCCCCCCCCACACACACACACACACACACACGCACACACAAATAATGAAGTAAATGAATATTAAGAAAAAATAAAAGAAAAAACCCAATAAAGACATTAATGATAATAAACAAACAAACAAGCAAATAAATGTAAAACACACACACACACACACACACACACACAAATACACACACACATACACGCGCGCGCGCATGCATGCATGCATGCATAACGGATATGCAACAAACATACAGCTTCACAGATGTGAAAGCACAAACAAATACACATTAAATACACAAAGTTAGGAGTGGCAGTTGTACAGTTAGGAGTGGCAGTTGTACAGTTAGGAGTGACAGCTGCACAATTAGGAGTGACAGTTTCAACAGTTAGGAGTGACAGTGACAGTGTGACGGTTGTACAGTTGCACAATTAGGAGTGACAGTTATACAGTTAGGAGTGACAGTTGTACAGTTAGGAGTGACAGTTGTACAGTTAGGAGTGACAGTTGCACAATTAGGAGTGACAGTTTCAACAGTTAGGAGTGACAGTTATACAGTTAGGAGTGACAGTTGTACAGTCAAGAGTGACAGTTGTACAGTTAGGAGTGACAGTTGTACAGTTAGGAGTGACAATTGCAACAGTTAGGAGTGACAGTTGTACAGTTAGGCGTGACAGTTGCAACAGGAGTGACAGTTGCAACAGTTAGGAGTGACAGCTGCAGTTAGGAGTGACAGTTGTACAGTCAAGAGTGACAGTTGTACAGTTAGGAGTGACAGTTGTACAGTTAGGAGTGACAGTTGCAACAGTTAGGAGTGACAGTTGTACAGTTAGGAGTGACAGTTGTACAGTTAGGAGTGACAGTTGCAACAGTTAGGAGTGACAGTTGTACAGTTAGGAGTGACAGTTGTACAGTTAGGAGTGACAGTTGTACAGTTAGGAGTGACAGTTTCAACAGTTAGGAGTGACAGTTGTACAGTTAGGAGTGACAGTTGTACAGTTAGGAGTGACAGTTGTACAGTTAGGAGTGACAGTTGCAACAGTTAGGAGTGACAGCTGTACAGATAGGAGTGACAGCTGCAGTTAGGAGTGACAGTTATACAGTTAGGAGTGACAGTTGTACAGTTAGGAGTGACAGTTGTACAGTTAGGAGTGACAGTTGTACAGTTAGGAGTGACAGCTGTACAGTTAGGAGTGACAGTTTCAACAGTTAGGAGTGACAGTTGTACAGTTAGGAGTGACAATTGCAACAGTTAGGAGTGACACTTGTACAGTTAGGAGTGACAGTTGTACAGTTAGGAGTGACAGTTGTACAGTTAGGAGTGACAGTTATACAGTTAGGAGTGACAGTTGTACAGTTATGAGTGACAGCTGTACAGTTATGAGTGACAGTTGCGCAATTAGGAGTGACAGTTTCAACAGTTAAGGGTGACAGTTATACAGTTAGGAGTGACAGTTATACAGTTAGGAGTGACAGTTGTACAGTTAGGAGTGACAGCTGCAGTTAGGAGTGACAGTTTCAACAGTTAGGAGTGACAGTTATACAGTTAGGAGTGACAGTTGTACAGTCAAGAGTGACAGTTGTACAGTTAGGAGTGACAATTGCAACAGTTAGGAGTGACAGTTGTACAGTTAGGAGTGACAGTTGCACAATTAGGAGTGACAGTTTCAACAGTTAGGAGTGACAGTTATACAGTTAGGAGTGACAGTTGTACAGTCAAGAGTGACAGTTGTACAGTTAGGAGTGACAGTTGTACAGTTAGGAGTGACAATTGCAACAGTTAGGAGTGACAGTTGTACAGTTAGGCGTGACAGTTGCAACAGGAGTGACAGTTGCAACAGTTAGGAGTGACAATTGCAACAGTTAGGAGTGACAGTTGTACAGTCAAGAGTGACAGTTGTACAGTCAAGAGTGACAGTTGTACAGTTAGGAGTGACAATTGCAACAGTTAGGAGTGACAGTTGTACAGTTAGGAGTGACAATTGCAACAGTTAGGAGTGACAGTTGTACAGTTAGGAGTGACAATTGCAACAGTTAGGAGTGACAGTTGTACAGTTAGGAGTGACAGTTATACAGTCAAGAGTGACAGTTGTACAGTTAGGAGTGACAGTTGTACAGTTAGGAGTGACAGTTGCAACAGTTAGGAGTGACAGTTGTACAGTTAGGAGTGACAGTTGTACAGTTAGGAGTGACAGTTGC
Source organism: Babylonia areolata (assembly GCF_041734735.1). Lineage (NCBI taxonomy): Eukaryota > Metazoa > Mollusca > Gastropoda > Neogastropoda > Buccinidae > Babylonia > Babylonia areolata. The sequence continues at coordinate 39,518,461 of NC_134884.1, forward strand.
AACAGTTAGGAGTGACAGTTGCACAGTTAGGAGTGACAGTTGTACAGTTAGGAGTGACAGTTGCAACAGGAGTGACAGTTGCAACAGTTAGGAGTGACAGTTGTACAGTTAGGAGTGACAGTTGTACAGTTAGGAGTGACAGTTGCAACAGGAGTGACAGTTGCAACAGTTAGGAGTGACAGTTGTACAGTTAGGAGCTGACAGTGTGACGGCTGTACAGTTAGAAGTGACAGTTGTATAGTTAGGAGCGACAGTTTCAACAGGAGTGGCAGATGTACAGTTAGGAGTGACAAAGCAGGGTGGTGGAGATCCCATTCCGGATGTTTGTGGAGTGTGTGTGTTTTATGTGTATGGGGGAGGGGGCGGGTCAGTGGTGTCGACCCGAACGACGAGTCCCCACCCACCCAACGTGCTTTCCGTCACGTAACGTCTCACCTTCTCTCTCCACAACAACCACCACCACCACCCTCATCCTGTCTGTCCTTTTAAGTTCTTTAGTTGTCACGACTAATATCTCTTCATTCCGTTTCCAGCTAGGCAATACATCTTCACTCACTCACTCACTCACTCATTCCCTCGACCGTTCTGTTGGCAGCTGTCGTGAGGAGATCTGGCATCGTCATTTTGGTCCATTCCTTGACGTTGTCGGACCAGCTCTTTCTCTGCCGCCCCCGTCTGCGCCCTCCCTCTACAGTCCCTTGCAGGATGGTTTTGGAGAGGGTGTTATGTCGTATGACGTGACCAAACAATGCCATCTTCCGTCGTTTGACCGTCGCCAGCAGTGGTTCTTGGGGCCCAACAAGGTTGCTGACCAGGTTCCGCACATAGTCACTGGTCTTGTGCTCCTTGTAGGAGATGTGTAGTAGTCTCCTCAAGCACTTCACTCACCCAAACACCAATCAGTAACATCACTGTGCATCCACAGGCTCGTCACTCACCCCACAAAACATCTCAGCCCTAAGCCGGATCCAGCGTGTACAAAACGTGACAAAAGTTTGGACCAAAAAATAATATCAAAAATGGAAAACATGTCAAGCTAAATACACAACAAGCAAGGGAGAACATACCTCAGCTTGATTTGCGCCCCTCCCCCACCCACCCGCACATAATTAAAAAAAAAACTATGTTAATTAAGAAACATTTTCAGAAGCCTTGCATGGCTGCTCTTGCATATGAACGTGTATGTGTGTGTGTGTGTGTGTGTGTGGAGGGGGGGGATAAGGAGGGGTGCGTGTTCTTGAGAGAGAGAGAGAGAGAGAGAGAGAGAGAGACGGAGAGACAGAGACAGAAAGAGGGAGGGAGGAAGGGAGAGGGAAAGGTTACGAGCAAAAGAAACGTCGTGCCGAAGTGAAGTGCAGACATACACGTGTCACCAGTCACGGTGACCAACCCAAGGACACCAGTTTACCCTATCGATGTTAGTGCTGTGCAAACAGCCTTGCTCTCGACAGTTAAACAGACGTGCAAGTTGATCTGCTCCAACCTGTTCCTCCTCCGCGTGTATGTGCACATAGATGATAATTCTTTTATATATATATATATATATATATAAATTTTATCATATATACATACATTTCCATTCGCTGTAGATAAAATATATGCCTCAATATATATGATCTATGTCAGGACGACATGTACTCCCCATCCCACACCAGCCCCACACCACCCATCCACCCAAAAAAGAATAGAAAAAAAAGCCATCATGTCCCCATTTCAGTATATCCTAAACTTCAGGACCTAATTCGACGGCAATTTTCGTGCGAAGCTGACGCGATATTACCATCAGTAAATGCCATGACCCATTTTATGTAATTTTTCGATATGTCATAGGAATTACTCTACTTGATTTTGAGATGCAGAGACATACTGAATAGCCTGGTCCAAATACAAAAAAATCATCTGCAATGACGTGTTCGTTCAGTCTTTTTGTCTGTCAGAGAGCCACTCTTTTTCTGCTGATAGCGCCCACATCCCCTTCATAATCATGCACAAGTTAAAAAACAAACACACACACAAAACAACAACAACAACAAAACCCCACAAAACCACGGTGGCTTGAGTAACCGAGTATCGATTCACGTCGTTTAAAAAGCCAAGCCCTTAATTAGAATAGATAAGACTACGCATTTCATGTCATTTCTTCCACTTGCCAGCATGCACTGAGCATCCACAAAAATTTACGTTTAATCTGGCTCCAGAAAGAATTCGAGATAACAAAAATTCACAGGAAAACGTGTTACCCACTCCACCATTCATCAGTCCAGACGGAAACGTTAGCAGAATGGTTAACAAATTCGTACGTGTTGAAATGATCGTCGTGGTGAGTTAAAGAGTGTTGGTCACAGTTGTTGCCAGTCGAGAACAAAAGAAAGAAAGCAAAGAAAGAACGAAAACGTTGGTGTGCATACTAAACGCTACGGCAGTGGTTGTTGGTGGTGTGGTTAGTGTGGTCATTGTCACGAATATTCATGATCGTGTTTTCTCATCCCTGTTTGTCGTTCGGCAAGGAGGAAGGTGGCAGAACTGTTAAGACGCTCAGCTGTGAGGGTGTGGGTTCGAATCCCGCTCTCGCCCTTTCTCTCAAGTTTGACTGGAACATCAAACTGTGCATCTGTTTTGTCTTCCGGGTGGGGCGATAAACCGAAGTCCCGTGTGCAGCACGCACTTGGCGCACTGAAAAAAGAACCCATGGCAACGAGAGCGTTGTTCTCTGGCAAAATTATATAAAAGGAAATCCACTCTGATAGGTACACAAACACATGAGCATGCACTCAAGGCCTAACAACTACGCTGGGTCATGCTGCCGTCAGCAGATGTGGTGTAGCGAATATGGATTTGTCCGAACGCAGTGACGCCTCCTTGAGAAACTCAAACTGAACTGTGTTTGGTCGTCTGTGGTGTTTGTGGTGTTGTGTAACGGGGTTTTCCTCGCGTTATCAGCGTTGCTGCACCACCACCACCACCACCATCACCATCACCACGCGCAGCACACAGACTTCGTTATCTCTCTTGTCTCTGTCTCTCACTCCGCCGGGTTGTCGTTATCGCACGGGGAACCTCCTTCTTTCTATTCCCCGAGAAATCGTTACGAGCCATAATGCACTGCTGGTGGTGGGGAATCACATGGCTGGATGTTTGGGAAGGTGTGTGTGTGTGTGTGTGTGAGGGGTGGGTTGGGGAAATGGTGGTGGCGAGACCCACCCGAACGTGGTTTCCATCACGTACGCTCTTCTCACACTCTCTGCTGTCGCCCCGTTCCCTCCCCTCCCCTCCCGTCCCCTCCCCTTACCCCCACCACCATACCAACCACCATCCTCTTCCCGTGTCAACCCAGTCCACTCCACTCGTAGCGTCAACACCGCCAGCAATCGAAAGCCTCACCCGGGGTGGTGTTGGTGTTGGCGGTGGTGGTGGTGGTGGTAGTGGTGGTGGGTTGCTGTGGTGGGTGTGGCGGTGTTGGCGGAAGTGGTGAGGGTGGTGGTTGTGGAGGTGTTTGGATGGAACCGTGTTACGTGCCAACCGGCTTCGTCACTATGACGCGACACAAAAACTGTGCGACCCTGTCAATACAGCTTGTGATTTATTCAGGCCACCAGCGGCATGCCATGCAGTTCGTCCGCCGCCAAGCAGCCAACCAGCCCGCTAGCATGCTGCTTGAACCTTCAATTCATTCACATCTCCCACCCCTTCTAACCGATAATACTCAAATGTATTCATAAATACTTTAACAAAATGTCTTCAATCACCGATATGTGTGACGGGGCATTAAACAAAATTCTTCTTCTTCTTCTGAGGCCCAGCGTCGTTGATGGATGGATGGATTGATGGGTGGGTGGATGGCACGAGAGGTAAAAAGCGTATTTTCAGCAGCAACACCAACAGCAGCATTTATCATCATCAACAGTAGCAACAATGATCCCAATAACGCACCAAGACAGACATCATCAGTACTGCTACACGCAACACAAACACACATAGGTGTGTTACCGTGCGCACTCACACACAAATACGAATACCACAGGTGTACACACACACACACAGATGTGTTCTCGCGCGCGTACGTGCGATTCCCCCCCCCCCCCCCCCACACACACACACACGCGCGCGCGCGCGCACTTACACTCACACACATGCACACGGGTGTGTGTACCCACATACATTAATAATGTATGCACGCGGTGATAGGCACATAACATGAAAGTGGGAGAGCGAGACAGAAAGAGAGAGTGAGAAAGATAGTGACAGAAACAGAAAGAGAGAGAGAGAGAGAGAGAGGGGGGGGGGGGGGTGACGGTGACGGGGGAGGAAATGCGCTTGTAAGAACACAAAAGAGGAAGATCGACGGTAGATATGGAGTTGCGGTGGAGAAAGAAAAAAAAAAAGCAACAAGAACAACACACACACACACACACGGGCGAAGGCATCATCGTGAACGCTCTCGAAGTAACGAGGTCAAGTTATCCCAAACTGAACATGACACAGCAGTTGCGCTTTCGATCATCATCAACCGTTAACAAGTTCTGCTGCTTCAGTCAAAGCCTTCGACACAAATCGTGGAAGTTAAGGGCAAACTGTTCTTTTTTGTTGTTGTTGTTCTCTGTCTGCCTGCCTGCTTGTCTGTCTGTCTGTCTGCCTACCTCTCTCGCTCTCTGTTTTTAACACCATCAAACCACCATCAGTTTTTCCACAAAAGTAATGGAAATATAAAGGTAAGTTATGGAAGATAAAATCGTGGAATTATGTGGGGCGCGCAAGCGTTTTTTGTTTGTTTGTTTGTTTTTAAATTTCCTGCGTAAACAGCTTTCCATTTCCGTCATGTCTTTCACCTCTCACTTCTTCCCCTCCAAGCTCCTCCCCTCCCCAAACCTCCCCCCCCCCACAACCCCCAGCAGGAAAAAAAATATTAAAGTAAAGGTCCCACAGCCTTACACGGCCATCAGAGCAGTGAATTCACATCCACTGTGTCCAGTACTCGGCACTGGAAGGCGGGACCCAGTCCTCTCTTTCCACCGTTCACACCCTTCCCAATAACACTGAAGTCAGGTACCAACCACCCCACTCACACCTGGATGGAGCGAGGGGAAAAAAATCGGAGTAAAAAGTTATTTTCCCAAGGGACACATCACGACCCCGTCAAAAACAGGGCGTGGTCTGGGACTGTCTCTGATCAGGGGGTCTGGGACTCTCTCTGATCAGCACGACACATGGGGTGGTCTGGGACTCTCTCTGATCAGCACGACACAAGGGGAACAAACACATGATACGGGTCAGTCATTATTTTCCTGCACGCACCACAGATGAAAATATGGTTCACTTTTCTCAATGTCATCCGTGGCTATTACATACATACATCTCTCTCTCTCTCTCTCTCTCTCGCCCTCTTTCTCCATGCGACTGTTTCATCTCTTTAACAAGCCACACCAGACTTTTTTTTTTTTTTTAACCCAGAAGCTGTCAAATCAAAGTTCCGATAATTAAAGCGACAACGACCGACTGAAGAGAGAGAGAGAGAGAGAGAGAGAGAGAGAGAGAGAGAATGTGAGGGTAAGAACAAGGACTGAAAGAGATATATATCACCAACACATGGGGCTGAGAGTGAGGAAGGCATGGAGACACAGAGAGAGAGAGAGAGGGGGGGGGGGGAGACAGACAGAAAGATACACAGGCACAAACACAGACATTATGAGAGAGAGAGAGAGAGAGAGAGAGAGAGAGAGAGAGCAATAACAAAGTCAACAGCCAAAATCGGATGTTCTAGTTCCTGTAAATGTGGCTGTTCCCAAACAACAACAGGTGAAGCAGACCTGATCGCGTTGTGTGCATTTCGTTCCCGATCGTTTCCCTATCCTCCACATCTCCAACAGGATTGTATCATTTTTGTCAAAGCAACACATATTTCTCCGTGTGAAATTCGGACTGCTCTGCCCAAGGAGAACGCATCGCCATCGCGCAGCGACACACACACACTTTTTTTTTTCCGCCTGGAGGTGTATTTGCTTTGCTGTCAAAGTTGTTGTTTCAACAGAATTTTTAAAGATACAATCCTTTTTGTTGTTGTTGTTGCCGTATGTTCTTTACCATGCGCTAAAAAGTACATGCTGTACTGGGGGACCTCCTCGGGTGTGTCGTCTCATCCGAATGACTAATATAACAAACACCCAGACCACCACACAAGTTCTGCTGGAGAGTGGGGGAGTAAAAATACGGGTCTGTATATGGGACTCGAATCAATGAATGGTCGTTAGCTGGGCGCATTATCACTGTATAGGCCATCATAAAACCCACCCCCGCTGCGTTAGTCGGCATATGCGGATCCTTATCTGCTGTGCTAACTGCCACAGCATCTGACATCCTGACCCATAAAAAAAAAACATTATTGATTTGATGGACACAGTTGTTTTTTTTATAACGTAACAAATACAGACCAGTGGAAAAAACAAAACAAAACGTTGTGTCTGTTCGAGAGTCAATTAGGTCAGAGAAGGCTAAGACTGAACGCGTAAAAAACATTGTCGACTGAATGCAGTTGCAGGTCTATGCAGCTCTGCAGGTTGAGGTGAATTTCTGATCGAGGATCCACTGGGAAAGAGGAACGCGTCGAGGTGACCTACTTTGGTGGTGAGGAGAGTTCACGTTCGTGATTCGAGTCACGCGCGCTGGTGTGGGTTTTTCTTTCTATCTTTTTTTTTTTTTTTTTTTTGCTCCTCCATTCCGCGAAACTGAGACAGTTCTTGGCACGATTTTTCGGGAAAACACACACACACACACACACACACACACACACATATATATATATATAATGCTATATACATACACCTGTGGTTAACACAAGCTGCATACACCTATGGTTATCACAAGCTATTCTACAGGATCTGAAATTACTGTAAACACACACACACACACACCAGATGTTGCACGCTCATCAAAGGATTAGTCAGCAGTATTTGGTTTTAGACTGGTTAAGTAAGAAACAAGAACAACAAAACAACAACTCATGGAACAGAGTTTGCTTTAACGACTACTGGCTTCCGCACGCTAGTTTTTCCAATGCTGGAGTCAAGGTCTTGTGAGGGGGGAGGGGGTGGGGTGGGGTGGGGTGGTGGTGGTTCCTGATTCATTGTATTATTTTCTTCTGCATATGTCTACAATTATCAAACGCCACTGATTTGACAAATGCAGACGTGGGACTTAGCATGGGAGAGAAGAGGGTAGTAGAGGAGAAGAAATGGAGATGCAAATGTTAAGAGTAATCTTGATTAATGCACTGGCATTATAACACACACACACACACACTCATATATATATATATGACATTTTTGAAGCGAATGAATCTTGATTCATCTGTGTGGTGCTAATTAATCACTTTGTATGCTGTACTCCTCGTGCTTCCAGCTCAAACGTTACCTTGTAATCTGACCATACGTGGTAGGGTTTACAGGCTAGGCCCGCTTTCGTGGGGGAACCTTTCGTCGCCTGCAGAGCAAGTAGTAGGTCATATGATATCATGGGCAGCCCATCACTGGAACTAGCTTTTGAGTTGGGTTTGTACTGCCTTTGTTCGGACAACTTTTCGGCAGAGTTTTTATAAATGGATTAGTTCGAATACGCAATGGTGTAGATGTGACAGGAAACACGCTCAACGTAAGCAATGAAGACTAAAGCAAATCGTAAGTGTCATTATAAAGCCAAATATATCTTGTAAACTTGCAAAAATACTCTCCGAAATTGTTCTAAATCCTTTCGTCAGGACAGCGATTTCCACGACGAAATGTTATCCTTTCAGTGACCTAGAGAGAGAGAGAGAGAGAGAGGAAATGCAGACGCGCATGCGCACACGGTTCTCTCTACAAATTACCGGAAAATGTAAGTCGAAAGGGAGGGTGGGGGGATCTGCAAACCCTAGCTAATTATAAATCTTTGGTTTTGACCTTTGAGTCGTTGAAAGTTACACACGCCAACCATGGCTGGCTTAACGGCCAGGTCAGATATACGTTGCATTCCAAAGTACAATTAAACTCTTGGCTTTACAGCTCACGTGTTTTTAAGCACTTCCTCATAAATTTACAGTCTATCATCCCGGATAGCGCGTGGCATCGTTATAACGCAAGTAAAAGAGCGCACGGCAACAATAAAGGTTGTCCACTGCAAACAAAAATTCTGTTGAAAAAAAACAAACAACCCAACTACTCTGATAGTTAAACAAAATTACTTGCAAACAGAAAAAAGAAGAGTGGTTCTGAACTGTAGCGAAACAATTTCACTCGGAGAAATCTGTTGTCACTGATACTGAGTACAACCTTCTCCTTGTTGGGGAAGATCAAAACGGCAGAAGGGGGGGGGAGGACAGTACCCCCCCCCCCCCCCAAACCCGTCTCCCCACCCCCTCCCATTTTATGGCAGAGCCCTGGAGAAAGTGGATGCACATTTAACTGCTCCGATAGGGGCAAAAAAAAAAAAAAAAAAAAAAAAAAGCTATGGAACCTTTAACCTTTTCCACCCCATGAAATGATTTAATGACGTCTTATACGACCTTGTCCTCTTGAGTGGCACTTTCACAATGCGGACGGCTGAAAGGTCCGAGGTCAGGCTTATGACTGACTGCCTGCTTCCTTGAGCACTGTTTTGTGAGTGGCGAGAAAATCAAACATCGGCCAGAATAAACAATGACGAAGGTTTTCCCAGTCACACATATTCACTTCGTTCATGACATGCTTCCTCTTTTCCTTCGCGCGCGCGCGCGCAAAAACACGCGTATACACACACACACACACACACACACACACACAGTCACACACACACACAGTCATACACAGACAGACAGACAGACAGACAGACAGACACACACACACACACACAGAGTCATACAGACAGACAGACACACACACACACACACACACACACACACACACATCCCGACGTTCACACGACATGGAATTGAAACGAAAGGCGATTACAAGGGCGACAAAAACGAGCAGAATGGGGAAAGCCGGCTGCCTTCCCGCTGGGAACGAGAGAAGTGAAAGTTCCCGAATGGATCTGACAGCGGATCAGCTTATCGACTTCCCCAAAAGATGGCAGTTTTTATCATTCATTACCATTTCTTCTTTTTTTTTTTTTTTTTAATAATGCCAGAGGAAAGGAAAGCGGCATGGCTATGTCTTGGATGCAGCTTAAGGAGGGGAAAAAAATAATCGATCAGCTGTAAAACATAGAAGAAACATTTCTAATATGCTACGCTGCTTCCAATGATCTTGTAAAGAAAATGTTGTGAGGAAGTGAAAAAGATGGCACGAAAAAAACAAACCCCAACAAAAAACGATGGGCTGAGTCTGATACCATTGCACGGGAGACTCGGGATTTGACACATATCCCACAACCCTGGAAGAATCAGGAGCCAGTTGCATTGCTCGGACGGAAGAGCCTAGTATGGTTGTTAACCCGCTACTAACTGTGTATAGTACGGAACTGACCAATGGCGTAGTTCGGTCAACGTAGGCATTTAGTCACGTGTAAACTGTCGAACAGAACCAAGCAATGCAACTGGCACCTGGTGAACAACTAGTTCTGCACGGCGCTTGGCACCTAGTGAACAACTAGTTCTGCACGGCGCCTGGCACCTGGTGAACAACTAGTTCTGCACGGCGCTTGGTACCTAGTGAACAACTAGTTCTGCACGGCGCCTGGCACCTGGTGAACATCTAGTTGTGCACGGCGCCTGGCACCTGGTGAACAACTAGTTCTGCACGGCGCTTGGCACCTAGTGAACAACTAGTTCTGCACGGCGCTTGGCACCTAGAGAACAACTAGTTCTGCACGGCGCCTGGCACCTGGTGAACAACTAGTTCTGCACGGCGCCTGGCACCTGGTGAACAACTAGTTCTGCACGGCGCCTGGCACCTGGTGAACAACTAGTTCTGCACGGCGCCTGGCACCTGGTGAACAACTAGTTCTGCACGGCGCCTGGCACCTGGTGAACAACTAGTTCTGCACGGCGCCCTACAGTCTCTTCACATAATCAAGGGGAGAAGATGAAGAAAAAGAAGATGAAATGGGAAATTTTAGAAGTAAAAGACACTGCCTCGAAAGTGAGTGATCACGCCGAAAAATATGAG
>NC_134884.1:39533572-39558572 GCF_041734735.1 Babylonia areolata
CTTAGTCAAGTCAGTGACAAAGTCCTAACACCACGGACTCTTACACAATACCATCTCAAAGGGAGTGTTTGAAACTGCTCTCTATTGTTTCAAACGGTACACAGGGCAACCGTCATTGTTTTCTTGTCTTTTCTTTTTATAGCTCTTTACTCACAACGCCGGCGACAGTTAAGCCAACTGGTGTAGACTGCATGTAGACGAGGGTGGAGTGTTGTAAAGATCCCAAGTTTACACTTTTGGGATCTGGATAGGGCGTGAGGGGGAGGAGGGTGGGGGGAAGGGGTGGATCTGTGGGCGCGCACGCACACACACACATACGCACACACACAACCAATGTGAATAATGCCCAGTAAGAAAAAAGAAAAAAGACATAACATACAAATTTATGTTTCCTTTGCAGGAAGTCAGTCAAGCATGCCTTCACACACACACACACACACACACACGCACAAACACACACACACACACACGCATGCGCGCACAAACACACACACACATACGCACAAACACACACACACACACGCACAAAACACAGACACATACACACACACACACACCATTTCCTTGCAACGCACAATTCTTCCACAAGTTATGTCAGTGAAAACACGAGTTTAACGCCTTGCCAGTTCAGTGGTTCGTTCACACTCTGACACTGTCGGCGCGAGCATGCACACCACGAGTGTGTGATCACTTTCCACTTGATATAAGTTTTGCTGTTGTTGTTTTTTTTGGGGGGAAGGTTGTGTGTGTGTGTGTGTGTGTGTGTGTGTGTGTGTGTGTGTGTGACAAAGAGAGAGAAAGAGAGAGAGGGAGACGTAGACGTAGACGTTTTATTCATACAGGCCATAGGGGGTTCACATGGAACTGACATAAAGTCAGAAAAATTACGTTACATATGCACTGCGTTGTTTAAAAGCTCGATGTAAGTATAAAGCAACATGAGAGAGAGAGAGAGAGAGAGAGAGAGAGAGAGAGAGAGCTGAGACAGGACAAATCTTACAATGGTTAATTATGCTTCAAGCCCGTTCTTACAACTAGTCCTTACTTATCTAAAAAACAATGAATTAAAAAAAAGGAAACTAAAAGGGAAAAAAAGCAGAAAGGGAGTATGATTCTACCACTAACACACACACACACACACACAGTAAGATAGGTTAGCTTTACCACACACACACACACACACACACACAGAGTAAGATAGTTTAGCTTTACCACACACGCACACACAGTAAGATAGTTTAGCTTTACCACACACACACACACACACACACACACACACACACATTCATAGTGACAGAGACAGAGAAAGAGACACTGAGACATACAGACAGACAGACAGAGACAGCAGAAACAGAGTAGCAGGCTTTAAAGATCGACTGATCTTCAAACACACAGTTCAGTGGAATGTGCCAAACCGACGGAAGTTTACAACAGTCATCCCCCAGTACAGCCAGCGTGTGTGCAGGTCGGCTATCACGTGCATCTCACCAGCTGCTGAACCTAATTGTACCCAATCTGGCCACGCGGTAACGGGATCCCACTGCAGCGCTGACGCCACTTTATTAGATTCAACTGGCGCAGTCTCATTGTGGAGCCTGCCTGCCTGCCCCCCAAAATGAGATGACCCTGATTTTGCGTTCGCGAGGCAAAAAATATGGTGGTTGGCTGGTTTGGCACCTGTGCTTCAATTAAGGCAGGGCCTCAGACGAGTGTGCGGACTGATCCATATACGCTACACCACATCTGCTTTAAAAAAAAACACAAACAAACAAACAAAATATTGAGTACTAAATTATCCCCGATAAGAGAAATTCACACACACACAACAAAAAAAAAAAGTGGAAAAGACATTAAACTAAAGAAATGACAAAACTCTAAAATTGAAAAAAAAACTTTAAACTCAAAGAACGAACCCTGTTCACTTTCTTTTCTGGCAAACATGTGGTATTCTACACACTTCTTACAGAGGCAGATGTCAATATTTCTATAGTCGGAAGACAGATGTAAAGAATACGTGCATACTCGGTCGACACGGCACTATAACTTCTTTATCTCATCACCACTCTTCCCCCTCTCTCCCCACAACTACCGATCCTTCTGTCATCATAACCACCTTCCTTCTATTATCTTCTGTCATCATCATCACCGCCCTTCCTTCTATTATCTTCTGTCATCATCATCATCACCCTTCCTTCTATCATCTTCTGTCATCATCATCATCACCCTTCCTTCTATCATCTTCTGTCATCATCACCGCCCTTCCTTCTATCATCTTCTGTCGTCATCATCACCACCCTTCCTTCTATCACCTTCTGTCATCATCATTACCGCCCTTCCTTCTATCATCTTCTGTCATCATCATAACCGCCCTTCCTTCTATCATCACCGCCCTTCCTTCTATCATCTTCTGTCATCATCATCACCGCCCTTCCTTCTATCATCTTCTGTCATCATCACCGCCCTTCCTTCTATCATCTTCTGTCATCATCATCACCGCCCTTCCTTCTCTCATCTTCTCTCATCATCATCACCGCCCTTCCTTCTATCATCACCGCCCTTTCTTCTATCATCTTCTGTCATCATCATCACCGCCCTTCCTTCTATCATCTTCTGTCATCATCATCACCGCCCTTCCTTCTATCATCTTCTGTCATCATCATCACCGCCCTTCCTTCTATCATCTTCTGTCATCATCATCACCACCCTTCCTTCTATCATCACCACCCTTCCTTCTATCATCTTCTGTCATCATCATCACCGCCCTTCCTTCTATCATCTTCTGTCATCATCATCACCGCCCTTCCTTCTATCATCTTCTGTCATCATCATCACCGCCCTTCCTTCTATCATCTTCTGTCATCATCATCACCACCCTTCCTTCTATCATCTTCTGTCATCATCATCACCGCCCTTCCTTCTATCATCTTCTGTCATCATCATCACCACCCTTCCTTCTATCATCTTCTGTCATCATCATCACCGCCCTTCCTTCTATCATCTGTCATCATCATCACCGCCCTTCCTTCTATCATCTGTCATCATCATCACCACCCTTCCTTCTATCATCTTCTGTCATCATCATCACCACCCTTCCTTCTATCATCTTCTGTCATCATCATCACCCTTCCTTCTATCATCTTCTGTCATCATCACCAACTTCCTTCTATCAACTTCTGTCATCATCACCACCCTTTCTTCTATCATCTTCTCTCATCACCACCGCCCTTCCTTCTATCATCTTCTCTCATCATAACCATCTTCCTTCTATCATCTTCTGTCATCATCACCGCCCTTCCTTCTATCATCTTCTGTCATCATCACCGCCCTTCCTTCTATTATCTTCTGTTATCATCATCACCGCCCTTTCATCTATCCTATCAGCACCTTCATTCTCTCTTCTTTATTCTTAAGCGCGTTGGGTTACGCTGCTGGTCAGGCATCTGCTTAGCAGATGTGGTGTAGCGTATATGGTTTTGTCCGAACGCAGTGACGCCTCCTTGAGCTACTGAAACTGAAACTTCTTTATTCTTACACCCACCGCTTCCCCTTATTCTGCCCCCGAACTATTGCACACATGTCCACACCAGCTTAAGTAAGGCTGCACAGTGCTGTGTAACTTACTGCTGTGCACGGCATGGCACTGCAGATCTGCCATGCTTTTAACTAGTTTGCCTCACACGGTGAACACGACCCATTGGAAACGGAACGGTAGTGTGGTATACATTATACACAACCCCGCCTGTTCTGCCGAAGAGAGCGTAATTATGATGCACTGAGAGTTATGAAGTAACACTACTGGTCTGCACGGGTCTTTACCCTACATTTCGTTTCGTTTTCTCCTTTGATCTGCAGATCTTGCCTGGAATAACCCCCCCCCCCCCCATTCCCCCCACTCTCCCCCGCCCCCCCCCCCCACACCCCCCCTCCCCCCCACACACACACCCCGCCACCCTTCATCTGGATATATATATATATATATATATATAGAGAGAGAGAGAGAGAGAGAGAGAGAGAGAGAGAGACAGACAGACAGACAGACAGGTTAAAACCTACATGGCTTCAGACCAACATGACAATCTGTTGCTAATCGTGGTGTAAAAAAAAATTTTTTTAAAAATTGTCCACACAGGGGAAAAAAGTTATTTATAATCATTTATTATTATCATTCTTTAAAAAAAAAAAAAAGTATTTGTATTTGTATTTCTCTTTTTTGTCACAACAGATTAAAATGTGTGAAATTCGGGCTGCTCTCCCCAGGGAGAGCGCGCCACGACACCGAAAGCGCCACCCTTTTTTTTTTCTTTTTTTTTTTTTGTTGTCACAACAGATTAAAATGTGTGAAATTCGGGCTGCTCATCCCCAGGTAGAGCGCGCCACGGCACCGAGAGCGCCACCCTTTTTTCTTTCTTTCTTTTTTTTCTTCTTCTTTTTTCTGCGTACAGTTTTATTTGCTTTTCCTATCGAAGTGGAATTTTCACAAGAATTTTGTCTATCATTTCATCTGAAAAACAATAAAACAACAACAACAACAAAAAAAAGCCTTCATGGCTTCAAGCAAACATTGCAATTAGCTGATAAACGTGGAGTAAAAATAACCATTGTTCACTGTCCCAAGGGGAACAAAGTCTGCATTTATCATCATGCATTATTATTACTGTTTATTTTATTTTTTGCTTCTGTCGTTTCATCTGAAAAAAAAAATCATGGTTTCAGGCAATCAGCTAATAATCGTGGAGTCATAATCTTTGTCCCGTGGGGGACAGAATGTTAAACTGATGACTTCATTTATCAGCCCCATCACTGTACACAATTTGAATTGCAGACACGAAAATGCAGTTTTAATAAAAAATAAAATAAAATAAAATAAAAAATACAAAAGGGAGAAAAACGTGTCAACTAGCTCATCAAAATGTCATCGGGAAAAAAGAAAATGCTTGTCAAATATAAATGCCAAAAGGACAAATGATGTCAACAAAGGGCAAAAGTCGTATTAGCTTAATTACTTCGGCAAAAGTGCTGTAGGAATCGATTTCCTGTTTAGCTTACGCCAAAGTGTGTGTGTGTGTGTGTGTGTGTGTGTGTGTGTGTGTTTTGTGTGTGTGTGTGTGATCAGTTACGAAACAGATATATTCCTAAAAATATTTGTCTCCAAAATCGGTTTTTAATTTTTGTAATATGCTCAAAAGAGGAGAGAAAAAAAGAAGAAGAAAAGGTCATTTTAGATCTGCAAATGTTGCCTAGCTACACTTTTGGAGTTAAAGACATTTGTGTTTTATCAACTTTTATGTGACACAATTGTTGTGTATTTGGAAATATTTGTTTTGGGCATGAAAACATTATTTTGCGTAATCCTCCATACTCCAATAGGAGCGAAAGGATAATCAAAACTTGAAACTTGTAAGTCTGAAGGCGTAAAGACTCTCCGAATTGGGGTCATTAGCGTTAATTGATCGGCCCACTACCCCATGCACCACTGAGGATCCATGTGATAAAACTCACATGGAGGTCCGCATTCTGACGTCATTTTCTTATGCAAAGAGGGTGTAGAACTTCGACCTGTCATTTATAGCGCCACGTGCGTTACTTCCTATTTTTAGCATCCTAAATTCATGACATATTTCACCAGCAATGTTTGTGCATTGTTGAAGCGAGTTTATCATTGGTATGTGTTGAAACCTTTTCTTCCCCATTCGGTGTTATTTTTCACACTATGTTTCGAGGGTTATTGCACTTAACCTTGAAAAAGTCTCGTGCTATGTACAGTAATCATGCCAGGTCCAAAATATCGTCCATATTAACGCGATCATTCAGTCTGCGCCAATCAGATGCTCTTTCAGTTCTTGGTATCCCAAACCATGCAAAGGTAAACGAAAATGCTTGATGGTTTGTGTCGACGTAATGTAAGGGTCATTCCATGTTTTTAAGCCTCACTCTTATTCAGAAGGGTGTGTTCCATGCCATAAGCATCTTCTCACATGCCTACATTGCAAAACGAACATGTTTTTTCCCGTTTAAATAGTTTCAAGAATCTGGGATACTAAAATAGGACGTGATATTACAACCGGACAGTTTCAGTTTCAAGTTCTCAAGAAGGCGTCACTGCGTTCGGACAAATCCATATAATACACTCCACTACATCTGCTAGGCAGATGCCTGACAGTAGCATAACCCAACGCGTTTGTCAGACCTTGAGTGCATGCTTATATGTGTGTGCGTTTGTGTGTGTGTGCCTATCAGAGTGGATTTCTTTTTACATAATTTTGCCAAAGGACAACACTCGATCGCGTTGCCATGGGTTCTTTTTCAGTGCGCCAAGAGCGTGCTGCACACGGGACCTAGGTTTATCGTTACTCCGAAAGACTAGACGCTCAGTTTGTTTTCCAGTCAAACTTGGGAGAAAGGGGGAGAGCGGGAATCGAACCCACACACTCACGGACTCTCTGTATTGGCAGCTGAGCATCTTATCCATTCTGCCACCTTCCTCCAGGTCTCCACCCTCTCTAACAACGAAACCTTAACAACACCGAGTAAAGACCCAAGCACTGAACGACATCACCATTAATTTTAAGGGCCGAAACCAAAAACTGGTCTTCAAAACACAGCTCTACCAAGGACCTATAGCAAATAAAAAAACAAAAAACAAAAAAACAAAACAAAAAACAACAACAACCAAACAAACAAACAACAAGAAGAAGAAAATCTGAGGTCATATTCGAATTTGAGCCCAACTATTTCATTAGACAATCTCATTATTCCTCAATGCGCAGTGGGCGAAGCCGGATACAATTAATTAAATGGCCAGTAATGGTATTTTATAATCTGGTTTGTAAGAAAGTTAAAGAAACGTGCTTTTTTGTTTTGGTAGAAATTTTTGTTTTGCTCTGATTTCAAAGTTAGAATTTCTGTTGTTTTTTCCTGTCCGTAAAATCTGATTAACGATCATGAGACTGTATATAAACTTCTGTCTCTGTCTCTCTTTGCGGGGGTGCCACTGCAGAATTAAAAATAAACCAAAAAACCCCCAACTTTAATGGCTTTTCAAGTATCTCTTTATCCTTGTTTCTTTTGTTTTGCTTTTATTCATTTTTCCTTTTTTTCTCTTTATCCTTGCATAATCATGATACATCTGAAATTCAGGGTGAGAACAACGCTATAGTGCTGAACCACTTTTTTTTTTTCATCATCTCATGCACATACACGCATACATAATTAGTTCAAAGTAAAAAAACAAAAAAAACAAAAAAAAACCCTCTTCACTTACAACATTACAAACATCTAAACAAAAGACTGGCTCTATATATACATTTAGGTTTTTAGTTTGAGTCACTACATGTTAACAGACACACACACACTATTTTTGTACACATACAGACTATATACAACGAAATGCGCAGTTTGTACAAAAGGCATTGACATTAATGACAGCTGTAATCTTATCTGCTGACACACATTATAAATGGCAGCTTGACTGGGAAGGACCCGGAAACAAGAGTCAAGGGTGAGAAACTAATAATATATATATAGAAATGGAATACAAAGTCCACAGAAACCATTAGAGAGGGACCAGAGGGGAGGGGTGGTGTGTGATACAATGTCTGTAGATCTGCAGTAGGACTTTGAGTGGGTGCATTGAACTATATAATGAACAGGCTTTAAAAAAAAAAATAATTAAAAAAATAAAAATTAAAAACCCCATAAGGACCACTTCATAAAATGTTTATAGAAAAAAAAACAAAAGGATACTTTCAATTACGCACACTGCATACGGTCTATAACTGGTCTCTCATTCAATACATTACATGAATGTACTCACCAACAGCTGTTTCAGGCATGTGTGCTCCATAAAATGACAGCGAAAATATTGAAGTGCATATGCAAGAATACACCTTTGGTTCAGAGTGATGCTCAGTACAATGATTCTATACACTGCTGTTTGCTGAAAAATCAGCATCATCTCACCATGCCCCCAATATAGAAAAACTGTGCAAGTTCCCGGGTGGTCCTGATCTTTTTTTAACCATGTATATTTGTAAAATCCAAAGGTTGCAAAACACTTGGCTTTGGCAAAGTTCGAAATGCGAGAGAGAGAGAGAGAGAGAGAGAGAGAGAGAGAGAACAAGGGCAAATGAAAGAGAGAAAGGGACACACACACACACACACACACACACGCACACACACATAACAAGAGCAAATGAGAGAGACAGACAGACAGACAGACAGATCTTTATTTTCCAATGGTGGAGATATTAGCAGTATCAGCAGACTGGCTGACTTACATGTCTGCCATTATTTTCAAACACACAGAGACACAGACACAGATGCTTTTTTTTTTTTTTTTTTTTTACAATCTATACTCAATACTTCTACAAGAAAAGGAGAGAGTGAGAGAGAGAGAGAGAGAGAGAGAGAGAGAGAGAGAGAGCGCAAGACAAACAGAGAGAGGCAGAGAGAGACAACAGAGAAAGACAGAGAGACTCAGAGAGAGTGGGGGAGACAGAGAGAATGAATAGATCATTATTTTCCAACAGTAGAGATATTAGCAGATCGGCGGACTTACATACCTACCCCAATTTTAAGACACACACAGATATAGATGCAGGTAAATATATACAGTATCCATACTCAATATTTAGAAAAGAGAGAGTGAGAGAGAGACAGACACACAGACAGACCTGCAGATAGAGAGGGAAAGATGAAGAGACAGAGACGACTATTTTCCCTTAGTTGATCACTGGGTGCTGCGCCATGTCACAAAATCATGCAGAAGAAAAATCGATGCATACTCACTGCCTGTCTAACTGCAAAATCTAATTACGATAACTAGGAGAGGGGGCAAGGCAGATTCGCTGGTTAGGCCTGGGACTTCGGCTTCGGTGGTAACCAGTGATAATGGTTCGAGGCTCTTGGTGGTTCAGCATGGTGGTGTATCCTAATGGGGAAGGCGCTTGATTCAAATTCTTCCCTCATCCCATCTAGATGTGTGAATGGGTAGTTAACTGAGTTCAGATGAGGAAGAAAGTTAACATGTTGGAAGATGAGGATTGGGCCAAACACACACATGCACAACACACACACACACACACACAGGTCTACATACAAATAAATTTGCACATACACATATGCACACACACACACACACACACATACTCACATGAGCATGTATACACACTCTCACACAGGCACACACACACACACATATACACACACATAAGCACACAAACACACAGGCACACACACACACACGCACACACAAAAGCACACAAACACACAAGCACACACATACACACACACACACACACTCACAAGCACACACACACAAACACTCACAAGCACACACACATACACACACACATCTTGTGGAGTGGGGCACACAATAAAAAAAAAAAAAGAAAAAAAAAAGAACATTGCTGATGCTGTGCATTTTTGTGCTGCAACATATGTTCACTTGATACACGTGTAATGGTCAATTGTCAGCACCTGCTGTTTTACATAAACGATTGTTGTTGTTTTTTCAATTTATTTCTGATTACTATCTGTACCTGTTAATATTTATACACCCACCCACACACCTACACACACATTCGATCAACCACACACACACACACACACACACACATACATCACCGAATACAGAACCAAAACCACACTATCACTATTGTAGAACTACAGAGCTGTGTAGATTTATAAAATATAGCTCACGGTCAAAAACCACTTCTGACACTGAAACAGTGAAAGCAGCAGAACCACTTCTAGACATCATTCAGAGCTCTCCTGATCTGTTCAACAGTCTGTGGTGAAGACCCTGACCAATGTGTTCGGTTCTGCTCCCCATTTTTGTTCTTGTTTTTTTTTTGTTGTTTTTTATCAGCAGACCGCCAGATGTGGTACTGCTTATAAATCTATATGAACCAGTTTGCATACTTTGATGCCTCTATAAAGGAAACTGAAAACATAATGTGTGTGTGTGTGTGTGTGTGTGTGTGTGTGTGTGTGTGTGTGTGTGTGTGTGTGTGTGTGCTCGCATGCGCATGCCAGCATGTGTGCACGTGTCTGTGTGTGTGTGTATGTAACTGTGCATATGTCACTGTGAGTGTGTATGCGTGCATGCATGTGTGTTCCTGTGTGTGTGCTCATACACATAAATATCCATGTCCATGGACCACTGCATGTGTCTTGAGTGTTGCAATTTCAGCTGCGTCATGGTTGTACCAATTTTCCAAACCATCATAACCATCCTCACACTCCTCAATACCAATTACAAAAAAACAACAAACAAAAACAAAACAAAAAAACACAACAACAACAACAAAACAAATACAACAAAGATACACCAGAAAACAATGTCTCCAATCTGATTGCTTCACAAGAGGTCATGAAACACAGGGCACACAACAAAAGTGCACCCAAAGATAAAAAGGTTCAATGCCAGATTTTTTTTTAACAAAAACAACAACCACCACAACAAAAACCAGACCAGAAAACAACGTCTTCAATAATTCAGTTCTTTTACAACAGGTCATTCAAAACAGGGCATACAAAAGAAAAAAGAAAAAAAGAAGAGCATCCTAAAAAAAAAATGCCAGCATTCTTAACAATAGCAACAACCGCAACAAAAACCACACCAGAAAACAACACCTTCATCTCAGTTCTTTCACAACAGGTCATGAAAGACAGGGCAGACAAAAAACAAAACAAAACAACAACAAAAAAACACAAAAACACACACACAAAACAAGACCAACCAAAAAGAAACTGCACCCCAAAAATAAATAATAAGGCTCCATGCCAGAGTGAATGGCTGGAAGGCAGTGCCAATGAATGGGAGAGGGGTGGGGTGTGGGGAGGATGGCACGACGCCAGAACTTCCCTAGTCAGGCCCCCACAGGCCCCCGAGGCGAGTCTTTCAGGCCAAACAGGTGAGAGTCTGGTTTCTCTCTGCATGCAGGCACACAGTCTCTTTTGAACACCAGGCTGGCACTGTCAAGGATCACCGGTTCTTTCTCTGTGTGACATTTATCAGCCTGGTGCATAAGGAGTGGAGTGGTGGCCTAGCGGTAACACATCCGCATCTGCGAGAGAATCTGAGGGCATGGGTTCGAATCCCGCACTCCGCCTGAATTTTCTCCCACTCCATTAGACCTTGACGTTTGTGGTCTGGATGCTGCCAGTCGTTCAGATGAGATAATAAACTGAGGTCCTGTGTACAGCATAGATTTAGCATGCATAAATGAACCCAGCATTTAAACAAGAGGGTTGTCCCTTGTGAAATTAAGAAGTGAAATTCTGTACATGTGTGTGTGTGTGTGTGTGTGTGTGTGTGTGTGTGTGTGTGTGCATGTTCTTATGCTTGATGGAAGCCTGATGAAACGAACGATGAACGCCTAAAGGCAGCTTGTCAATTGGCTCTACCCAAGCACAGGCAGCTTGTTGTGCAAATAAATCTATGTTTGTAAAGGACATAGTTTGGTTTCTGATTGAAAAAAGGCACTACAAAAGTACCATAACAATAATATTAATAATAATATTTATTCTTATCATTATCATTTTAAAAACCACACACACACACACACACACACACACACACACACACACACACACACAGATGGACTGAGCCATGGTGTGAAAAATAGCTGAATAATCAATACAACTGAATGAATTATACACACTCATAGCCCCAGATGTGAGACAGGGTGTAAAAAAATAAAATAAAATAAAATAAAATAAAATAAAGGAGAATAATGCATTCACCTACACACAATCACACCACAAAGAGACATAGAGAGGCAGGAAGGGTGGGAAAGAGAATGTGTGTTTTATTGATAAGACAGATCTATCTACAGTCTACATCAGTGGGGTTTGGGAACAAAACAGTTGGCAAAAAAAACACAAAAAACCAACAACATTAGATGAAGTAAGATCAGGAGTTAATAATAATAATAATAACAATAAACCCAAAAACAAAACTAAAGCAGCAGAATAATCATCACAACTAGATGAATAATGTCCACATGCATACACACAATCACATGGCACTGAGGACTGACAGTGAGATTAAGAGAGGGAGTGAGGGTGAGAAAGGGAACACACTCAATGATTTATTGATGAGACGCACTGTATATATATCACTGGGTGTAGGAACAAAAGTTGTTTGAACAAATAAAAAAAACCCACACACACACACACACAAAAACCAAAAAAACCCAAAGAGATCACAGTATGACTGGGTGTAAAGAAAAATAACGAAACACAGACTAATCAATGTTACTGGATGAATAATAAATAAATAATGCACACACATTTACACACCATCACAAGACAATGACTGAAAAAAGAGAGCCTGGAGAGAGGGAGGGAGGGATGGCACTGAATGGCTTATGGATGAGACCGAGGGTCAATACCAAGGGGATATATATATATATATATATATATATATATATATATATATATATATATATATATATATATAATTATGAGACCGAAGGTCAATATTAATGGCAGGTGGGAAACAACCTGTTTTGCAAACTTGCAATCACATTAACATCTCATATATATAATATATACCAAAGTCATTTCAAAAAACAAAATATAGAGTGCAAGGGACATGTCCAACACACATATAAACTTGCTTGCAATGTTCTATCAATTCAAAATTATCTAGTTTTATATCACAATGCAAATCAAATGCACTTAAGATTATAGCCTGTCACTGTTACATAAGATGACAAAACCGAACTTATCAAAGGGTTTCATGATAGATGTTTTATGATGATTAATCTAATGACTTGTTCACACAACATTTCTCTGATGTCAGTTGCGTCCGGAGACAGTGATGCCATAGCTAGAGTACTTCTGTGAAATATCATATTGTTCTCTGAGAGTGAGAGAGAGAGAGAGAGAGAGAGAGAGAGAGAGAGAGAGAGAGAGAGAATGAAAGAGAGAGAGGAGAGAGATGCACCCAGAAAGAGACACACAGACAAAAAGAGATAGAAAGACTCAGAGAGAGACAGTGACAGTCACAGAGAGAGAGAGAGAGAGAGAGAGAGAGAGAGAGAGATAAAGAAAGATATAACACGAGTTGAACTTGAGGTGACAGCGACTGAGTGTTAGTAGTTGCTGTCAATAGCAATATAATCACACACACACACACACACACACACACACACACACACACACACACACTGTGAAAGGCAGACAGACAACTAGAGAGACAGACAGAAAGAGAGACACAGACAGAGAGAGGCAAAGTGAGAATGAGAGGTAGGGTGGGGGGACTGGGAGGGAGAGAGAGAGAGAAATACCAGGAGCACATTAACAAGCATGCCCATCAGCTGTTTTTTCTAATGAGCCTCACATTCTCTCTCCCCCAACCCCACCTCCCCTGCCCCCACTCCCCCCTAGCCCCCCCCCCCCCCCACCCCCTCTCAAACACACACACGCACAGTGAGACAGACAGACTGATATACAGAGATAAAGTGAGAAAGAGGGAAGGGGGAGGGAAGAGTGATGAATACTGGAAATATGTTAATAATCATCTCTATCAGCTGCTGTCTATAATAAACCACACAAATTCTCTCCCTCTCTCTCTCTCTCACACACACACACATGCACGCAGATACTAGTTATGGACAAAATGACTAACATGGATGATTGAGTAATAATCATCAGTGTAAAATGGCAGTCTAATAAACTGTCACACACACACACACACACACACACACACACACACACACACACACATCACACAAACATAATATACACATAAAACTATTTGTGGCAGACCCACTAGCAAAAAAATCACAATACACACGATACACAAACATACACAGTACACACACACAAAAACTGCAAAACCAACAACTATAAATTATACAAAGAACACGGAACACACAGACACGCACACAAAAACCACACACAATATAAAAATGAAACATACACCCACACATTACACTCACACAACACACACACACATACATCACAAACCATATGAGCACAAACCACACACACAAAACATACACCCACACACTAAACACACAAAACACATGTAGACACATGGCCACATATAACACACACACACACACACACACACACACATTGTATTCTACCAATGGACAAAATGATTGACATAGATGACAGGTGTAACAATTATTAGTATCATTATCAATGGCTGTCTAACTACGAAACCACACACACTTAACACACACTCGCTCACACACACACCACAAAACACACGGACAACACAGAACACACACAAACACACCATAAACCACTGATAACAGTATACAGAACACACACACACACACAACACTGACCACAGAGAACACATGCACACCACAGATAACACACATGCACACAAAAGACACACAAACACACAACAATACATGTACTCATACGCCACAGAACACACACAAACCTACACACACAACACTGAACACACACACACACACACACACGCCACGTACCATCCACAACACAGAACAAACAACACACAACAAACAACAATCTGCAAAACACCGCATCACACACACACACACACACACACACACACACACACACACACCACAAACAACAACAATAACCACACACACAGATTCTAACGGAGAGGAAGTAAAAGAGAAAAACATGTGGGTTTTTGTGTGTGTGTTGTTTTTTTACAAGCCCACACCACTTGGTCGATAGCAGACAAGAGGTCAAACAAGGCCGACAACTGGTGCGTGACCACCAGAGTTACGTTCAACCAAGGGCTAAACCTAACCACCACCACCCCACCCCTCCAAATAAAAAAAAACCCCAAAACACATAAAAAACACCTACCTGTTTGTGTCCGATATCCGAAGCCTCCGCCACACGATACTTCTGCATGATACTGTAAGCTGCACGGGTATGCTTGTGGGGCGACTGACTCTCCATCACTTGGGTCACGTCCTGCCCAGCATACTTCTCCAGCCACGCCTTACCGCCCGGGTGGCGATCAGAGAAGTCTGTCACATCGTACACTTGACCCGAGTGGATCACGCACAACCTGCCTTTGCTCAGCCTCTGACGAAGAGAATTCTCCCCAGCTCCCCCCATCACCACTACAACTGCGTGGACTGCGACTCGCTGCTGTCTACCGTGTTGAAACTCACTACGGTACACCTCCTTCAACCACAACAAAGCAGTGACGCAAGTGGATCGCTTCGTTTCGCTCCTCCAAGAAAACCACGGTGCTGTTGCTGTGTCGTGTGTGTCTCCTCAGGACGGATTGCGCGTGCACATTCGCGCGTAAGTTTCGTTGCATTCTGTCGCCAGTTTTTCCTTCATAAATGTGTCAAGGTCATTCGTGTTGATTACAGCCAATCCCAGTCGCTCTTGCTGACCAGTGAAACCGACATGATCGGATAAATGGTTTTGATTGGTCGTTTGGATAGCCTTCACAGGTTCGAGCGTTGCCGAGTGATGAAGACGCTACGTGAGGCGAAGTGAATTAACGTGTGGGCTGACTACCAAGTGATTACACAAGTCACGGTGTTTGTGTAACGTTTGACCGTGTTTGAAGGGCAGAGGTTAAATTTTGATTTGGGTTACGCTAAACTCGCTTTTTTCTTTTCCCAGAGATTACTCCATAGTCAACGGGTTAGCATCAACCTGCATTTTACCTCTAAGAACGAGTTCAAAGAGCGTATCCAGCCGATGTTTCATAACCTTCTCCGTTGGCACATTTTAGCATCGAGAAACCACCACAAAAAAAAGAAACAATCGGTGAATTATGTCACATGTCAAGGAACAAAAACAAAAAGACCTTGGGGTTGGAAGCGGAGGAGTGGGGGTGGATGTGGGTGAAATCTTAATTGTGGGACTGAAAATAATGCACTGTTCTACGACGATACAAGATAGTCAGTGGAGCGGAGACCCAATCGGGGGTCAGGAGTTTAATCACCTGCCGGATTTTGTCACTGCGGTGAGATCAAGTCCTCCACCGTGCAGTGGTCGTTACGTGTTGTTTGAATAGCTAAAAGCTTATTAACAAAATGAATAAATAAATAAATGAATAAAACAAAAAAGATGACTGGAAGAATAAATAACACAAAAAAAAGTAAATAAGTAAACAAACAATTAACCGATTATAAGATCATCTCTTTCAGGAGCAGATCTGTTTCAATAGCTAAAAACACACACACACACACACACACACACACACACAAATTTAAAAAAATCATGAACAGACAGACTGACAAACAAAAAAACAAGACTTTCACCTGCAGAGGTCTTTTCGTCCTATCTGAATACTATTTTTTTTAAAAAGAACAAAAAACCCCCAACAAAACGAATAAATAAATAAATGAATAAACAAAGAAATAAATTAATAAATCAAGGAACGAACGAATGAATAAATGAATGAATTGATTGATTAATTAGAATTAAATAATTAATCAATCAATCAATTAATCAATTAATTAATTAACGATTAAATAAACTGTGAATGAATGAGTCATTTGCATGTGTTGTGAACTTATTTGAAAAAATTCTCTGCAATATCAGCGCAGCTGTTTGGTGGGCTGTTGAGCTGTTCGCGTTTAGGTATTTGTAGTATCCATTATTTCAGTCCATCAGTATAAGTGTTGTTGTTTTTAGCCATACTGGTAGCCTGTGGCGCTGTACATAGTCGTGATGCGGTCACCCCGGCCGTCATCGTGTTACCTCTCCTCCTCCTTCCCCTCCTCCTCCTCCGCCTTCAGGCTTCTCCTCTCCTCCAACTCCTACTTCTCCTCCTCCTCCTTCCCCTCCTCCTCCTCCTCCGCATTCAGGCTTCTCCTCTCCTCCAACTCCTACTTCTCCTCCTCCTCCTTCTCCTCCTCATCCTCAGTCCTCCGCCTTCAGGCTTCTTCTCTCCTCCAACTCCTACTTCTCCTCCTCCTCCGCCTTCAGCTTCTCCTCTCCTCCAACTCCTACTTCTCCTCCTCCTCCGCCTTCAGGCTTCTCCTCTCCTCCAACTCAGTCCTACTTCTCCTCTACCCCCCCCCACCCCTCAGTCTCCTTCTCCTCCCCCTCCTCCTTCTCCTCCTCCTCCCCCTTCATCATCATCATCATCTTCTTCTTCTTCTTCGTACCGTGGTCTGCAGCTCTAATGTTAACTCGTATACACGTGTGTGCCTTTATTCCCGGACGCAAATGACCGTCTTTACTCCGCCATGTTGACAATCATACACCGTTTTCGGCTGAGGGGAAGGGGGTCTATCCCCTACTATGACCACACTGACGGAAAGCTCACCTTAAATGTGTATTCACGTGAAGGGGGTTCACGCACGGCTAATCAGTAGGGCTGCCGCACGTGTGTTGACGTGAAAATTAAAGAGGAAAAAATATCCATCCAGCAGATAGAGATGAACATTTATAGGACGATCTGATAGAAAATAAATGAATAATGAAGAGAGTGGCCACGATGCGACTGTCAGTGAGTGATGCCGGCTGTACAGATCTTAGCAGACGACAGATGACCGATTTAGCAGCAGAGCGATAGTCTTGGCACGCAGCCAACGCGGTCTGATGAGAACTGAATCAAGTGACCGTGTGAGAGGGGTGAGGAGGAGGGGGGTGGAGACTGAGGGGGCGTGGCCTCACATCCATCTTATCACTTGGAGAAGTCACAATGTATTGTGTATCTATCTCTTAAAAAAATATACATATATTGTGGTTGTTCTAGTATTATTTTGTGTTTGCAGATATCCATTTGTCCAGAAAATATGATGTTTTTGTGCAAATTACCTGACTAATGTTTGTAATGAACAAGTTGAAAATGTGACAAAAAACAAAACACTGATTTCAAAACAACAGCATGTCACTAAAAATATATAAAATGGGAAAACAGCATGTGTTTTGTATTCTTTATTCATTTACCTTTCAGAAAATATATACTTTTATGGGTCTTTCTCCAATAACAAAGAGCACAGAATTTTTTGAAAATTTATACCCGTTTTTTGTGGAAAAACCCTGGCAAATAGATTTCACTTAAATCTTATTTTCCTGGCAGCGAAAGGGTTAATCACTGACAATTCCCACCAGGCGTTGCGACAGGAGCCCAGTCCGGATTCGAACTTCCGTCCGGGACCCTCAGCTCAGGCTGAAAGTCCAGAAGGGTGTGATCGAGGGAGGAAAGTTTGTTTGTCATTCCGGCCATTCATTATTCTGCTTTGTTTGAAGATAATATATTAATTAATGACGTAATGCTGTTGATATTTCTGAGGTTGTAAAGACTTGTATGTTCTTATTACCCAAAGACATGTCTTTGTATAAGATTTCCTTGATAACACCGTGGCAGGAGAAATGGCACTTTCACTGTCCGATTGCAGGTAAGTCTGTATAACTTCTTCTTCTTCTTCTGCGTTCACTCGTATGCACAAATCTCCACCCTTTACCCACCAGGCGCCGTCACCGTGATTCGAACCCGGGACCCTCAGATTGACAGTCCAACGCTTTAACCACTCGGCTGTTGCGCCCGTCAGTCTGTATGACGAGTGTGGGTGGCGAATGCCGGGACACTGAGGTGAAAAAAGAAGGGATTTAATGATGACTGATGATAATAACTCACATGGTCATACTGCCCGGGACATGCAGGTGTTAAGGGAAATGAGCGAGCTGACAGACTTGCTGGTAACGCAACACCAACGAGCGGCCTACATCTAGGAAAATCGGAAATCCTCAGAAAAGTCAAAGAATACCAAAAAGAACAGGTACAAGGCCATCACACCATCGATCGCCTCAAAGAAATAAAAGCAGAGAGAGGGAGCGGCCGAAAGTCTAACATGAAAGGTAGAGCACGATGCTTTGCAAATCAAACAAATATCGGCATCATTTCCAAACCAACATTGCGCAAATTTCTTCAAAACGGAACAGAGTCTCTGTGGGCCTTTCCAAATACAATAGACTGAGCAACACACTAGACGCCACGTTCTTGGCATCAGAGATCTTTTCCCATCCCTCTTGGCAGCCTCTGTGCGTGTGTGTATGTGTGTGTTTGTGTGGATGTGTGGGTCTGTGCTTTTGAGTGCGTTTGTGAATGCGCGAGAGTGTAAGTGTACACAAGTGTCAGGAGAGATCTGTGTACGGGTGTGTGTGTGTATATATATATATATATATATATATATATATATATATATACATATCTTTGTATATATGTGTGGGGGTTGGGGGTGGGAGATATGGGCGTATATGTGTGTGCTTGTACAAGTAAGTGTTCATCTCTGTGAGTGTGTGTTTGCGTGCGTGTGTGTGTGTGTGTGTGTGCCGTGGAAGCTGCGATACGTAGGCTAGAAATGAGTGTGTGGAGGAGGGGGTTGGAGGAGGTGCAAGGTAATGTGTGTGTGTGTGTGTGTGTGTGTGTGTGTGTTGGAGCTCATGTACGTTTATATGTATTTGACTGTACTTTCATATCTGTGAAACTGCATGTTTGGTGCATTTCTGTTATGCATGTGTGGGTGTATGTGTGAATGTGTGTCGTCATATTTTACATTCATTCGCTTAATTATCACCATTGTTGTCTTATTTATTTATTTATTTATTTATTTTTTTTATTATCATTTTATTAGTATTACTATTATTATTACTACTACCTTTTTCTATATTATAAAATTATTATTTATTTATTTATTTATTTATTTATTTATGTAAGCTTATCTATTATTTATTCCCCCCCCCCCCTTTTTTTTTTTTTTTTTTTTTTTTCAAGGCCTGACTAAGCGCGTTGGGTTACGCTGCTGGTCAGGCATCTGCTTGGCAGATGTGGTGTAGCGTATATGGTTTGTCCGAGCGCAGTGACGCCTCCTTGAGCAACTGAAACTGAAACTGAACTGATAATAATTGTAACAAAAGGACATTTCGTACGCCCCAATCTTAGATACAAAAGCCCTGGGCGTAAGTTTCAGTTCAGTTTCAGTAGCTCAAGGAGGCGTCACTGCGTTCGGACAAATCCATATACGCTACACCACATCTGCCAAGCAGATGCCTGACCAGCAGCGTAACCCAACGCGCTTAGTCAGGCCTTGAGCCTGGGCGTAAACGAAATGAAGAGTCCAACACTTGGCTGTTCAGTGCGCCTGTAAATGGGGAGGAAGGATCAGTGGGATCGCGGGGGCATTTTATGGTAAAAAGGCAGGCATACGGAACATCGCCGCGGAATCGTGGAACGCCAGCGGCCGCCGGCGGGCTACTTACAGGTTAATAATAACAACTTCCGATCTGCAACTGCTGGACCGAATACAATCGAATCCAGATTGAGCGCATCAGTCGAGCCGGTTACTGCAGTGGGCATCAGTCGACCGTGACACCGCCGTCACGCGGACACGAAGTGTTAATTATTAACAGGTAACTAGTTCGACCTGCTCACCTTAATACTGTTCAGTTATTAACAGGTAACTAGTTCGACCTGCTCACCTTAATACTGTTCAGTTATTAACAGGTAACTAGTTCGACCTGCTCACCTTAATACTGTTCAGTTATTAACAGGTAACTAGTTCGACCTGCTCAACTTAATACTGTTCAGTTATTAACAGGTAACTAGTTCGAACTGCTCAACTTAATACTGTTCAGTTATTAACAGGTAATTAGTTCGACCTGCTCAACTTAATATTATACTGTTCAGTTATTAACAGGTAACTAGTTCGACCTGCTCACCTTAATAGTGTTCAGTTATTAACAGGTAACTAGTTCGAACTGCTCACCTTAATACTGTTCAGTTATTAACAGGTAACTAGTTCGACCTGCTCACCTTAATACTGTTCACTGTTATTAACAGGTAACTAGTTCGACCTGCTCAACTTAATACTGTTCAGTTATTAACAGGTAACTAGTTCGACCTGCTCACCTTAATACTGTTCAGTTATTAACAGGTAACTAGTTCGAACTGCTCAACTTAATACTGTTCAGTTATTAACAGGTAACTAGTTCGACCTGCTCACCTTAATACTGTTCAGTTATTAACAGGTAACTAGTTCGAACTGCCCAACTTAATACTGTTCAGCTATTAACAGGTAACTAGTTCGACCTGCTCACCTTAATACTGTTCAGTTGTTAACAGGTAACTAGTTCGAACTGCTCAACTTAATACTGTTCACTGTTATTAACAGGTAGTTCGACCTGCTCACCTTAATACTGTTCACTGTTATTAACAGGTAACTAGTTCGAACTGCTCAACTTAATACTGTTCAGTTATTAACAGGTAACTAGTTCGACCTGCTCACCTTCATACTGTTCAGTTATTAACAGGTAACTAGTTCGACCTGCTCACCTTAATAGTGTTCAGTTATTAACAGGTAACTAGTTCGACCTGCTCACCTTAATACTGTTCACTGTTATTAACAGGTAACTAGTTCGACCTGCTCAACTTAATACTGTTCAGTTATTAACAGGTAACTCAGTAGTTCGACCTGCTCACCTTAATACTGTTCAGTTATTAACAGGTAACTAGTTCGACCTGCTCACCTTAATACTGTTCAGTTATTAACAGGTAACTAGTTCGACCTGCTCACCTTCATACTGTTCAGTCTTACAGTCAATGCCGCCCCGGCCAGCACGCAGTGACCGCACTGAGCTGCAGCCGGCACTAACGGCACGTTAAAGACGCCTTCATTAATTAACCAGCCCCACTGCCGGACCGCTCTCTCTCTCTCTCTGTCTCTCTCTCTCTCTTTCTCTCGATCCCGCACGCACTCCAACTACTGAGTTGGGGCGTTCGTGTGCATCAGCCTTGTTCAGTCGAATGTGATAACATCCCCAACTGAAATCTGCGTGGATTCTGTCTGTCTGTCTGTCTTTAGGAGGAAGGTGGCAGAATGGTTAAGACGCTCAGCTGCCAATACAGAGAGTCCGTGAGGGTGTGGGTTCGAATCCCGCTCTCGCCCTTTCTCCTAAGTTTGACTGGAAAATCAAACTGAGCGTCTAGTCTTTCGGATGAGACGATAAACCGAGGTCTCGTGTGCAGCACGCACTTGGCGCACTGAAAAAGAACCCATGGCAACGAGAGTGTTGTCCTCTGGCGAAATTACGTAAAATGAAATCCACTTTCATAGGTACACAAATATGTAAGCATGCACTCAAGGCCTGACTAAGCGCGTTGGGTTATGCTGCTGGTCAGGCATCTGCTCAACAGATGTGGTGTAGCGTGTATGGATTTGTCCGAACGCAGTGACGCGTCCTTGAGAAAGTGAAACTGAAACTGAAACTGTCTGTCTGTGTCTGTCTGTCTGTCTGAGTGCCGTCTGTCTGTCTGTCTGTCTCCGCGCCGCACACATGTGAGTACGTGTACACCAGCCTTGTTCTGAGTGTAACATGATCACATCCGTCCCAACTAATCACCTTGGCGGGATTCCGAGTCTCTCTCTCTCTCTCTGTCTCTCTCTCTTTCACAAACACACACACACACACACACACAGGTGTACACACGTTCATTCACCAACCACCAGCACTCAAACACGCCCGCCGCCACTGACCCCCAAATACACATGCAGATTTTGCACACGAACCGGACACACTGGTTTCCCTTCCAGCACAGCAGAATAACTTGAGAAAAATAAAAATAAAAAAACCCAATGGGCTTTGCGGCACGAAACACCGTCTACCGTAGCTACCCACCGGCAGCCTTACACAACCAGATTCGAGGCCGCGCCCAGAAACAATGACTCAGCTCGGTTTGGTTGTCGAAACGGCCCGCAAGATTATAAAACAAAGAGAAAGAATACTGGTACTGAATCGATAATATACGGATGAGTTAATGTTCAACCGCATACGTGACCAGATGTGCGGAACTGGGACTCATGGTCTGTATACAGACAAGGTCGATCTCATTACTAGAAGGTCGTGCGACATACTGACATGAATGAATGAAGTGTGAGGTGTGGTCGAACAAACAAAAACCATGCTGGTATACTTATTAACCTGGCCTCGCCCGAGCGTGTCAAATGCCCCCCTGCTATCAGAAAGGGCAACCTGAGTATTGATTCTTAATCACTGCCGGGCTTACAGTCGGTGGTGCTTAGTGCCACTGAGAGACTCAGTGTTCCCGTCCGGCCACACACTGTGACTGGCACAGACAGACAGACACAAACACACACACACACACACATGTGTACTGTACGCACTCATGCACGCGCGCGCGCGCGCCCACACACACACACACACACACACACACACACACACACACTCACATACATACACACTTACTCACACTCACACACACACACTCACACACACACTTACACACACACACTCACACACACACACACTCACACACACACACACACACACTAACTCACTCGCTCCCGCGCGCGCGCGCACACACACACACACACACACACACACACACACACACACACACACAGTGGAAGTTTTGAATTTGCCCAGGATCATCTTACAAAACGGCAAGCGACAAAAGCGGTCCATTCTCAAAGGCGATCAATTCGAGGCAAAAACACAAACCGGCGTAATGAAAATGCTGAACTTGTTTAGCTCTTTGATAACCCCTATCATGTCACATGGGGCAGAGTTGTGGTTACCCTATGCCGTAAAAAACAACAACAGAGACACAAACACTCCGTTTTCACTAGATGAGCTTTTAGAAAGATGCTTAACAACTACATTTCCTCATGAAATTCTTCACATCAAATTCTGCAAACGACTTCTGGGTGTCACACAATAAAGCATCAAACCTTCCAGTAGGTGAATTAGGTCGATTTCCTGTGAGCATGAAAATCGTCTGTCATAATTTATTATTTCATTCTGGATACATATAACAGTCACATGAGAATTCGTATATATCAGTAAAACATTGTTATAATGATATGATTGAAAAGCAAACTCTAAGGATAACAAGTGGCTTCATTTTATCAAATCTATTCTTACCTCACTTGGCTTTGGCCACGTGGCTGAACCAGGGTACACTCTAATGTCAACAGATTGAAGTTTGCACTCTTAAAGAAACTTGAGTTAATATTCTACAATAATGTTTCTAAATAATACACACTTTAACCATATTTGATCTGTTCAAGAAAAACTGAGCATAGAAACGCCATGTGCAGACTTCGCATAAGCGCACATGATATCCAAATAGAAATAGGCAGAAAAACATGCAAGAAAATGCAAAATATGTGGTATATTAGAAGATGAATATCACTTTCTAGCCAAATGCATTAGATATGAATACTTACGAAAAGTTTTCTTAACAGATATAAAGTCTGATTTCACAACATTTGATGATAATGATGCAGTGAGTCAATGGTGTAATTATGATCCCGTACATCTCCGACTTGCAAAATTCATATATGAATGTTTCAAAGAACACGTCATGTTTTAATTAGGACACCTTACATTTAGTTTAGTTGGTTGTGTGTGTGTGTGTGTGTGTGTGTGTGTGTGTGTGTGTGTGTGTGTGTGTGTGTGTAAACCATTCACACAGTTTTCATGACAAATAAATATGATTCTGATACTGATTCACGCAAACAAACACACACACACACACACACACACACACACACACACACACACACACACACACACACACACACACACACACACACATTCAGTGTGGGTCTTGTATTGTATCTGTCAGAACGTCAGAACTTGTTGATCAGAGCCAGCCCTGTTAATTAAACACTGGATCGAGGAATTACGAGGGAAGTAGGAACTGTATTGTACTGTATTGTATTATGGCGCTTGCGCACGTGTGTTTGTGTGTGTGTGTGTGTGTGTGTGTGTGTGGGGGGGGGGGGGGGGGGGGGGGGGGGGGGGGGGGGAGTGAGCAGGGCCAGCTAGGAGGGTAGAGAGTCCTGTGGGACTGTCACCAAAGTGGCGGATAGGGTAAGGGTTCTTTAGGCGGGGGGTAGGGGATAAAGGGAGGGATGGGGAATGTTTTTTTTTTTTTTCTTAATTTTTTTTCCACAGTGTTGGGTCTTTGAAGAGTCACTTTCGTGGGATGAGGGGTGAGGTGACGGTGGAAGAGGGTGTGTGTAGGTGGTGGGGGTGGGGTGGGTGGGTG
>NC_134884.1:39581072-39591072 GCF_041734735.1 Babylonia areolata
GGAGTTTGAAAAAAACCCCAGTTCCAGACCTTCACATAGGACCAGACCTGGAACGAAAATAACTGAGACCTGATGTGACTGCTCTGACTGGGTGGAAAGGTGGAACGGATAGAAAACGTCTTCTCTCAACAGTCCACTGTTAATGTCTTTTGTAAGAAAAACAACATAAGCAAAACAAACAGAAAAAAACCCCGCATTACTCTGATTTGTTGTATTTGTATTTCTTTTTATCACGACAGATTTCTTTGAGTGAAATTTGGGCTGCTCTCCCAAGAGAGAGCGCGTCGCTATACTACAGCGCCACCCATTGTTTTGGTGGGTTGTTTTTTGTGTGTATGTCTTCCTGTGTGCAGTTTTATTTGTTTTTCCTATCGAAGTGGATTTTTCTACAGAATTTTGCCAGGAACAATCCTTTTGCTGCCGTGGGTTCTTTTACGTGCGCTAAGTGCATGCTGCACACGGGACCTCGGTTTATCGTCTCATCCGAGTGACTAGCGTCCAGACCACCACTCAAGGTCTATTGGAAGGGGAGAAAATATCGGCGGCTGAGCCGTGATTCGAACCAGCGCGCTCAGATTCTCTCGCTTCCTAGGTGGACGCGTTACCTCTAGGCCATCACTCCATGGTAAGGATACACGTGAAATTATCTCTCAAAGACGTTTCATCTGGAATTTGGAACAAGCACTGAGGTCAAAGGAATCTTTTGGGGAGTAAAAGACATGAAGAAAAGACAGGTACGGTACGGCAGATTCTAGTTTTTAAGGACCTGTTGAAAAACATGGTAAATGTCAGACATCAGTGGATGAAGGTGCGTGTATACAGGTGCCGATATGTTTATGTGCATGTCCGTAGATTTGTGTGCTTGTGGCAGTGTGTGTTTGTGTTTATATGTGTACGTATGTACGTATGTGTGCATGTGTGTGAGTTTGTATGTATTTGTATGGATAATTGAATGATATACTCAGTGTAAGGAAATGATGATGATTATCCACTTTTTTTTGTTTTTCTGGTCGTGTGTCAATGTTCGGTTTCGTTGTCTGAAATGAAATTAAAAAAAGGTTCATTAAAAAACAACAACAAAAAAACATGGTAAATGTTGTAAGATCATAAGTACCATAAGAT
The DNA here is from genome assembly GCF_041734735.1 of Babylonia areolata. Lineage (NCBI taxonomy): Eukaryota > Metazoa > Mollusca > Gastropoda > Neogastropoda > Buccinidae > Babylonia > Babylonia areolata. The sequence continues at coordinate 39,582,195 of NC_134884.1, forward strand.
GATAAAGTGACAACGTTTCGTATCGTAGACTCTTTTTCTCTTCATGTGCAGAGAATTGTTGACAGGCAACAGTAGTCTTTTGGAAGTGACTTCAATTCACTGACTCGATAATCAGAGTTCACCTCACTGACTTGTTGTTGGATACGTGGTGGGTACCTCCTCCTTCTTCTTCGTTCGTGGGCTGCAACTCCCATGTTCACTCGTATGTACACGAGTAGGCTTTTACGTGTATGACAGACGCCCCTCCCCCCCCCACCCCCCCGCCCCCTGCGCGCCAGGTAGGCAGCCATACTCCGTTCTCGAGGGTTGATCTTATGCCATTTACTTGTATTTTGTTTATTTCGTTTTTTTCTAAGTCAAGCAGTCACCATTTGTTTCTCAAGGACCTAGCGACTTGCTTCCTTCAGGTCAAGATGTTTAGTGCTGTGTTCGTGGTGTTGTGAAGGTTTCGTTGTTCAAGAGGGTGGAGGCTTGGGTAGCTGTCTGTCTGTCTGTCTGTCCGGTTGGAGAGTCCATCTGGCGCTACGTTCCTAAGGGGGGATGGGGGTGGGTGGGCGGTGTGGGGGGTTGGGGTGTGGGGGGTGGGGGACAGCCAAGAGACGATGAAAAAGAGAGCAAGAAATAGGGACGGTTACTCTTCCAAATGCAATAGCACGCATTTCAAACTGCGTGCACTTCCCATTAGTTGGCGTACAAGAACAAAGAGAGGGGGGGGGTAGTGGGGAGGGAGGATGGAGGGGGGGCGGGGGGGGAGGGGGGGGGGGAGCGGCGAAATGGGGGAATGGGTCAAACGTTGCATCTTGTGAGCCAGTGGTCATCAGTGATGAGGGTTGGAGACCCTGCGCGTGACAGTTTCCCCACAGCAACAAAAGGGTTGTCCCTGGTAGAATTCTATAGAAAAATCGACTTTTTAATTTTTTATTTTATTTTTTTAAAAAAAAAAAAAAATGAATATACAGACAGACAAAAAAGGGCAGCGCTATACTTTGGCAACAGAGTCTTCAAAGCTCCGGAGAGCAGCCCGAATTTCATACAAGAGAAATCTTTTGTGACAAATACAATACAATACAATACAATGCAGTACAATACAATGCAATGCAATTTCAATACAACGCAAACTTCACCATCATCGAAGACATTTACAAGGCAATACAAGACAATACAATATTATACAACACAATACAATACAATATAATACAATACAAGACAATGCAATTTCAATACAACGCAAACTTCACCGTCATCGAATACATTTACAAGGCAATACAAGACAATACAATATTATACAACACAATACAATACAATATAATACGATACAAGACAATGCAATTTCAATACAACGCAAACTTCACCGTCATCGAATACATTTACTTGGCTGACGGCAACAGAAGACATGTAAACTAATAACTGCATCATGGCAGATGTGTTTACTTATTTACTCTGGGGGGAAGTGGATCTATCAGATCTGTATTTAGTTTTTTTTTTTTGTTTTGGGTAGGCCTATATTCTTGCATCACTTGTGTGTGTGTGTGTGTGTGTGTGTGTGTGTGTGTGTGTGTGTGTGTGTGTGTGTGTGTGTGTGTGTAATCTTTTGAGTATAGCAGAAGTATATGGAGAGAAAAAAAAATGAAAGAGAGAGATGCAAAAATGGATATCTTTGAAAGGAAATTGGACAATGTAGGAGGTTGAATGAGCCCCCCCCCGCCCCCCGGCCCCCCACATCCTTCCCCTTCCGCCCCCCACTCTCCCAACCCTCCACCCCCGCAAAAAAAAAAAGGGGGGGGGAAAAAAAAAGTTGTGTGCTTTTCATTTAAGGATCAAAATCAGGAGCGGTAGTTCTTAAAACAAAACAAAACAAAACAAATCAGAGTTGTGGGATTTTCATCTATAAAGGTTCAAGATCAGGCGAAGTAACCATCCGAGTTCGTATCGTGACGTTTGCTGTGTGAGTGTTTTGCGGTACAGAATAGCCAGTGTTCCCAGTTCCCACTCACAGGTGTAGCTATGTGTGAACACTGTATGCGTTTGCGCGATCGACAAGAAAAAACCCAATGAACTTTCTTTTTTTTTTTTACTTCTAAAACTTTGGTTATTGTTGTGGGGAAAGGTGTACACTGTTTGTGTTTGTTTGTTTGTTTGTTTGTTTGTTTCAAACTTCTAAAACAACGTGTGGGCGTGAGAAGCTGGAGAGATTAGAGTTAGTTAGAGAATGGGCAAGGGAAGGAGAGAAAGAATGAAAGAACGAAATAAATGAATAAACAAACAAAGGCATGTATGTATATGTAGAGAGAGAGAGAGAGAGAGAGAGAGAGAGAGAGAGAGAGAGAGAGAGAGAGAGAGAGAACTGAGTGAACGAGTGAGAGAGATAGATATGGCGGAGAAACTAGTAAATAGGTAAATTGGCTGACATATAATGTTTTAATATGCTCACATACACACACATACACGCACGTACACACACGCATTGCACACACACACACACATTTATATATATGTGTATATACATATACATATATGTATATATATGTGTGTGTGTGTGTGTGCGTGTGCGTGTGCGTGTGTGTGTGTGTGTGTGTGTGTGTGTGTGTGTGTGTGTGCGCGTGCGCGTGTGCGTACATACATGTACATCCCACACAGTGACCACCATTTCTGACGAAAGTTTGTGCGTATCAATGGCAGATCCATGCAGCCTGAAAAAAACCCAGCATCGAGTACTACACAGTTTTACCTCAGATGAACTTTTCCCTCACCCCTGTTTCTGTTTCTGTTTTCGAATACTTAGTATTTCACCTGAGGGGTGTGTGTACTTTATATATATAGCATTACCATTTGGCCCCCCCCCCCGCCCCGCCCCGCCACCTCCCCCCCCCCCCCGACCCACACCTTTTGCGCAACAGTGTCTGAGAAGTCTATCCAGTGCCCGTCATACCTCATCGTAGGCTGAATTGTATGCGTCACTGGTATCAATGAGTGGGCTTTGCTTCTATCTTGAAAACACCAGCAGATCCAGGAGACACACACACACACACACACACACACACACACACACACACACACACACACACACATCTATATATATATATATATACTACAGCCACAAAGGCACCATGTCAGAATCGGTTAAGCGTTGGACTTCCAGCTGGTTCACCAGTGATCAGCGTTCGATGTCTTGTTTCTAGTGTATGTTCTTGTGAAAAGCACTTTGCTCAAGTAATTTTCCTTACTGCACCCCAAGCGTCAAAGGGTACCTCACTTCGTTCGGGGAAGGCTAAAACGGCGGAAGTGAATGATTGGGTCCCATCTTCTACACACCATGAGCCCCTAGACACGGTGGGTAATTGTGAATTCACTGTCCCTTTGTGATCGTAAATGGCTACGGGACTTTTATACATTTTGTATTTGTATTTGTATTTATTTTTTTATCACAACAGATTTCTCTGTGTGAAATTCGGGCTGCTCTCCCCAGGGAGAGCGCGTCGCTATACTACAGCGCCACTCATTTAAAAAAAATATTTTTTTCCTGCGTGTAGTTTTATTTGTTTTTCCTATCGAAGTGGATTTTTCTTCAGAATTTTGCCAGGAACAACCCTTTTGTTGCCGTGGGTTCTTTTACGTGCGCAAAGTGCATGCTGCACACGGGACCTCGGTTCATCGTCTCATCCGAATGACTAGCGTCCAGACCACCACTCAAGGTCTAGTGGAGGGGGAGAAAATATCGGCGGCTGAGCCGTGATTCGAACCAGCGGTCTCAGATTCTCTCGCTTCCTAGGCGGACGCGTTACCTCTAGGCCATCACTCCATTTTAACCTTATATATATATATATATATATATATATATACGCACCGTTTCCGGGGTGTGTGAAAGTCGGGTATGTTCACTTACTGAAGACTGATCTGGATTACGGGAACTTTAGCGTGTGTGTTTGATGTTCTGCATGCGTGCACACCGTGCACACTCGAATTGGGGTGGGGGGTGGGTGGGCGGTAGTGTGTGTGTGTGTGTGTGTGTGTGTGTGTGTGTGGGAGAGAGGGGGGGGGCGGTTAAAGACACTTGAAGGTATGTTTGAAGGGTGTTAACCCAGGAAATCAGAAAGTCTGTTGTCCGTTCTTTACCTACAGGGCGCCGACACACCAGAATCGAACTCATCGTTCTCCGCGTTAAGATATTGTCGTTGTTTTTTCTTCTCTGTCTGCACGCTAATTCCATAGAGCGAGGCACATTCTTAAATCACTGTGTAAATTTAACGTTACTGATATCACTCAAGCAACCCAGTCCTGGGGTTAAGTCATCCTGGACTCTCTGATTGAAAGTCCAACGATCTAACAGCTTTCCTATCGCTTTCCTTCCCCACCCCACCCGCCCACAGCCGCCACCCCCCCCCCTTTTTTTTTCTTAACGCATATTTACGTAGTGTGACGTACACGGATCAGTCCACCACGCTTTCACGCCTCCTTGAAAGTGAAACACTGTCATACTGACTGGCGGCACGAGCAGTCCAGGTCGTCATCACGAAACGGGCACATGACAGCCTCAACAGTTAGCTGACACACGCAGCTTCCTATAGATCTCTCTCACTCTCTACCTTCCTCCCACCTTCCCACTCCTCGCACTACGACGCACACACGGTGCTATCTCTGGAACAGGCAGGTAAAAGCAGACTTGTCACGTGGCGTGTGTGTGTGCGTCACCGTTTTCGTCCACGCTCGAACACCTGCGAAGTATTTTTGTCTCTTTCTCTCTCTCTCTTTCTCACACACACACACTCTCTCTCTTTCTGGTGATGTGATGTGATGTGATGTGACATTTTCCTTCTCGCCTTGCTTGATCAGTTATCTGGAAGTATACTATTTCAAGATTGTCAGTCAGTCAGTCAGTGTGCGTCTGTGTGGTGGGCTCTCTAGTTTCATAATTACCAACGAACTGAGAACTTCAAACTGTGCGTTTCTGTGCGTAATGGTGAATCTGTTTGTCATATCGTAATAATCAGCGTCGTTGCTATGATGCAGTTGGTGGCTCAAAGTGTCATAGCAAATACTTTTCTTTAATTAACTCACTCAGTACGGCCAGTCCTCTCTTCTCCTCTACACAGACCCCTCGGATGTCCAGTGGGTGTCTGAATGACCCAACCTTTAGCTTCCGTCGTCAGAATTGTGGTATTCTTTGTCAACATTCACCTCTTCAGTATAAGAGCCTTCCGCTTGCAATATTTTGATGATGGTAACTGGGGTGAAACGCTGTTAACGTCGTCTCTTTCGCCGTTCGTATGGAGAGAGTTCTGTTTTCGTGTATCATCAGCGAGAAGCATCCCAAAGCAAGGAACTGGTTTTACTGATGTTGTTGAGTAATGGAAATCAGACTCAAGAAATCAAGAAAACTTAATCCCTGCTGGGGGCATGGATGGTAGACATTAGCGACATTCGCTGCTTATGTTCTGAAAAAAATATCAAACGTCATCTGATTAAAGCGACCCAGCTAAATTTCAAACACCACCAAAGAAAATCTGATATATCTGAGGTACAGTGTTTGACTTATTGATCGGAGAAAAAAAAAAACAGAACTAGAGAAGCTAGGTGAGAAGTATACCTTTTCCTTTGGCATTTGAATCTAACAGGCTTGACCCGAGGAGCTGGTGTTTATTTGTGAACACTCCGCGCTGTGCAAGAGGAAATGAACCTTTGTTGCTGCTGTGTCTTTATTGTATCTGGGTTCACGTCATCAGTGTCTTGACCTATTGACGATCGTGTTGATCTTCTGCTTCTGGTGGGCGGCCTCATTGACAGTCATCCCTTGTTGATCTGTTTGTTTTGAAACAGAAACAATCCTTCCGACAGCTGAAGTATTGCAACATCTGAACGACTTCTGAGGAGGAGGGAAGAGGAGGGAAGAGGAGGAGGGGGGAAGGGAACGTTTGTGAGTCGAGGGGAAGAGAAGTGAGAGGAGTTGGCATTGCTTTTATTTTTGACCACAAAGAAGAAGAAGAAGAAGAAGAAGAAGAAGTAGAAGCAGCAGCAGCAGCAGAAGAAGAAGAAGAAGAAGAAGAAGAAGAAGAAGAAGAAGAAGAAGAAGAAGAAGAAGAAGAAGAAGAAGAAGAAGAAGAAGAAGTAGAAGCAGCAGCAGCAGCAGAAGCAGAAGAAGTAGAAGCAGCAGCAGCAGCAGCAGCAGAAGAAGAAGAAGAAGGAAAATACAACCCACAACAAGAGGAGAGGAAAAAGAGAGTTAAGTCCCACTGCAGAACTAAACAGAAGAGAAGGGGAAGAGCTGGGTTCTGTTTTTGTTTTTTTTTTTTTTTTTTTTTGCTGTTTTTTTTTAAACCACAAAGAAGAGAAAGAAGTGAAGCACGCAACTCCTAACAGGAGGAGAAGAAGAGAAGAAGAGAGCGAGTCCTTTGAAGCTAAAGGGACGAGGAAGGAGGAGGAGGAGGAGGAGGAGGAAGCGGAGGGGAGAAGGGACCCGAGAGAGCGCCGCAGAGCACTTGGAAAGGAAGAAAGGAAGGAAGAAAAGAGAGAGAAGGAAGGAAGGAAGGAAGAAGTGGAGAGGGGCTGCAGGTGGGTGAGCTAGCCACATACACACACACACACACACACACACACACACACACACACACACACACACACACACAAACACACACACACACACACACACACACACACACACACACACACACACACACAAACAAACACACACACACACACACACAAACACACACACACACACACACACACACACACACACACACACACACACACACACACACTCACGATGCTCTGCCCTTCCCCTGACCATCTGACGGTGGTAGGGGAGGTGGGTGTGGGGCCAGGGGGCTCCCTCCTCCACTCCCACTCCGCCCCTGAGAGTCGCCGCAGCTCCTGGCTGGCCGAGCACGAGGAGGAGAAGCAGCAGAGCAAGGGCAGCAAGGGGAGAGCAGCAGCAGGAGGAGGAGGAGGGGCGCAAACGGAGGAGGGGGCGGGGGTGGGGGAGGAGCTGCGCGTCCCCCAACATCATCACCCTCACCCTCGCACAGCCAGCATGCCCGACTGCTCCACTTCCTCCTCCTCTTCCTCCGATCGTCACACCCAACAGCGACCTCAACCCCATCCCCAACCCCATCCACACGACGCCCCGACCAGACCATCAACCTCATCCTCAAGGTCAGGTCTGTCTCCCAAAGTAATGATGTCGTCGTCGTCATCGTCGCCGTCGTCGTCGTCGTCCCGGTCCCCGCAGCAGCAAGCCCGGCAAGCCTTCAAGGATCGTTCTTCCTCTTCCCCCTGGCCCCAGTCCCAATCTGCCACCACCACCTCCTCTTCCTCCTCCTCCTCCTCCCGCTGCCAGAAACGACCGCTGTCGTGTCTGCGTCATCACACGTCTCTAGACTCGGCGGCCTTGGCCAGTGACTTCTTCGGTCACCAGACCCCTCCGCTGCGTTCTGCCGGCAGACCCCGCATCCAGCGGGCCCACACCACGGTGAGGGAGGAGGAGGTGGACCGTGGTGACGGGGACTGTGTCATCTCCTCCCCCCTCCTCCGCAGCCCCCATGTCATGGCGCACTCCTCCTCCTTCTCCTCTTCCCCCTCCTCCTCCTCCTCCTTTTCAACGTCGCCATCCTCTTCTGCCCTAAACACTCAGCCAGGCTTCGTTCAACAACAACAACAACAGCAGCAACAAGAATCGACACCCGCACAAAACAACGACACCACCACGACCACCACCCCCAACAACAGCTACAACAACACCACCAACACCACCAGCATCGTCTCTCCACGAAGCGAGGTGGTGCTGCCCCACACCTTCACCACCCCTCCCCGCAGGAGGCTGACCATCACCCTCCCCAGCAGCCTCCCGGTCAGTCCAGTCGCCGGCAGGTCGTCCCACCAACACCAGCACCTCCACCCCCACAGGAACGACACCCTCCTCCTCCCCGCCACCCATCTCTGCTCCTCCTCCTCCTTCAACCCCACCAGCTCCACCATCGCTTCCCCTGTCCTCCCCCTTCCTGGGCGCTCCCCCAACCACCACCACCACCACCACCACCACCACCACCAGGGCCAGTGTCGATCTCCAAGCCTGGACTCCTGTAGTAGCAGCAGCGGGGGCGAGCCCTCCAGCCCCTCCTCCTACTTCCGGTTGGTGGTCTTGGGGGACGGCGGGGTGGGCAAGACCACCCTCATCCGCCAGATGACCTCGGTCAAGGGCGCCACCTCCTGCGGTCTGCCTCAAGGTGAGTGACCGAACGAGTGGACGAATGAATGAACGAAGGAAGGAAAAAAAGGAGGAAAAAAAGGAAGGGAGGAAGGAAGGAAGGAAGGGAGGGGGAAAAGGAAGGAAGAAAGAAAGTTAGGAAGTGCGGAAGGAATATTTTGTTTTTCAATGGGTGAATGAATGCATGATTGTATGATTTTCAAACGGTGGAGATGCGAGCGCACCGGACCACTAAGTACATTATCTGCCGTTGTTTTCAAGAGACACACAGACATTCACACATCTACACTTCTTAATACGTGCATAAAAATAATGCAAAGTAAATCTGAGAGAGGTACTACGTCTACATGCAAAGCGAGGGAAAGTAATACACTACATAAGAAATCTTACACACCTAGCAAGAATGCTGCCAAAGACGTGGAACAAGCTCCCTGATAACCTCCGTCATTCTGATTCCCTCGCATCTTTTAAATCTCGTCTCAAAACTCACCTTTTCCCTCAGCAGTAAGTTCATTTGTGGCAGGTCCACTTCCTTTGCGTTAGCTGTGCTTGACTATGTATGTATACATATGTATGTGTACATAACTACATGCATGTATATGAATGTGTATTGTGTGCGCGTGCGTTTATGTAAGTTTGTGCCTGCCTATGTGTGCGTATGTGTTTGGGTAGCTGTTA
>NC_134884.1:39596072-39603572 GCF_041734735.1 Babylonia areolata
TGTGTGTGTGTGTGTGTGTGTATGTGTGGTGTAGGTTTCTTGCTAACGTCTCTGTCCCTTATCTCTCTGTCTCTCTGTGTGTCGGTCTCTGTCTGACTCTCTCTCTCTCTCTCTCTGTGTTAAAAGGTTGACGGTTACAACTTAGGGGAGCGTAATGAAGAGTATGGGTTTTTGAAGAGAGAGTGCGCGCGCGCGCGCTCGCGTGTGTGTGCGTGTGTATATGCATATTCGTGTACGCGTGTGTGTACGCTTGTGTATACACACATGTGTGTGTGTGTGTGTGAACAAATTCACTGAACATGGCCGATTAAGTTCGGATTTCATTTTATTCATTTTGTCTTCTCTATATCTTCTCATTTTCAAAACAAATTCTATTTCAGTATTTGATAATGCACTTAGTCTTGTATTTCGTTGATTTGATTTTTTTTTCTCATTTTAAAACAAATTCAATTTCAGTATTTGATAACACACCTGGTTTTGTATTTCGTTGATTTGTTTCTTTAAAAATTTCATTTCGGTAAATGTCATATAGACATCCAGGCTAGGCTCTGGAAAAAAAAAAGGACTGACCACTTTGTTGGGTTCAAGCGAAAGTCAGTCATCTGCTGACCACCTCACTTCCCTGACCCCCTGCCCCTCTCCTTTTCTTTAATAAAGCAGACGTGGTGAGGCAAAAACGAATGGGTCGGTCCGCGATTTTTGAAACCCCTTTGAAACTGGAACTGAGTCGTTTGAGGCGCAGAAACCGAACACCGATATAGAATTCTCTCTCTCTCTCTCTCTCTCTCTCTCTCTCTCTGTGATGTCGCCCAAAAGGCAAAAAGGCAAAATGATGTATGGAATTTGTCCATTTTCCTGCACAAAGCGTTTAAATTTAGAGAAATTGCAACCTCATAATATGTTTTGCAAATGTATCTGTGTTTCATGTGATTTCATGTGATTTTGGTTTTCTCGTGTTTATTCAAACAAATGTGACGTAACAAATGTTGTTTGTGTACCCCTTCATAGGGGCTATGGCCTGATGAATAAATCATCCGTATCCGTATCCGTATCCGTATCTCTCTCTCTCTCTCTCTCTCTCTCTCTCTCTCTGTGTGTGTGTGTGTGTGTGTGTGTGTGATACCTTTCTGTCGCCTCTCAATGTCAGGTGGCTTTCTGGTTATTGTGAAACCTTGGGGGAAAATATTTTGTCAGATTCTCTCTCTTTGTCTCTCTCTCTCTCTCTCTTTCCTCACTGTGTGTGTGTGTGTGTGTGTCTCTCTCTCTGTCTCTGTCTCTCTCTCTTACTTCCCTTCTCACTCTCTGTCTCTCTCTCTGTCTCTCTCTTCACTCGTCTCTCGTCTGTCTCTCCATCACTTACTTGAAAGTCAGTTCATACTTGATGGTATTTATTTTCCCATGGGGTGTTTCTGAATGTGCCTCGTATTCTGTAACAGTAGTAGGCCTAATTATGGTCGTGTGTGTGTGTGTGTGTAGAAGTGTGTGCATGGGAGTTTGGGAGAGTGGGGGTGGGGTTTGGGGTTACCCGTTTGTCTTGTATCTTTATGCGTTGTATAGACCCTTTCTGCAGGGTGAGTACTTGTGCGCATTATATCGGCTGCTTACACACCGCTGTCTGTTCACCGAAACGTCACCAATCATTTCACCCTGCCTCCCCCCCCCGCACACACACACACACAACCCCCCCCCCCCTCCCGAACAGGCGAATCAGGAATAGGAGAATAAGGAACAGGAGAACAAGGAAATAGGAGAATCAGGAACAGGAGAACAAGGAGATAGGAGAATCAGGAACAGGAGAATAAGGAACAGGAGAACAAGGAAATAGGAGAATCAGGAATAGGAGAATAAGGAACAGGAGAACAAGGAAATAGGAGAATCAGGAACAGGAGAATAAGGAACAGGAGAACAAGGAAATAGGAGAATCAGGAATAGGAGAATAAGGAACAGGAGAATCTGGAATAGGAGAATCAGGAACAGGAGAACCAGGAAATAGGAGAATCAGGAACAGGAGAATCGGGGATAGGAGAACCAGGAACAGGAGAACCAGGAAATAGGAGAATCAGGAACAGGAGAACCAGGAAATAGGAGAACCAGGAACAGGAGAACCAGGAAATAGGAGAATCAGGAACAGGAGAATCGGGGATAGGAGAACCAGGAACAGGAGAACCAGGAAATAGGAGAATAAGGACCAGGAGAACCAGGAAATAGGAGAATAAGGAACAGGAGAACAAGGAAATAGGAGAATCAGGAACAGGAGAATCGGGGATAGGAGAATCAGGAACAGGAGAACCAGGAAATAGGAGAATCAGGAACAGGAGAACCAGGAAATAGGAGAATCAGGAACAGGAGAATCGGGGATAGGAGAACCAGGAACAGGAGAACCAGGAAATAGGAGAATCAGGAACAGGAGAATCGGGGATAGGAGAATCAGGAACAGGAGAACCAGGAAATAGGAGAACCAGGAACAGGAGAACCAGGAAATAGGAGAACCAGGAACAGGAGAACCAGGAAATAGGAGAATCAGGAACAGGAGAATCGGGAATAGGAGAATCAGGAACAGGAGAATCAGGAACAGGAGAATCGGGAATAGGAGAATCAGGAACAGGAGAATCGGGAAATAGGAGAACCAGGAACAGGAGAACCAGGAAATAGGAGAATCAGGAACAGGAGAATCGGGGATAGGAGAACCAGGAACAGGAGAACCAGGAAACAGGAGAACCAGGAAATAGGAGAATCAGGAACAGGAGAATCGGGGATAGGAGAACCAGGAACAGGAGAACCAGGAAATAGGAGAATCAGGAACAGGAGAATCGGGGATAGGAGAACCAGGAACAGGAGAACCAGGAAATAGGAGAATCAGGAACAGGAGAACCAGGAAATAGGAGAACCAGGAACAGGAGAACCAGGAAATAGGAGAATCAGGAACAGGAGAACCAGGAAATAGGCGGATCGGAATGGAGCCTCTGGAGCCACACGCATTGCATCTTTAACGATAGAGGCGAGCCAGTCAGAACGAAGAGAGAGAGAGAGAGAGAGAGAGAGAGAGAGAGAGAGCGGAAGAAAAGGTGCGAACACACGCCCATTACCTTCCTGGCAACCGACCGACCGCGACTAACCGTGCGCGTATCCAAAAACGGCGACTGGTGTGAGCTGTCGACACTGCGGTTGACGTCACACTCACTTAAAAAAAAAAAAAAAAAAATCGTTTTATTTCTCCCCCCCCTCCTCCACCCCCACCCACCCCAGCTCTCTTCCGCCACCCATCTCCCCCCATCCCCTACCTCCATTCCCCCCCCCTCTCTCTCTCTTTCTCGCTCCTCCTTCACCTCCTCCCTCCTCATCCCTCTCACACCCATCTGCGTCAAAGATGACGACGAGGAAGGAGAGGGAGGGAGAGAGGGAGGGAGGGAGGGAGGAGGTGGATGTGTTGTATTGGTGGGGTGGGGTGGTGTGTGAGTGGGGGTTGTGGTGGAGAGTTTCTTGAAGCCGTCAAACATCAGGAAGAGCAATAATGCCACCAGCAGCAGCAGCAGCAGCAGTCGAAAGCTGAGAGCTAACTGCATTTGCATTTTGTATCCGCACGCAGCACGCATTGTTTGCCTATCAGTTATATCACTGAGACTGGATGATGACGAAGAAAGAAAGAAAGAAAGAAAGAAAGAAGAAGTAGAGGAAGAACAAGAAGAAGATGATGATGATGGAGGTGGTGATGGTGTTGGTGGTGGTGGTTGTCGTCGTGGTTGATAAAGTTTCTGATGATAAAGTTAGGTAATTTTGCCGATGTATGTATATATATGCGTGTATGATAGTAATAATGATATTCTTATAGTCCTATTGAAACCTCATTTTTCTTCTCACAATCACCTTTGAAGAAAGCCAAAGACTTTTGTCTCAAACGGCACGCATTTTACATTCTCTTTTGGTGTAATCAGCTCACATTTTTGTTTGTTTGCCTTTTTTACGGTGATAACAAACTCTAGGTAGAGCTGGACAGTACAAGGTCGTCAGAGAAGAAGCCCCCCCCCCACCCCCCCACCCCCCCCTCAGTCAAGTGTTTCGGCCTCCAAATCCTTACACTCTAAGGGGTCCGGGCCGCACCCAGGTCATGACTCCTGGATGTCCTTGTATTGCCGCCTTTTTTTTCCTTTTTTCCCTGGTCCTCAGCAGGTTCGAACCCGCTTCCTGGGTGGTCGCCACTTCAGGACTGATTCACCTTTTATGGCAGACTTTATAACCACTGAGCTATCGTGCGCCTATTTTGAATACATTCAGAAAAGAACCCTCGGTAACAGAAGAATTGTCGCTGGCAAAATTCCGTTGAAAAAATCCACTGATAGTAAAACAAAGACACTTGAAAAAAAGAAAGAAAAACTAGGTGACGCTGCACTGTGGTGACGAAGTATCCACGGGGAGAGCAGCCCGAATTTCACCACACTACACTACACTACACTACACTACACTGCACTACACTGCTGCACTCTCTCTCAAGGCCTGACAAAGGGCGTTGGGTTACGCTGCTGGTCAGGCATCTGCTTGGCAGATGTGGTGTAGCGTATATGGATTTGTCCGAACGCAGTGACGCCTCCTTGAGCTACTGAAACTGAAACTGCTGCACTCCACTCCACTCCACTCCACTACAATGCACTACACTACACTCCACCGCACCGCACCGCACCACACCACACTACACTACACTACACTACACTACACTGCACTACACTACACTATACTGCTGCACTACACTACACTGCACTGCACTACACTACACTACACTACACTACACTGCACTACACTGCTGCACTACACTACACTACACTACACTGCTGCACTACACTACACTACACTACACTACACTGCTGCACTACACTACACTACACTACACTGCACTGCACTACACTGCTGCACTACACTACACTACACTACACTGCTGCACTACACTACACTACACTACACTACACTACACTACACTACACTGCTGCACTACACTACACTGCTGCACTACACTACACTACACTACACTGCTGCACTACACTACACTACACTACACTACACTACACTACACTACACTGCTGCACTACACTACACTGCTGCACTACACTACACTACACTACACTGCTGCACTACACTACACTACTCTACACTGCACTGCACTGCTGCACTACACTGCACTACACTACACTGCTGCACTACACTACACTACACTACACTACTCTACACTGCACTGCACTGCTGCACTACACTGCACTACACTACACTACACTGCTGCACTACACTACACTACACTACACTACACTGCTGCACTACACTACACTACACTACACTACACTACACTACACTACACTAAACTCTACTGCACTGCACTGCTGCACTACACTACACTACACTACACTACATTAAACTCTACTGCACTGCACTGCTGCACTACACTACACTGCACTACACTACACTACACTACAATACACTGCACTGCACTGCTGCACTACACTACACTACACTACACTACACTACACTCCACCGTACCGCACCACACCACACCACACTACACTACACTACACTACACTACACTACACTACACTGCACTGCACTACACTACACTACACTACACTCCACCGTACCGCACCACACCACACCACACTACACTACACTACACTACACTACACTACACTACACTACACTACACTGCACTGCACTGCACTACACTGCACTACAATGCACTACACTCCACTCCACCGTACCGCACCACACCACACCACACCACACTACACTACACTACAATGCACTACACTCCACTCCACCGTACCGCACCACACCACACCACACTACACTACACTACACTACACTACACTACACTACACTACACTACACTACACTGCACTGCACTGCACTACACTACACTACACTATACTACACTACACTGCACTGCACTGCACTGCTGCACTACACTACACTACACTACACTGCTGCACTACACTACACTGCACTACACTACACTACACTGCTGCACTACACTACACTGCACTACACTACACTACACTGCTGCACTACACTACACTACACTGCACTACACTGCACTACACTACACTACACTGCACTACACTACACTCCACTCCACCGTACCATACCGCACCGCACCGCTCCACACTACACCACACTACATTACACTACACTACAGTACACTGCAATGCAACGCAACGCAACACAACACAACGGAGGCCTATAATACGAACACAGTACATACAATGCAATGCAACACAATACAATACAATGCATTATCATACAACGCAATACGAGAAAATGCAACGCAGTACAATCTAACACAACGCAATACAATAGGCCTACAATAAAACAACAACAATAGTACCTCTAGTCACCAACCTCCAACCCTCCCACCCCCACCACCGTCGCCATCACAGAAAAAAAAAAAAAAAAAAAGATAGTCAGTCGTGTCCGACTATGACCATCAGAACAACAGAGGAGGCAACTGCTGTTACGACTATTTGGGCGAGAATTTGATTATAGTGGAGAGTGTCTTTCCCAAGTTACATCCCCACTCTCTCGGCCAAGAGGGTTTTAGGACAGTCGGCGTTGGGATGGTTCCCAAAGGCCAACAAGCCCACAAGGCTGCAGCACTAAGAGCCAGTGCAATTTTGCCTCCTAGTTTGAGTCATAGCCCTTCACAAAAGACTAAGCTGTAAATGGTTTCCCATTGATTGGAGAAACCATTGATAATATAGCTCTCACTTTGCTGTTGGCCCAAATGTAAAACTTATGTCAATCTGTGATATAAGCCGAGTGAGTGTTGGGCCTACAGCAAAATAACAACAGCTAAAAAACAAAGAGAGTTGTCATCTGAAACCATTACATTATTCACAGCACTGCTGTCAAATTGTGCAATTCGCACAAAAAAAAAAAGCAACAACAAATCAATAAAGAGAAATATAACAGCAACAAACCAAATGAGCAACAGCATCTCAAATCCCAAACGACCTCCACCCCCACCCCCAGCCCCATACCCACCCCACCCCAACTGCCTCTATCACAGCAACAAACAAACAAACAAGCAAACAAACTACAGCGAAAGAAAAGAGAAAAGTCCACAACGATTACATAATTCAGAACACTGCTGTCTTATCGTACAGTTCGCAAAGGGCAACAGAGTCATTCAGTTTCAGTTTCAGTTTCACTTTCTCAAGGAGGCGTCACTGCGTTCGGACAAATCCATACACGCTACACCACATCTGTTGAGCAGATGCCTGACCAGCAGCATAACCCAACGCGCTTAGTCAGGCCTTGAGTGCATGCTTACATATTTGTGTACCTATGAAAGTGGATTTCATTTTATGTAATTTCGCCAGAGGACAACACTCTCGTTGCCATGGGTTCTTTTTCAGTGCGCCAAGTGCGTGCTGCACACGGGACCTCGGTTTATCGTCTCATCCGAAAGACTAGACGCTCAGTTTGATTTTCCAGTCAAACTTAGGAGAAAGGGCGAGAGCGGGA
>NC_134884.1:39606072-39608572 GCF_041734735.1 Babylonia areolata
ACACGTATACATGCATGTGCGTGCATGCACGTTTATAGGAAGAGTCCAATACGCCAACCCACACCAACCCTTCCTCCCTACTTTTCGGAAGAGTTCAAAATACCAACCCACGGCCAACCATTCCTCCCTGCTTTTCGGAAGAGTTCAAAATACCAACCCACGGCCAACCAATTCTCCCTGCTTTTAGGAAGAGTTCAAAATACCAACCCACGGCCAACCATTCCTCCCTACTTTTCGGAAGAGTTCAAAATACCAACCCACGGCCAACCATTCCTCCCTGCTTTTCGGAAGAGTTCAAAATACCAACCCACGGCCAACCAATTCTCCCTGCTTTTAGGAAGAGTTCAAAATACCAACCCACGGCCAACCATTCCTCCCTACTTTTCGGAAGAGTTCAAAATACCAACCCACGGCCAACCATTCCTCCCTGCTTTTAGGAAGAGTCCAAAACGGCAATCCATGGCCAACCCTTCCAAGCCTGCCTGTTGGAAAAGCCCGGAATATCTACCCATGGCTAACCCTCCATCCCTGCTTTTAGGAAGAGTCCAAAATGTCAACCCTCGGCCAAACCCTTCTTCCCCGCTTTTAGGAAGAGTCCAAAATGTCAACTTTCGGCAAAACCCTTCTTCCCCGCTTTTAGGAAGAGTCCAAAATGTCAACTTTCGGCAAAACCCTTCTTCCCCGCTTTTAGGAAGAGTCCAAAATGTCAACCCTCGGCCAAACCATTCCTCCCCGTTTTCAGGAAGAGTCCAAAATGCCAGTCCACGGCTAATCCTTTCTCCCCACTTTCAAGAGAAATATAAAAAAGAAGAGAGAAATTTCAATTAAACTTTGTAAAACTCGAGAACAGCTTCAACCAAAAAAACAGACAACCGATAGAGAGGACGAGAAAAGCATCACAGGCGAAACATCTAATGAGATAAAGTACATCTCTCTCTCTCTCTCTCTCTCTGACTCGCAAAAGACAAAGAGAGAGAGAGAGAGTGAGAGAGAGAAGGAGAGAGAGAGAGAGAGGGAAGGATGGAGATAGAAATGTACACACACACACACACACACACACACACACACACACACACACACACACTTTTCTAATATCACTTCAAGTGGAAAGACGTTAAACTGAAGACAACAACAACACGCACACACACAAACAAACACACACACACACACATACGCACGCACACACACACACACACACAGAGGGAGACACAGACACATAGACACACAGACACAGACAGACAGAGACAATGGAGAGAGAGAGAGAGAGAGAGAGAGAGAGAGAGAGAGAACACTGAACACTGAAATGTTTAATGTCATTAGCTGTAAAGCTCTAGTGACATAGTAGGTACAAATCAGAACAAAAATGGTGCAAAACAAATAAAATGGAACAGAGAGGAAAAACATAATCAAAGTAAACTTAACTACTGAGGGATAAGCGGCACTTTGGTGCTTTGCTTAAAAGTCCATGTGGCAGGCGGGTACTGTGCCTTATACCCCCCCCCCCCCCCCCCACCCCCCAGTCGTTCGTCTCCAAGGTTTGAACAGTACACAGGAAACAAAGTATATATAATCCGTATAATAATCATTTAAGCATGTGACATCGACACACATTATATCAATACGAACACATAACAAAGTACATATAAAACATATAATGGTTATTTATCATATCAATACGAACACATCATAATAATACATCGTCGAAATTGACCATCCAAATGTAACCCTTCCTTTTTGTCTATGCCTTTTTTCCTCCTCATAGAACCCATACTAAGTTTTTAATTAATTAATAAGTATTTGGACCCATAGTAGACGTTTTACGTATATTTGCTGCCTCGGATACATATTTTGCTTGTGAGAGTATCATATCTTCGTTTTCTGTCATCAGTATGCCAGTTAAATATGAAATGGTTTTCATCTTCTGCGGGTTCGTCACACATTGGGCAAGGGGATGTTGCTACGTCTGAATCGAACCATCTTCTGTTGGCATTCAGTCCAAGTGCCTCGCAAAACAGATTCCATGCCACATGTTCGTTACGATCTTGATATATTTCTCTGTTTGAAAAATTGATTTAAATGAATAGAAAAATTTATACCCATCATTGCTCTCTATTTCTCCGTGACAGTTTTGTTTGTAACATGCTATAAGTCTATCTTTAAATTCAGATACAAAGCCGCTCTCGTGCCCTACTCCTTGGCACATCTACACCAGACCGAATCTATGTTCCGTTAGTGTTTTCTTGATGTAGAATACCCAGTTCTGTTTGCCCTTCTCCTCTTGCAGCAGCAGCATCTCATATGCTTGCCTACATAATCGTGATGTTGGCAGTCAAGTAAGTTTGAGCCAATATTTCGTGCATTTTACAATTGATTTGATATGCAATGGTTACCTGCCAGTTTGTCCATACATTATAGTGTTTGATAAATGTAATGGGACACCAAGAGAGAGAGAAAGAAAGAGAGGGAGAGAGAGAGAGAGAGAGAGAGAGAGAGAGAGAAG
>NC_134884.1:39613572-39621072 GCF_041734735.1 Babylonia areolata
TCCCTTCTTTCCATACCCCCCTCCCCTCCCCCACCCCTGATTCATTCCTTCCTCTCTCCCTCCCTCTCTCCCTCCCTTCTTTCCTTCCTCCCCGCATTTCTTCCTCTCTGCACCCCCCTCCCTTGCCCCTCCCCCACCCCCTTATCCCTCCTTTCCTTCCTCCTACCACCTTCTCCCTCCCTCATCCCTCCCTTCTTTCCTTCCTCCCCCTCCCTCCGTCCTTCCATTTTCCCTGTCCTCCTCTATTCATCCCTCTATCACTCCCTTCCTTCCTCCCAACACGTGCTTTTTTTTTTTTTTAGCTCTTCCTATCTACCTCCACAGAGACAGGTAACTATAACTTTCCAACACTCTCCCTATCTCCCCCACAGAAGCGATTATGTATGTATGTATGTATGATAGTCAGTCGTGTCCAACTAAGACCAACAGAACAGCAGATGAGACAACTGCTTTCCGACTATCTGGGCTAGAATTTGATTATAGTGGAGAGTGTCTTGCTCAAGTTACATCCCCATTCTCGCCGTCAAGAAGGTTTTAGGACAGTCGGCGTTGGGATGGTTTCCAAAGGCCAACTAGCCCCCAGGGCTGCAGCGCTAAGAGTCAGTACAATCTTGCCTCCTGGTTTGAGAACCACAGTCCTTCACAATAAGCTGTAAATGACTTCCCATTGAAGTGGAGAATCCATTGATCATAAAGTTGTCACTTTGCTGTTGGCTGCTCGGTAAGCTTATGTCAATCTGTGATATAATACACTGACCAACCCCCCTGTCTCTCCATAAAGACACGACATATGTCAATTATTGCCCATCTACCTGTCTTCCAGAGAGCCATAGGAAACTTACTGACCCTCTTTCTATCGTTATCTGTACAAATCATTCGAGAAGCGTGGAGTATACATCACATAACGTAGGCCTGTCCCAACATGAATGTGCGATCTTAGTATTCTGCTGCGTATCCCCCTTCTGAGGAACGGGCTATGGTATTAAATTCTATGAATAAGCCATCCCTATCTCAGTAAAGAGAAGTGACTCTCCACATACAATGTACACAACTGCAAGTGGAGTGATGGCCTAGAGATAACGCGTCCGCCTAGGAAGCGAGAGAATCTCAGCGCGCTGGTTCGAATCACGGCTCAGCCGCCGATATTTTCTCCCCCTCCACTAGACCTTGAGTGGTGGTCTGGACGCTAGTCATTCGGACAAGATGATAAACCGAGGTCCCGTGTGCAGCATGCACTTAGCGCACGTAAAAGAACCCACGGCAACAAAAGGGTTGTTCCTGGCAAAATTCTGTAGAAAAATCCACATCGATAGGAAAAACAAATAAAACTGCATGCAGGAAAAAATACAAAAAAAAGAAAGAAAAAAAGGGTGGCGCTGTAGTGTAGCGCCGCGCTCTCCCTGGGGAGAGCAGCCCGAATTTCACACAGAGAAATCTGTTGTGATAAAAAACAAATACAAATACAAGTCAACGCTGCTTTTGCTGACGATTCAGGCAACACACATGTACATAAAAGGTATCAGTATAGGGACTAGCCCCGAACTTCCTTTTTGAAGTGTTTGAGTTTGTTCCAAAGTACCCTTTGTTTTACCTGTGCGCCAGTTGAATGGGTAGCATAATTAGCATTGATTTGAAGTTGTGTACCTTGTGCACGAAGAGAGTTACCACTCTTTATTGGTGATAATCATTAACTCTCCTTCTTCTTCTTCTTCTGCATTCGTGGGCTGCAACTCCCACGTTCACTCGCATGTACACGAGTGGGCTTTTACGTGCATGACCGTTTTTACCCCGCCATGTAGGCAGTCATACTCCGCTTTCGGGGGTGTGCATGCTGGGTATGTTCTTGCTTCCATAACCCACCGAACGCTGACATGGATTACAGGATCTTTAACGTGCGTATTTGATCTTCTGCATGCG
This sequence comes from Babylonia areolata, assembly GCF_041734735.1. Classification (NCBI taxonomy): domain Eukaryota; kingdom Metazoa; phylum Mollusca; class Gastropoda; order Neogastropoda; family Buccinidae; genus Babylonia; species Babylonia areolata. The sequence continues at coordinate 39,615,490 of NC_134884.1, forward strand.
TTTACACACGAAGGGGGTTCAGGCACTAGCAGGTCTGCACATATGTTGACCTGGGAGATCGTAAAAATCTCCACCCTTTACCCACCAGGCGCCGTCACCGTGATTCGAACCCAGGTCCCTCAGATTGAAAGTCCAACGCTTTAACCACTCGGCTATTGCGCCCGTCATTAACTCTCCTAGTCTCAGTGTTCTTTCATTTCATTTAGATGAAAGGTACATTAGAACAAACCAAGAATGTCCTCAAAAAAAGTTCAGGGCTTGTCCTTATACCGATGGTTTACACATTTCTTCTGTCATTGCCGCTGTGTGCACAAGTCAAATGACCGGTGACAAGCCCGGAACTTCCTTTTTGAGGAATTGTCTGGGGTTGTTCCAATGTACCTTTTTATATGGAGAGTTACTTTTCTTTGTTGTTCTCTGATCCTTTGCTTTCCTTGTCTCAGTGTTCTTTCACAGTTTCAGTTTCAGTTTCAGTGGCTCAAGGAGGCGTCACTGCGTTCGGACAAATCCGTATACGCTACACCACATCTGCCAAGCAGATGCCTGACTAGCAGCGTAACCCAACGCGCTTAGTCAGGCCTTGAGAAAAAAGAAAAAAAGAAAAAAAAGGGTGAATAAATAATAGATAAATACATAAAAAAAGAACTACTACTACTAATAATATGTATAAGGCGCAAAAACTTGATGAAGTCAACTATAAGCGTACATAAATAAATAAATAATAATTTTATCTTAAAAAAAGTGGTAATAATAATAATAATAATAATAATGATAATAATAAAAATAGTAAATAAAAAAGACAACAATTATGATAAATAAGCAAATAAATGTAAAACATGGAGACACACATTCACACATACACCCACACATGCATAACAGATATGCACCAAACATGCAGTTTCACAGATACGAAAGCACAGTCAAATACACATAAACGTACATGAGCCCCAACACACACACACACACACACATGTTTGTCAGTGCATGCGTATGTATTTGTGTGCCCGTCAGAGATGATTTCATTAAAAGAATTTCGCCAGAGGACAAAACTTTTGTTGCCACGGATTCTTTTTCAGTACGCCAAGCGTGTGCTGCACACGGGACCTTGGTTTATCATCTCATCTAAATGACTCGACTCTCAGTTTTTTTTTTTCCCCCTGTAAAACTGATGATAAAGGGCGATACCTGGGATTCGAACCTAGACTCCTCACGGACACTGTATCGGCAAATAAGTGTCTTAACCATTCTGCCAACTTCCACAGAGACATATAAAGTCTGCTGACCCATTCTTTTTTTTTTTTGTTGCCCTGTCACCTGCCCCGTTTCAGTGGCATTACTCCCACTCGGCTCATTCCGAGCCACCCATACACGGCCACACCCGGGTTCGTCCATCACATTCCCAGCGTCTGTAGTCCACAGGGAACCATCAATGTTAGGTCGCCAGGAGGACACACACCAGAGAAGACCCTGCCCTGCTGTTGAGTCACTTCGGTGGTGTTCAGTGGTGCATGTTCTGATTTGACTTACTTAGGACACCACCTACTAAGCCCCCTACTAAAGACAATAATGGCTTAGTCGCGGAGCCAGACTGAGTGAGTGTCTCTCCCATCGTGGAGACCGCCACCACGTCCCTCCAACGGCAGACCCCCATGAATCCGCCGATACTGAAGACCTTGACAAGACTCACCCCAAGCACGGCAGTGGAGGGGTATCGAAACTGAGGTCACCATGACAGCAGGGCATGAAAGGCCACAGACTTTTGGACTTTTTTTTGGTTTATATTGGTAATGATGAAGGAGGAGGAAGATGACGATGATGATGATGATGATGACGTTGTTGCTATGGAGGTCCATTTTGGTTTGTGACTACGTGACAAGGCTTTACTCTACGCTTCCTTTCATAATGATATCCCGGCGTCAGCCAGGCCCGAGAGGTACAGACACTTGCAGTGTCGGTCAGGTAATTAGAGCGACACACCCAAAGACGCATCCGTGAAGTGGATGATACTCGACTGTGTGGTCCCAGTCTCCCCATTTAAGCCCATAGCGCACTCAGCTCTGGGTAGGAGCCGGCCGCGGTCCGAAAACCCCCACCTCCGCTGGGATTCGAACCCGCGTCCTCCCAGCCGTCAGTCCGCGATGCTAACCACTTCGCCACGGCAGCTGGTCTACTGATCCTTTCTTTGTCTCCCACAGAGTCATATATAACCTACACTCTCTCCCACAGAGTCAAATATAAGCTACACTGACCCTTTCACTCTTTCTCACAGAGCCGTATATTGTTAACATACTGACACTCTCACTGTCTCTTGTTGAGTCACATATAACCTAGTGACCCTCTCACGTGTCTCCCACAGTTAACCTAGTGACCCTTTCACCTGTCTCCAACAGTTAACCTACTGACCCTCTAACGTGTCTCCCACAGTTAACCTACTGACTCTTTCACTGTCTCCCACAGAGTCATGTATATAACTTTACTGACCCTTCCACTGTCTCCCACAGATTCGTGTATAACATACACTGTCTTCCACAGAGTCATAAATAACCTACTGACCCTTTCACTGTCTCCCACAGAGTCATGTATAACCTACTGACCCCCTATATAACCTACTGACCCTTTCACTGTCTCCCACAGAGTCATGTATAACCTACTGACCCCTATATAACCTACTGACCCCTATATAACCTACTGACCCTTTCACTGTCTCCCACAGAGTCATGTATAACCTACTGACCCCTATATAACCTACTGACCCCTATATAACCTACTGACCCTTTCACTGTCTCCCACATAGTCATGTATAACCTGCTGACCCCTATATAACCTACTGACCCTTTCACTGTCTCCCACATAGTCATGTATAACCTGCTGACCCCCTCTCCTGTGTCTCACCTGTCACAGAGGCGCGGCAGGTGGCGGAGGCCTACGACTGCTGCGTGCTGGAGACGTCGGCGGCGCTGCGCATCAACGTGGACTGTCTGCTGCTGCAGGTGCTGGATCGGATCCTGCGGCAGCTGGCGCCGCCCGGGGACCTGGGCCAGCCGGGGCTAGAACCCCTGCACCCGGGGTCCGAGGCCAAAGGGCGGGGCCACTCCACAGGCAGGGCCGTGCGGTTCTTCTCCAGGATCCTCCGCAGGGCCTTCCTTCGGCGCAGCGTCAGCAGCGAGGCGGTGGAGCTGTGTTTGCACTGAGGACGATGATGATGATGATGATGATAATGGTAATTAGTGTTCATACAGCGCTGACTCTTGTACAGAGACAAATCAAAGCTCTTTCAAACCAGGTCATTCACACGCATGCATAACTATTATCAAAACTTGAGAAACTGGAGACAAAGAAGAGGCAGGCAGGGGAAGGAGAGTGTCTTGGGAAAAAAGTAATGATGGTGATGGTGATGATGGTGATGATGATGATGATGATGATGATAGTGGTGATGGTGATGATGATGATAGCGTTGATGACGACGACGATGACCTTGACGAAGACGATGATGTTGATGATGATGATGACGGTATGGATACGTACATAGCCCATTACATCGGTCAGAGATCAAGCTCTAAGTCAGTGCTTTACAAACACGCGGGGAGTCCTTTGCACAACAGGCTGCCTAACCTCGGCAGATCCCATTGACAGCTGCCATTAGGTGCCCATCATTCATTTTCTGTGTCATTCAATCAGTTTCAGTCAGTCACACAGACACACAGACACAGACACACACACACACACACGTAACATTTCGCGTGTATGACCGTTTTGTTCATTTACCTCGCCAATAATTAGACATTCGGGGATGTACATGCTGAGTGTGTTCTCGTTTCCATAACGTACCAACCGAACGCTGTGATAAATTACAGGATCTTTAACGTGCGTATTTGATTTTCTGCGCGTGCGTTTCCACACGATGGGGGGGAGGGGGGGGGGGTACAGGCACAAGCAGGTATACACATATGTTGATCCGGGAGACAACAAAAAACCCCAACATCTGCACCATTAACCCACTTGGTTCGACAAGGATGGAACTCAGGACACTCAGGTGAGAATCCAGAGCTCTAACTGTTTGACCACCTCACCGGTCAGTGTGGTTTGGTGTGCCTCTCCCTCCCTGTGGATCTTACGTTGATTTGTCTCCAAAAAGAATATTGACACTGCCCGTGGGCTTTTTACGTTGATTTATATTGCCCCATCCCTCCCCACAACCTGGGGCTTTGTGCAGATTTACATCGATGCCCTATGCTTTACGTTGGTGGACATCGATGCCCTGGGCTTCAAGTTCAAATACATCGATGATACCGTGGGCTTTGTGCTAATCTATATCGATGCCATGGACTTAAAGTTTGATCTCTGATGTCTGTGTTTACGTTGTTGCCCTGAGCTTTACGTTGATTCACATTGGTGTCATGGGCTTAATGTTACGTTTATTTACGTTGGTAACGATGGCATGCGTTTTACGTTTACCTTTGATGTTTACACTGGCAGTGCCCTGGGCTTTTACCTTCATCTCTCCTAGGTTGACACTGATGCCCTAGGCTACGGTGGTTTACGTTGGTGCCCTAGGCTTCACGTTCATCTACCCTGTGTTTGCATTAATTAATGCCTGGGTTTTACATTGACTTTCTACATTCATGCCCTGGGCTTTGTGTTGATGAATCCTATATTATCATAGATGCCACTGACTTTACGTTGTTTAACCCCATATTAACGTTGATGGCATGGGTTTTACGTTGTTCATCTATGTTGACTTTGATGCCCTGAGATTTACGTTGATCTCAAAATCATGGTCTGGGGCTTACGTTGATCCGTTACGTTGAAATTCACGCCCTAGACTTAACGTTCATCTCTCCTACGTTTATATTTATGATCTGGGTTATAATTCAATTAATCCTGTGTCGACATTGATGCTGTAGACAGTATGTTGATCTCCAATGTTGACACTGATTCCCCGGGCTGCTCCGTTGATCTCTTCTATGTTATACATTGATGCCTTGGCGTTTTACGTTGATCTGCTATGGTGAAACTGATGCGCTGGGACATGCATGGATTTCTTAAGTTTACATTGATGATATTCTTAAGATAAACGTTGATTTTTACGTTGACATATATTTTTTTTGCTTACCTTCTGTGTCTGCATCGGAGCTGGTTTGTTGCACGCGGGGCCACGAACAATTTGTCTTTTATTGTCCACTGAACATGGCCATGGGGACTGGACGTGAGGCAATGGAAAATTAGAGACTCGGACTGGCACGAATAGGAGAAGACGGACAGAGAGAGAGAGAGAGAGAGAGAGAGAGAGAGAGAGAGAGAGAGATAGATAGATAGATAGAGAGAGAGAGAGAGAGAGTGTGTGTGTGTGTGAGTGTGTGTGTGTGTGTGTGTGTGTGTGTGTCTGAGAGAGAGAGAGAGTGTGTGTGTATGTGTGTGTGTGTGTGTGTGTGTGTGTGTGTGAGAGAGAGAGAGAGTGTGTGTGTGTATGTGACAGAGAGAGAGAGAGTGTGTGTATGTGTGTGTGTGTGTGTGTGAGAGAGAGAGAGAGTGTGTGTGTGTGTGTGAGAGAGAGAGAGTGTGTGTGTGTGTGTGTGTGAGAGA
>NC_134884.1:39638572-39646072 GCF_041734735.1 Babylonia areolata
TTTAATCAATTTCCTTAGAATTATATCGAATATATTCTGACTTATCTGGACCAACGAAAATGCTTCTCTTTTCTCTGTTTAACAAATTCTTCTTGTGAATTTGTTTCGTTTGCATTTGGGATGCCTCTGGGATATATGCAGCGACAAACGTTGAATCTTTTGTCTGTTGCTAAACTATATTTTTTCTCCCCACTCTTAATGTATAATCTCTCAAACGATCAGTTGGTGTGGCCATTATAAATTATCATGAGCGTAATGCCAAATGTGTGTCATGTTTTGCGTTGGTTACATGAATGCGTAACATTTTGATGTATCTTCGATGGGTGTCCTAGCATAAACGTGCATGTCTTTTCTTGTCTTGTCACATCTGGTTCTTATTCCTTGTTTGATATCATTTTTCACGTTCTTAATTTCTTGTTTGATGTTTTGAATACTGGATCCGTTTAGGTCCATCTTTATTGGTTTATATTTTAGGTCAATTTGGCAGCATGAGTCTGCATGCACTATTTCAGTGATCTATTATTATTATTATTATTATTATTATTATCCTTAGTAACTGGGCGTCGTTGTAGCTCACTTCGTTCCTAACACTTCCGTTGTTTATCTGTTTATTTTGTTTGTTTATTCTATGTCGGCGTTGGCGAATATTCTCGAATATATTCCTGTGGTGGGCCCTTAAGGTTCTGACTGTGTCTGGGGCCTCGGCAAGGACACACACACACACACACACACACACACACACACACACACACACACACACACACACACACACACACACACACACACACACACACACTATACCGAAGCGGGGCCTCAAACTCTGATCACTGGTGAACACTGGATCAGAAATCCAACGTCTAAACCCATTCTGCCATGGCCCAGGTATGATAGTCAGTCGTGTCCGACTACGACCATCGGAACAACAGAAGAGGGAACAGCTGGCCCGACTATCTGGGCGAGAATTTGATTATAGTAGAGAGTGTCTTGCCCAAGTTACATGCCCACTCTCTCGGCCTAGAGGGTTTTAGGACAGTTAGCGTTGGGATGGTTCCCAAAGGCCAGCTAGCCGCCCAAGGCTGCAGCACTAAGAGCCAGTGCAATTTTGCCTCCTTGTTTGAGAGTCATAGTCCTTCACAAAAGACTAGGCTGTAAATGATTTCCCACTGCAGTGGAGAAACCATTGATAACACAGCTGTCACTTTGCTGTTGGCCCAGCTGTAAACTTGTGCCCAGGCAGCAGGGTAGAAACGGACATGCACATAAAAGCCCACTCGCATTTTCGGAGTTGCAGTCCACGAATTCAGAAAGAAAGAAAGAAAGAAAAAAAGGAAAGGAACTTCATGATGAACGTTGAATCAGAACTGAACGTGACAACTCTGGCGGTCGATGGCTGCCTGAGGTAGTTGCTTCCCTTGCTGCAGCCAGTCGACACCAGCTGTCACTAGGTGTCACTGCTGCTGCCCAATCAGCATCGACTAGCTTGACAAGCAGAGCTCCTATGGCGTCAGCAAACACGCCGTTTTTAGGCTTTTGTTTGTTGGCCTCTTTGTTTCCTTGGTTCGATTCCAAATGCCACACACCTTATGATTATAACATTGGTTTCAAATGTAACGTGTATTATTAACGAAAATCGCGGCACACAAATTGCGGAGTGATAGAGAACCTGTGATGATGCTGATGATGCTGATGATGATAATGATGATAATGATGATGCTAGAGAAAGCGTGGGATCGTGAGAAAGTGTGGCCGATCCCCTCGCACGCTTTCTCTCCATTATTATTTATCAAAAGCATTTCCTTTATCATCGGGGTTGATATCTTGTATTTGAAAATCTTAATACAAGAAACTGTCGAAAACGTCAATATCATTCTTTTTATTTCGCTATAAGTGAACACGCTGAGTTTCAGTTTCAGTTTCAGTGGCTCAAGGAGGCGTCACTGCGTTCGGACAAACCATACACGCTACACCACATCTGCCAAGCAGATTCCTGACCAGCAGCGTAACCCAACGCGCTTAGTCAGGCCTTGAGAAAAAAACAACAACAACAAGAAAACAACAACGGGGGAATAAATAATAGATAAGCTTACATAAATAAATAAATAAATGAATAATAATTATAATATAGAAAAAGGTAGTAGTAATAATAATAGTAATACTAATAAAATGATAAAAAAAGACAACAATCGTGATAAATAAGCGAATAAATGTAAAACATGAAGACACACATTCACACACACACCCACACATGCACAACAGAAATGCACCAAACATGCAGTTTCACAGATATGAAAGCACAGTCAAATACATATAAACGTACATGAGCTCCAACACACACACACACACACACACACACACACACACATTACCTTGCACCTCTTCTACCCCCCTCCTCCACACACTCATTTCTAGTCTACGTATCATCGTGAACACGCTGAGAGAAATGACAATACCAGTCATGTTCACTCAGATACATGACGCAGTCGTTATGAATGAATATAAAAAAAAAAGTTAAAATGAAGTAAACGCAAACTTATATAGACTGCAATATCAAAAAGCTTAAAAAGGCAAGTAGATATGGATGATAAAGAGACGAAATAAATCAAACTAACGCCAGAAAGAACGAACGAACGATGTTTATCATAATCGAATAGTTGTGCAAGTGCAATAAAAAATCATTATGTTTCATATCTCAAAACTCACCTTTTCCCTCAGCAATAAGTTCAATTGTGGCAGGTCCACTTCCTTTGCGTTAGCTGTGCTTGACTATGTGTGTATACATATGTACGTGTACATATATCTACATGGATGTATATGAATGTGTATTGTGTGTGCGTGTGTTTATGTAAGTTTGTGCCTGCCTATGTGTGCGTATGTGTTAGGGTAGCTGTCAGATACACATGTATGTTAAAATGTGTGTGTGTGTGTGTGTGTGTGTGTGTGTGTGTGTGTGTGTGTGTGTGTGTGTAGTCACATTTTGGTGTGTGTATGTAACATAGATATAATGTTTTATGTTAACAAAAGCGTTTTTGTATAGCACCTAGAGCAGATTTCTGGATAGTGTGCTATATAAGTATCCATTATTATTATTATTATTATATTCTTCGGCAGAGACGTTTCCCGTTCATAGCAATGGGGTCTCGTCCACATGTTACACGTGTGTTTATGACGTACTCATGATGGCTGTCTGAGTTTGTTCCCCTAGTGTCTTCTCTGATTTGTTTAGTTCATCCTCTTCAAAAAGCAAACATGAAAGCCTTGAATTGTCATATCTTTCTGAAAACATTGCTGTTCTTTTTTTTTTCCAAACTTCTGTGACCACAGGGCGCCAGTCCTTCTGTTAAAATAAAAGTACTATGTACCCCTGTCAAATGAAAAAGAACTGTCCTCTTGTAAAAAAAAAAAAAAAAAGACAAAAAAAGAAAAAAACAGAAACCCCCATTACCCCTGTGAACAAGGAACCCGTTTCTCCTGTGAAGAAGGAACCCAGAACTTTTTTTTTGTCAAAACAGAACTCAGAACCCCTTGTGGAGAAGTACAGCAGTCTTCCCGTGAAAAAGGAATCCAGTAACCCTGTGAATAAAAAAAACAACAACTCAGCCCCTCATTCGCCTGCGAAGAAAGTAACAACAGTACCCCTCTGAGCAAGAAGCCCAGCCCAGCACCCCTATGAATAAAGTACCCAGTCCCCATGTCAAGAAAGACCCCCTCTGCCCCCACTGTCAAAAGAAAACCCACTCCCCATTGAAGAAGAACATCAAAATTTACCCCCCCCCCCCCCCTGTCAAGAAAGAACTTAGTACCCCTTAAAAGAAAGAACCCAGTACCCCTCTGAAGAAGGGACCACGTATTCTTATTAAAGAACCCCCCCATCCCCTACCCCCTCCCCCCGTCAAAAGAATAAAACCAGAACCAACCAACCAAACAACAACAAAAACAAACCAAAACAAAAAAAACAACAACAACAAAACAAAAAACAAACAAAAAAGCAACAAAAAAACCGATACCTGTGTGAAGAAGGAACCCAGTACCCCAGTACCTGTAAACAAGGAACCCAGTACCCCAGTACCTGTAAACAAGGAACCCAGTACCCCAGTACCTGTAAACAAGGAACCTAGTACCCCAGTACCTGTAAACAAGGAACCCAGTACCCCAGTACCTGTAAACAAGGAACCCAGTACCCCAGTACCTGTAAACAAGGAACCTAGTACCCCAGTACCTGTAAACAAGGAACCCAGTACACCCCAGTACATGTAAACAAGGAACCCAGTACACCCCAGTACCTGTAAACAAGGAATCCAGTACTCCAGTACCTGTAAACAAGGAACCCAGTACACCCCAGTACCTGTAAACAAGGAACCTAGTACCCCAGTACCTGTAAACAAGGAACCCAGTACACCCCAGTACCTGTAAACAAGGAATCCAGTACTCCAGTACCTGTAAACAAGGAATCCAGTACACCCCAGTTCCTGTAAACAAGGAACCCAGTACCCCAGTTCCCGTAAACAAGGAACCCAGTACCTCAGTTCCTGTAAACAAGGAACCCAGTACCCCAGTACCTGTAAACAAGGAACCAAGTACCCCAGTACCTGTAAACAAGGAACCCAATACCCCAGTACCTGTAAACAAGGAATCCAGTACTCCAGTACCTGTAAACAAGGAACCCAGTACCCCAGTACCTGTAAACAAGGAACCCAGTACTCCAGTACCTGTAAACAAGGAATCCAGTACTCCAGTACCTGTAAACAAGGAATCCAGTACACCCCAGTACCTGTAAACAAGGAACCCAGTACCCCAGTTCCTGTAAACAAGGAACCCAGTACCCCAGTACCTGTAAACAAGGAACCCAGTACTCCAGTACCTGTAAACAAGGAATCCAGTACTCCAGTACCTGTAAACAAGGAATCCAGTACACTCCAGTACCTGTAAACAAGGAACCCAGTACACCCCAGTACCTGTAAACAAGGAACCCAGTACTCCCCAGTACCTGTAAACAAGGAATCCAGTACTCCAGTACCTGTAAACAAGGAATCCAGTACACCTCAGTACCTGTAAACAAGGAACCCAGTACTCCAGTACCTGTAAACAAGGAATCCAGTACTCCAGTACCTGTAAACAAGGAACCCAGTACACCCCATTTCCTGTAAACAAGGAACCCAGTACCCCAGTACCTGTAAACAAGGAACCCAGTACCCCAGTACCTGTAAACAAGGAACCCAGTACACCCCAGTACCTGTAAACAAGGAACCCAGTACCCCAGTACCTGTAAACAAGGAACCCAGTACCCCAGTACCTCTGTGAAGAAGGAACCCAAGGAGTGTAAGACTCGAAACATCGTCGTTCTATAAGACAAGGAGTTTAAGACTCGAAACATCGTCGTTCTATAAGACAAGGAGTTTCAGACTCGAAACGTCGTGGTTTTATAAGACAAGGAGTTTAAGACTCGAAACATCGTCGTTCTATAAGACAAGGAGTTTAAGACTCGAAACGTCGTCGTTCTATAAGACAAGGAGTTTAAGACTCGAAACGTCGTCGTTCTATAAGACAAGGAGTTTAAGACTCGAAACGTCGTGGTTTTATAAGACAAGGAGTTTAAGACTCGAAACGTCGTGGTTCTATAAGACAAGGAGTTTAAGACTCGAAACGTCGTGGTTCTATAAGACAAGGAGTTTAAGACTCGAAACGTCGTCGTTCTATAAGACAAGGAGTTTAAGACTCGAAACGTCGTCGTTCTATAAGACAGGGAGTTTAAGACTCGAAACGCAGAGGTTTTATAAGACAAGGAGTTTAAGACTCGAAACGTCGAGGTTCTATAAGACAGGGAGCTTTAGACTCGAAACGTCGAGATTTTATAAGACAAGGAGTTTAAGACTCGAAACGTCGTGGTTCTAGACACGGAGTTTCAGACTCGAAACGTCGTGGTTTTATAAGACAAGGAGTTTAAGACTCGAAACGTAGTGGTTTTATAAGACAAAGAGTCTAAGACTTAAAACGTCATAGTTTTATCTTCACCTGAAGGTACCTTTGATTTTATACCACCTTTCACCATTTTGAACATAACGATAGCATTACTGGTAACAAGCGTACGAAGCAGTCAAGGGACAAAACTGAAGCAATGATCATAGGAACTAAACAAAACCTCTCTTCCACCACAAGTGACACAATCAAACTTGGCAGTACATCCATCCTTCTTTCCAGTTCAGTCAGGAACCTCGACGTTGTCCTTGACAACACACTGTCCATGCAAAAATTTATCAGTCTGACATGTCAATCCTGCTACTGTCAATTGCGGCGCATCAGTTCCATCCGGAAATATCTGTCCATTGACGCAACATATAGACTTGTCGTTTCTCTCATTCTCTCTCGCCTTGACTACTGTAACTCTCTATTGTCTGGTTTGCCTGCTTCATCCATTCAGTCCCTTCAGCGCATACAAAACTCTGCTGCCCGACTCGTCCTCAGAAAGAAAAGATCCGAGCACATCACTCCTCTTTTACAACATCTCCACTGGCTCCCTGTCTCACACAGAATAAAGTACAAGCTCAGCACTCTATGTTCTAAATGTATTCACAGATCTGCCCCTTCTTATCTCTGTGGTTGCCTTCACCTCCACACTCCATCTCGCTCACTACGATCGGCTTTGGATCCACTCTGTTTACGCATACCTAGATTCAAACACTCCACTGTTGGCCGCCGTTCTTTCTCTGTCTCTGGACCTTGTGACTGGAATGAACTTCCTCTTTCGCTTCGTCAAGTCTCCACACTCAGCTCTTTCAAGTTTGGCCTTAAAACCCACCTCTTCCCAAAGTACCCTCCCTTCCCTGCCTCTTCCTTGTCTTCAGTTTCTCCAGTTTTAGAGTTATGCATGTGTGTGAATGACTGGTGCGAAAGCGCTTTGATTTGTCTCTGCACAAGATTCAGCGCTATATAAATAACATTATTATTATTATTATTTATTTTTATTTTGTTACTAAAGGGATTTAATTGACTCAAGCAACAATCACAACTAAGTGTAGCAAGCAGTCACGGGAAGTTAAATCAACTCAAACCAAACTTACGGGTGCCAGCACGGACGGTCCTCTTGCTCAGCTCCTGAGTGCAGATCTCAGTCCTGTACTCAGGTTTGTCCCAGTAGTCGGAGGCCGTGACCACCACGAGCACGTCCACCTGGCGGTCCTGGCTCCCGGTTTTCTTCACCAGGGCCTCAAACGTCAGGTCTTGGCCGACCGGTTTCTCGGGCGGCTCGCCCAGCGAGGGTAGCAGGGGGGCGGCGGAGGGAGAGGGAGATGACTTTTTTTGTTGTGTTGTTGTTGTTGTTGTTGTTGTTGTTGTTGTGTGTGTTGTGTTGTGTTGTGTTGTGTTGTGTTGTGTTGTGTTGTGTGTGTGTGTGTGTGTGTGTGTGTGTGTGTGTGTGTGTGTATGTGTGTGTGTGTGTGTGTGTTGTTTTGTATGTGTGTGTGTGTGTGTGTGTGTGTGTGGTTCGCTCTCTCTCTCTCTTTTACA
>NC_134884.1:39648572-39656072 GCF_041734735.1 Babylonia areolata
GATAGAGAGAGAGAGAAAGGGGGGGCGGGGGGTGGGGGTGGGGGGGCGGGGGAGATGGGGAGAGAAAGAGAGAAAGAAGAGGAGAGAGAAATATATATAGACAGAGAGGCGGGAAGGTGTGTGTGTGTGTGTGTGTGTGTGTGTGTGTGTGTGTGTGTGTGTGTGTGTGTGTGTGATATAGCGTATATGGATACGCTGCACCACATCTACTCTGGAAAAAAACAACAAGGGACCACATGTTTCACGTTTGAATAATAAACCAAGCACGCTGCTGCTCAGCCCTTGAGAGCCGACCCAAAGTTTGTATAAAGCAATATAAGATGAAATGAAATAGAACTCTACAAAATAAAGCAAATATGCAAATGCATGGTGGGTGATATCCATTCTGTACCGCTTGATAGTGGTGTGTGTGTGTGTGTGTGTGTGTGTGTGTGTGTGTGTGTGTGTGCTTGTGTGTGTGTGTGTGTGTGTGTGTGTGTGTGTGTGTGTCTGTGTGTGTGTGTGTGTGTGTGTGTGTGTGTGTGTGTGCGAACAGAGAAAGGATAAACGATAACAAAGGGAATCAAGGACTTATTAACTAATGTATTTGTATGCCGACCATTCGTATTATATTGTTTGACAAATCTACTGTAATGTTGAAAGTGCAAACACCGTTCCGTCCCTCACCCCCCAACTATTTCCTGTCATGTTCGTGTGTGAGTGTTTTGATTTAATGATGGAATATTCGAATATCTCCATTTTCAAAAGTTGATTTTTCTTAATATATCTACTCTACTACGACGAGCATGAAGGCGAATTTCTGTATTTTGGTTAAGACAATAAAGTGATTGATTGAGTGATTGAGTGATTGATTGATTGATTGAAGTCTAACCCCCCGCCACCACCCTCGTTTTTAGTAGGTTCCCTATGGTCTATGCACCCGAATGACACGTAAAAAAGAGAAAAGATTATATATATATATATATAAAGAATGACAAGACATTTTCCGTTGATAAGTCAAATACGGCTCGATCCTCTTTCGTGCAAAAACAACTGCAACACCAAATAGCAACAATAAAAAAAAGTAACTGACAAAAAAACAACAACACAAAACCCCAACAAAACAACAACAACAACAAAAAACAAAAAACAAAAAAAAAACCAAAGAAAAAACAAACAAACAAACAAAATCAAAAACAACCCCCCCCCCCCCCCGAAAACAACAACAACAAAAAACAAACAAAAAAACAACAGTAACTAAGCAGCGCGAAAACCTCCACTACTCCCGACAACACCAACACCCCCCTACTCACCCCCCCCACCCCTCTCCACGCCACCCCCACCCCCAATCTCGCCATTTCTATTTTTTTTTTTAATTTATTTATTTTGTTATAGTCCTGAGAAGCACTGAAGCAGAAAGTAGACTATTATTATGGTGCCCTTCTCCCTTCCCTCAGTTCCCTGTCAGATACCTTCACACGCCCCTCCCTCTGCATTGCATGTTAAAAAGTCTTGCGAACCCGTTTCCTAACTACCACCACCCCCCACCCACGCCCACCACCACTACCACCACCACCACCTCCACCATTCTCTTTGATGTCATGTTACAGTCTTATTCTTAACATTTTCCTAACCTCTGTCTGTCTCTCTGTCTCTGTCTCTGTATTCATAAGTGCTCATTATGTCACACCCATTCATTCGTGTGGGATTGTGTGTGTGTGTGTGTGTGTGTGTGTGTGTGTGTGTGTGTGTGTGCTTGTGTTTTTTTTTCTTTTGTGTGTGTGTGTGGGTGTATGATTGTGATTGTGTTTGTGTGTGTATGGTTGTGTGTGTGTGTGTGTGTATGTGTGCATATTATTTTATCCATTTATTCATTCATTGAGACATCTTGCAATAGCACATATTCTTGAAGCTCTTTGCGCTTTGCAATTATGAGTGCACATGGCTAGAGTATCAAGTGGTATGGTAGCTTGATAATTTTCACAGCATTGTTCGACACGTCTACACACACACACACACACACACACACACACACACACACACACACACACACACACACAAACACACACACACACACACAAAAGTATGAGATTTTTTAAATATTTTGTTTCAATTCTGTTTTTCCTTTCTGTTCCATTTTATCGATCTGTATTGCACACATTTGTTCTGATTAGTACCTACTATGTCACTAGAACTTTACACACACACACACACACACACACACACACACGCACACACACACGCACACACGCACACACACACACACACACACACACACACACACACACACACACACATCCCCCACAAAACTCACACTCATGCACACCTCCCCCACTCACATACAACCGCACTGACTCCCACCCCCACCTCAAAAGAGACACCTATGACAATTTAACACCCCCTCTTCCCCCCCCCCCTTCCCCTCCCCTCAGCCCCACCCAGCCCCCTTCGACCCATTTTCATGTGTGCTCAAAGAGCGTCATAGCAACCACCCCTCTCCCCAACCACCCACCCACCCACCCCCACACCCCAAACGGCACCCACAAATGACCCAGCTGGGTCGATCATACAGGAATCCAATCCCTCAAATCACGCACCCCACCCCACCCCACCCCACCCCACTCCGTCCGCCCCCGCTCTCCTCTCCCCCTTCCCCCTCCTCCCCACCCCACCCCTCCCCCCGCCCTCCCTAGCAGTAAAGTTCAATCACCCGAATTCTTAGTGTCAGTTCATGTCAGGTGTTTTTTTTTTTTTTTTTTTTTTCCAGCAGGGTTTCCCCTTTCAACGAGTGGCGTCGCATAAGCAAAGAGCCATAGCCTACAGACTTCACAAAAAGTTAAGGATCGTTCTTAGAAGCTGGCGTGTTTTCATTAAATGTTTGATTTTTTTTTTTTTTAATCGATGGACTACTTGAATTTTACATGTTGTACTCGTCTAATGTCACTAACAGTGAAAAGACGTTAAACTAAAGAACGAATGATATAGTGTTCCAATTGCCCCTAAAACTGAATACACTTACGGTTGTTTTCAGGCGCGCTCTGGTTAACTCTGTTGAAGATTGGCGCTCATTTACATTGGCTGCAATACACCGTACCGCTGTTTGGTGGAAAATTCAGCACCAAAAATGTCACTGTGTTTCAAAACTAGAACTGTGCAAGTTCCCAAGTGGTTCTTAATTTTTTGTGTGTGATTCCTGTATTGTATTATATTATATGAGATGGCCTGCGTGCACAAACACGTCCCATACTTTTTTGTGTGTAGAAAGGTGCAACATTTAATTTTGATGCACGTATTTCGACGGGCGCAGTAGCCGAATGGTTAAAGCGTTGGACTTTCAATCTGGTGGTCCCGGGTTCGAATCACGGTGACGGCGCCTGGTGGGTAAAGGGTGGAGATTTTTACGATCTCCCAGGTCAACATATGTGCAGACCTGCTAGTGCCTGAACCCCCTTCGTGTGTATACGCAAGCAGAAAATCAAATACGCACGTTAAAGATCCTGTAATCATGTCAGCGTTCGGTGGGTTATGGAAACAAGAACATACTCAGCATGCACACCCCCGAAAGCGGAGTATGGCTGCCTACATGGCGGGGTAAAAACGGTCATACACGTAAAAGCCCACTCGCGTATGTACGAGTGAACGTGGGAGTTGCAGCCCACGAACGCAGAAGAAGAAGAAGATGCACGTATTTCAAGCCGTTTATGACTGTGTTGGAAGTTTGTTGTTGTTGTTGTTTTGTTCCTTCACTTTCATAAAAGATGTACTTTCTTCTTCTTTCTCTCTTTCCGTGTTCCTTCTTCGTCTTCTTTCTTTCTTTTCTTTCCTTCCTTCTTTCTTTCTTTCGTCTTAGTCTTCTTCTTTTCTCTTCTTCTTCACTTCTTTCTCGAATACTTTACTAAAAACATGTTTTCTTTGCCGTTGTTGTCGTTGTTGCATTTCTTCTTCTTTCTTCTTCTTCTCCACGTCCCCCACCTTCTCCTCCCTATTCTCCTCCTCAGCTTCTCCTTTCATTCACCCTTCTCGTCTTTCTCCTCCTTCGTCTTTGACTTTTTTTTTCTTTTTTCAACTCGTCGTTTTCCTTGTAGGAAAATACACTCCCAACGAAGACTAGCTGACCCAGTGTTGAATGCATAGCACACATTACGATGACACTTTAGACGGGTAAGGCACAGCCAGTGTGGTAAGTCCGCTTTCGGGCCGAGACCGTGACTTCCCGTTTAGTTTAAAGGTCCCCAAAACAGCGGTTTGATTACCGTCTTAGTTTAAAGGTCCCCAAAACGTGGATTCAACTTTAGTAGAGTGTCTGCTCACGACACCTCAAAGAACTTGTCTTAAGACGCAGTTCATAAAAAAAAAGAAGTTTGCATTTATTACCAACATTAAGTGCTACAAGGATACTTTAACGTATTTCAACGCGTTTTTACAGTGTGTTTTGAGGGGTCCTTAAAACTTGGTTGGAAGCCCGCAAACTGAGTCACGTGTACAGTCTTACGTCGTTGCTTGTATGTTTTCAAAGTCTGACGCGAGTACATATATGTAAACAGAGAGCTAAAGACTTGTTCTTCTTGATTTTGAGGATGGTGATTTTTTTACTCACTTGTGTAAACAAAGTGAGTTTATGTTTTAACCCGGTGTTCAGTTGTCTCTCTCTCTCTCTCTCTCTCTCTCTCTCTCTCTCTCTGTGTGTGTGTGTGTGTGTGTGTGTGTGTGTCCGTGTGTCTGTGTGTCCGTGGTAAACTTTAACATTGACATTTTCTCTGCAAATACTTTGTCAGTTGACACCAAATTTGGCATAAAAATAGGAAAAATTCAGTTCTTTCCAGTCATCTTGTTTAAAACAATATTGCACCTCTGGGATGGGCACAAAAAAAATAAAAAGAAGCCTAATTATATGCAAACTGCATTTACTGTTATATTTATATTTTTTGTATTCTCTAAACTTGGCACTTTGACCTCTTATTCTGACAGAACAACAAGAGGAGTCATTATTATCATTTTTTGTTCAAACAGGAAATTCTTTTGCTGAGCATGGAATTTTTATTTATTTTGCAAACGTTTTGTTGCAGATAGTAAAAAAGGGAAATTACTCTGTAATTAATGCTAGGGGACTTAATTTATCACAAGTGAGTCTTGAAGGCCTTGCCTCTCTTGTTCTTCATAGATTTGTCCTTCGATTGTCACCACCGAGATGTATAACACAGGGCAACCCTTTTCCCCTTGCGACAAAAGTTCTGTTCTCTCAATAAAGGAAATCATACATTGACCATTACGAAATACTTTCACCCACATCGAATATCGAATATGACAATGTTCGAATTGATACGGTACCTACTATCGTCTTCGGATTGCAATTCTTTGGGATTTTCTTTACTATTGAGACAAACAAAGAAAAACAAACAACACTATTGTGGCAGTCAGTGAGGGGTGGCAGCATTTGTCTTTGTGCTCTTGGCTCCGGGTCAGTATTGTTGTTCTCATCATCATCGTCATGATCATCATCATCATCATCATCGTTGTCGTCGTCGTCGTCGATGTCATCATCATGTCACCACCACCACCACAACACAATCGGTAAAATACTGTTTGGTGACGAGGTGGTGGCAGTGACTGGGCCAGTGTGTGTGTGTGTGTGTGTGTGTGTGTGTGTGTGTGTGTGTGTGTGTGTGTGTGTGTGTGTGTGTGTGTGTGTGTGTGTGTGTGTGTGTGTGTGTGTGTGTGTGTTTGTGTGCGTGCGTGCGTGCGTGCGTGCGTGCGTGTGTGTGTGTGTGTGTGTGTGTGTGTGTGTGTGTCTGTGTGTGTGTGTGTGTGTGTGTGTGTGTGTGTGTGTGTGTCTGTGTGAGAGTGTGTGTCTGTGTTTTTCTTCAGTTTAACATATCTCCCACTTTAAGTGATATTAGGTCTGTGTCTTTATGTGTGTCTCTGTATGTGTGTGTGTGTTTCAGTTCTAATGACGCGTCCCACCCATTCCCCCAACACCTGCCTGTCATCCGCACTCCCTTTCACGTGCCGCGCAGTGCAGAACTGATTAGTGCATAATGGATGACATGACTGAAGGGCGATTGCCCTGAGAGACGTGGGGAAGAACTGTGGAACCTAAGGATTTGTGTGTAAGGCCATCCGTCTGTGTACAAAGGGAACACAGGTATAAAGGAAGGGAAACAGTGACCTGATAATGACAACGACTGGAACAGTAACAACTCAACATCATCATGATATACAATCACTCTCGGACAGCCGATGTTGCTCATATTACGGTATATTAACGTTTTAGAGTTTGTCTTGCTTCGAAGGCACAACACACACATACCCCCCCCCCCCCCCCCCCCCGCACCCCTCTCCCCATATATATATGTATATATATATATATATATATATGTGTGTGTGTGTGTGTGTGTGTGTGTGTGTGTGTGTGTTCGTGAACACTACAAAACTTTCAAGTACAAATAAGAAAGAAATATCGTATGTGTGTAAGAAGTGCGTACAGGTGTATTATCATAGATAATATGCAAAGTTTTCGTTCGGAAGAGAATAGAATAAACGAAAAAGAAAATAAATGAATATTGGGAATAAGACTTCGTGCTTTCAATCATAGCAGCAGCAGCAGTAGTAGAAGTGGTGGTGGTTGTGGTAATTGTAATAGTATAAAACGCAGCAGCAGCAGCAGCAGCACCAGTAGGAGCAGCAGTAGTAGTAGTAGCAGCAGCAGCAGCAGCAGCAGTAGGAGCAGCAGTAGTAGCAGCAGCAGCAGTAGGAAGAGGAGGAGGAGCAGCAGCAGCAGTAGCAGTAGTAGCAGATGAAGCTGCAGTCGTTGTAGGTGTTGTTGCTGCAGCAGGGCGTTTTCCCTGTACCAGTGTTCTGCAAAAGAGATTCTTACGCGTCGCGCTCTGTGACAAAGCCAGCGCATAAGTAACTGTTCCAGCAGGATGTACGAGGGTCATTCAATAAATAAAGTGAATTTTTCGGTATAAGGACTTCTAATACAGATAGAAGCTTACTCTTTTTTTTATTTTTCAACGTAGTCTCCCAGCACTGTCACACACTTTTCCCATCTGTGCACAAGCTTCCGTATTCCCTCAGCGTAAAAATCTTTGGACTGATGTCTCAGCCAGTCGCTCACAACACTTTTGACTTCATCGTCACTTTCAAACTTCGTGCCTCTCGTGAACGCTTTCAAGGGACCAAACAGGTGAAAGTCTGAAGGGGCAAGGTCTGGGCTGTAAGGGGGATGAGGGAGCAGTTCCCAGCCCAGCTCGTTGATGGTCTGCACCGTTCGGGCTGCTGTGTGAGGCCTTGCATCTTTGGCACCCACCGGCAGCTGACCTTCGAGTAGCCAAGGTCATCATGGACAATTTTTTGTGCTGTCCCAACAGATAAGCTCAAAGTCCTTGCGATGTCATCCACTGTCACCCTTCTGTCAGACTGAATGAGGTCATTGACTGATTCGATCACCTCAGGAGACCTCACTTCTGTAGGCCTTCCAGGCCTGTCTTCATCCTCAACACTGCTCCGTCCTTCTTTAAA
>NC_134884.1:39663572-39678572 GCF_041734735.1 Babylonia areolata
CACCAACGAGCGGCCTACATCTAGGAAAATCGGAAATCCTCAGAAAAGTCAAAGAATATAAAAAAGAACAGGTACAAGGCCATCACACCATCGATCGCCTCAAAGAAATAAAAGCAGAGAGAGGGAGCGGCCGTAAGTCTAACATGAAAGGTAGAGCACGATTCTTTGCAAATCAAACAAATATCGGCATCATTTCCAAACCAACATTGCGCAAATTTCTTCAAAACGGAACAGAGTCTCTGTGGGCTTTTCCAAATACAATAGACTGAGCAACACACTAGACGCCACGTTCTTGGCATCAGAGATCTTTTCCCATCCCTCTTGCGGCCAATCAGTGGCAGCCTCTGTGCGTGTGTGTATGTGTGTGTTTGTGTGTATGTGTGGGTCTGTGTTTTTGAGTGCGTTTGTGCATGCGTGAGAGTGTAAGTGTACACAAGTGTCAGGAGAGTTCTGTGCATGTGTGTGTGTGTGTGTGTGTGTGTGTGTGTGTGTGTGTGTGTGTGTGTGTTGTGTGTGCGTGTGTGTTGTGTGTGCGTGTGTGAGGGGGAGGTGGGGGTGCAGGGAGGAGGTGAGGTAGAGGATGAGGTATGTGAGTGTATGCATGCCTACACTGTGGGAGCAACAGGATATTGGAACGTATATTATATATATATATCTTTGTATATATGTGTGTGGGGTTGGGGGTGTGAGATATGGGCGTGTGTGTGTGTGCTTGTACAAGTAAGCGTTCATCTGTGTGTGTGTGTGTGTGTGTGTGTGTGTGTGTGTGCGTGTGCGTGTGCGTGTTTGTGTGTGTGTGTGTGTGTGTGTGTGTGTGTGTGTGTGTGTGTGCCGTGGAAGCTGCGATACATAGACTAGAAATGAGTGTGTGGAGGAGGGGGTAGAGGAGGTGCAGGGTAATTTGTGGTGTGTGTGTGTGTGTGTGTGTGTGTGTGTGTGTGTGTGTGTTGGAGCTCATGTACATTTATATGTATTTGACTGTGCTTTCATATCTGTGAAACTGCATTTTTGGGGCATATCTGTTGTGCATGTGTGGGTGTGTGTGTGAATGTGTGTCTTCATGTTTTATATTTATTTGCTTATTTATCATCATTGTTGTCTTATTTATTTAATTATTTATTTATTATTATTATTATTTTATCATTATTTTCATTACTACTACCTTTTTTATATCATAATTATTATTTATTTATTTATGTAAGCTTATATATATATATTTTTTTTCCCTCAAGGCCTGACTAAGCGCGTTGGGTTACGCTGCTGGTCAGGCATCTGCTTGGCAGATGTGGTGTAGCGTATATGGATTTGTCCGAACGCAGTGACGCCTCCTTGAGCTACTGAAACTGAAACTGAAACTCCCAAATGTCTGTTAGACTTCAACGAATTCCGCCAAAATAACGCTGCCAGACTAATATGCAGAGCCTCTTAACTTTGACCATATTTCTCCTCTCCTTCAGTCTCTCCACTGGTTGCCCGTTTTTGAACGAATAGACTATAAGCCATCCACTCTGACCTTTTCTACGTCTCGCCAACTCCGTTCGTTTATTGGTTCGTTTATTTAGTAATAGTCTAAGATGATGATATTAGACTCTCTCTCCGTGTGTGTGTGTGTGTGTGTGTGTGTGTGTGTGTGTGTGTGTGTGTGTGTGTGTGTGTGTGTGTATGCGTGCGTGCAAGTATGTGTGCATGTAAGTATGTGTGTATGGATGCATACTTTCCTGTGTGTGTGTGTGTGTGTGTGTGTGTGTGTGTGTGTGTGTGTGTGTATGTGTGTGCGCGCGCATGTGTGTGCGTGTGTGTGATTGCGTGTATGCATGCGTACTTAAGCGCTTATCTCATCGCGCCTGTTTATGCATATTATGCTTGTCTCATGCACGCACATGTGTGTGCATACGTGTGCCTGTACTGTATGTCTGCCTGAATGTATGAAATATGTGCACGCAGGTGTTTTTTTAAATTTATTTTATTTAATTTTTTTTTTTTACGCGTCACCCTCTCTTTATTCTCGCTCAATCATTCAATCCGTTTGCTGTCATCATTTCAAGCGCCTATGAACTGCAAAAAAAGATGTTATCGACACATGGCTCGTGCAAGCTTGCTTCGTGCAGTCACAGTCAACACGACACACAACCCCACTGCCATCCTGTCTGTGCGAACGTGTTGTCTTCATTGCTTGTCGCTTTACCGTCTGCTGGGAGGAAAAAACACACCACAGGTATGGTATAGCGCACTGACTCTCCTGTTCTCCAAATTACTGACAGTGTGTTTCTGAACAGAAAACTAACGAGATCTGGTTTGAAAAAACCATAGTTAGATGAATAAACAATACAGTGTGTTACCTTGAAGAGGTTAGAGTGATATCGTGTGACAATTGTTGTGCAGTGTTTCGGTGTTAGGTCAGGTAGGTAACTTCACTGTTTTTGGATTGGGGGTCTCAGTTTTTTAAGGTAAGTCCCTTCTCGCATATCATATGCTGAAAAGAAACGAAAACAAAGATGTTATGGTTTTTAGTTTGTGTAAATTTAGTCTGCTGAGGTGTTCAGTTGCAGAGAGGCATTGAGATGAGATGAGAGAGAGAGAGAGATGAAACGACAGGCTTGAGCGAGCACGCCACGCACACAAGTGTGTGTGCATGTGTGTGCGTGCGTGTGCGTGTGTTTGTGTGTGTGTGTGTGTGTGTGTGTGTGTGTGTGTGCGTGTGTGTGTGTGTGTGTGTGTGTGTGTGTGTGTGTGAGTGTTTGATTGCTGTACTAACAAGTGGCGAAGTTACCATTTATTTGTGTGTAAGCGTATGCCTTAATCGTGTCTTACAAACCTTTAGGTTATATGACAAAATATAAGTTGTTCTGTTCTGTTCTGCTTGATTCACACACACACACACACACACACACACACACTCACACTCACACACACATACACACACACACACACACACTCCCACCTTTCTTATATGTTCAGATCCAGAAGAAACTACTTTTCTCTTCCCCCATACCCCCCTTCTCCTGCCACACTCTCAGGCCCTCTCCGTTCTGTCAACCCATGCCCCCAAAAAACCTCTTCTGGTTTATTATTCTTAAAAAAAAAAAAAGATTTCAGTAAAACCCTCCAGCCCCGTACCGTTCCCAGTCACAAACAGAGCGTTACAGCCGATTGTTAGTCTTGGTAAACTGCTGCCACATTGTGGAAAGGTGTCGGACTGCCTAGAACAAACATAAAATTTCCGAGACAAGACAAGATTTGTTTATTTCAGGAAATCCCTGTGTGGGGACATGAAACTGTAACCAATACAAATAGAGATAGCATTTGGCGTACTGTACTCACAATCATTTACAATGGCCGTACCAACTGTTTTAGTTAGGACATACACACATAAGACATACGTTAGGAGGAAGAAAATAAACGGGGGAAGAAAAGATGTAACATACAACAGATACCGCATTGTTCAATGTATACGTGCTATAAGTAAGTGGGTATTTATCCGAAACGCAAACAGGACGAATTCATTATATTAAAAAAAAAATGCAACCATGTTGACTCATAGAGACGCATAGAAAGCATTCATTACGGTTGTGTTCGGAGGTCAGACAGGAAGCAGGGGGGAAGGGGTGGGTGGAAGGGAACGAAAATGTACAACTCATGTACAGAAAATGAAACGATACTGGTGTATACTACGATCAATACAAACACATTGATCACGCTGTTTATTTGTAATCTATACCCACCAAAAAGCCACCTGTTCATTTATGACATCCGGTCCCATGTACAGGAGAGAAATATCAAAATCGGAATGTAAAAATGGAATACTGGACTTCTGTGGATATTCTGTTGTAAACAGCTTGACACTTTTTTTCTGCTTTTTTTGTTTGTTTTGTTTTGTTTTGTTTTTGCTGTGCACGACAGATTGCATGTGTGCGTGTGTGTGAGTGTGCGCGCGTGTGTGTGTGTGTGTGTGTGTGTGTGTGTGTGTGTGCATTGTGTGACGTGGAACTAAGAAAGAAGAAAAAAGACTGAGAGAGAGAGAGAGAGAGAGAGAGAGAGAGAGAGAGAGAGAGAGAGTGTGTGTGTGTGTGCATTGTGTGACGTGGAACTAAGAAAGAAGAGAAAAGACTGAGAAGCTTAACATACATGGATCAGTTCCACTCCAGAACCTTTTTTGTTCAGCTCAATGATATTTAACACATTGTAATGATTCTTCTCTCTCTCTTACTTTTTCGTGATTCCTTTTTTTGGATAAAGTGCTTATAACAAATGAGACTGGAATTTCTTCCCTCTCTTGTTTGACGTTTTTCATCATAGGTGGGGTTATATTACTTTTTCCTGACAAAAACAGACAAAACAAAACACCAACAACAACACAAAATCAAAGAGAACTCCACCCATCCAAACCATTCACGCTGACACATGCGACAAGACCAAGGCATTGAAATGCACGCTGTCCTTGTACACATGAATCAACAGATGGTTTACTTGCTGGAGTTGGGTACAGGTTTTTGTTGTGGACATATCTCAGCAAAAAGACTCCTTTAGAAGCTTGCCACCTGTTACAGAGTGTGAACTTGAGCGCTGAATGCCATGAAAAAAACAAACAAACAACAAACAAACAAACCCACGATTTTCACTTTTCTCAAGTCATGATGCCTAGCCTTCATTTATTCCTAAAAAAATAGATCCTCCATCCAGTGTTTTTTTTTCCGAGCAGACGTCACAAAAGAAAACGCAACAGACTGGACTGGATTACTTTTGAGTGGTAGATCCAGTTGGTGTTAAAAAAAAAAAAAAGAAGAAGAAGGAGAAGCCGCTCAATTTCATTGACTCTAATGGCAAGCGCTGCAATATTAGGACTAATCAGATACCTGCATCCAAGGGATTCGTTGCTTGTATCACACTATAGTAGCTTCCTCTTGATATTGCAGACGACACGTTTGGAAAGGAAGCAGACGTGTAAAAAACAGGTGAGTGCTCCATCTTCGCATTTATGGATGTCATTTTCGAACACACTGCGAATTTTCTCTCCCGCCAGGATTTTTCAAACATGAATTATTCAACGTTCACGTGGATTACACCACGCTTCTAAATAATTCTCTTCTAACAAAATCAAATGAAACAAAGTTGAAAGATAGGCATTTGCACTGGCTGTTTCCGAAGGTATAGCTCAAGAGCTGACCGAAAGCAAGTAAGTGTTCGATCGATAAGTGTTCAGTGGCTTTGAAGGTTCAAGAAATGGCTGATTTTTCATCAGTGGTGTATTTCTTTGGATACGAATTTACGCGTGTGTGTCTGTGTGAGTTTATGCAATATTATCATCAGCCAATGTGCCTAGAATTCGACGATGACTGTTGACTTCTACTGTCAGCAGAGTACTAATAAAAGTATGAGGAATGTGAGCTGTCGAAGATTTTATCATCTTTGTCTTTCTGTAAAAGCATAATCTTTTCTTATTGAGTTCTTGAATTTCTATGGGATGTGTGTGTGTGTGTGTGTGTGTGTGTGTGTGTGTGTGTGTGTGTGTGTGTGTGTGTGAACATGTGTGTGTGCACGCCCTTGTTTGTGGAGCATATATCGTTCTTTGAATTCATGTAAATTTATGTACACTTTAAAAACTTTTGTTGTAAACGCCATGAGCTCTCTGAAGCGTGAGCCATGAAGCGTGAGCGTCACTCTGTATTATCCTTCTTCTTTCATCCTGTATCTTTTATTATAAAGAGAGAAGAGGGCCAAGGGGGAGGTGAGGTGGGGGTTGGGGGTGGGGGTGGGGTGCAGAAATACAAAGACAGTGCGACAGACTATGTATACTTACTCCGTTTCTCTGTCAACCGCAGTCCATTGTATTTTCAGGACATTCGGAAAAATGGGTGGGTGTACTGTTACATATTAAGCCTGCTTCGTAACAACTCATGTCTTTTGTCTGTCTGTCTGTCTGTCTGTCTGCATGTCTGTCTGTCTTTTCTTAATCCACCTCCAACTCCCCCCACAGTCCTATCGCCCTATCTCCATCCCTGTCTCTTTCTTCGTATCCTTCGCTTTTGAATTTTTTCAATGGACATATAACTTACAAGTGGGGGACAGGGTTGTGAGTTAACAAATCAAATGTGACGCCAAAGCAGCAGCACCACCACCAACAACAACAGCAACAACAACAGCAACAGCAGCAGCAACAACAAAACATTAAAAACACACAACCCAACTACTATATTTTCACCTGTCGCTAACAACAACAACGACAGCAACACCAACAACAAAAACAACAACAGGTAAAGGCTATATTTTCATTCGTATCCCTGTAGTTGCTAACAACCAACGTCCCAGCCACAACTATTAGGGTAGTTCAGCTTCGTTTTTCAGTTTGCTATGCCACAAGGAGATCATGTCAAACAAGATGTCTCACAGGTGAGAGCGCATTCCTATCAAAACCAGTCATGCAAACGGGCTGCGACGTGTATTAGAAAACAACCACCACCACTTTTATCCTTCATGTACGAAAGGTAGTTGAGGAATAAAGAAGGCCTCTGCAATAATTTATTCAGGCTGAAAAGCCACTGACATCAACAAAACCAATCGAGTGTTCGCTCAACCAACCAAGACATCGAGAAAGACACACACACACACACACACACACACACACACACACACATAGAACCCATAAAAAATGCGCGCGCGAAACACGCGAACTTGTGTTGACATGTCTTTTTTTTTTTTTTTTTACTTCCGCATTATTAACGTTGTTTGTCATGTGACGTATGCTAAAGCAAGCTGGAGGTTTGTGTTTATCGTAATACTGTTTTATTATTTTACTTCTGTTCATATTTGTTTTAGTAAGTGATATTCCTGTAAATACGGGTGTCAGTTTTCTCTCAGTCTGTCTCTGTCTCTGTGTCTGTGTCTGTCAGTCTCTCTCATTGTTTGTTCAGAATGTGGGTCAGTCAGTCAGTCACGCACACACCTTTTTGTTATGGCCTGAGAATAATTTGCAATGCATGTCTGTCTGTCTTTCTCTCCCCCCCCCCCCCGCCTCTTCAAGGCCTTGAACTGCGTGGTACACTTTCCGCAAACTGCTGCCAACGAAGGGCTTTGCCAACAACAAACGATCAGCACGGCCCGTTTCTAAGGGGAATCCACACCCCGACCACCTTCCTCCCTTCCCCTTCCACCGCCACACCCCCCTCACCCCCTCTCCTCCTTCATCCCTCCACGGCATGTGTTCTGCCACCCGGCACTAATATTGTCACTCTGTGTGTGTGTGTGTGTGTGTGTGTGTGTGTGTGTGTGTGTGTGTGTGGCACACACACACACACACACACACACACACACACACACACACACACACATATATATATATATACATATAATTATATATATATATATATACATATATATATATATATATATCACACACGTGTGTGTGTGTGTGTGTGTGTGTGTGTGTGTGTGCGCGCGCGCGCGCGGGCGCTACATAAACAAAGCGTTCTCAAACTTCTGATCCACTTCCAACCTGATCATGTCATGTCTCCTCCAAGGGTTGTCACGGAGAGAGAGAGAGAGAAAGAGGGAGAGAGACCGAGAGACCGAGAGGCACGCAAAGAGAGACTGAGAGTGCGAGAGACACGCACAGAGAAAGAGTGAGAGACAGAGACAGAAAAAGTCAGAAGAAGAAAAGGAAGGGTACGGGTTTTGTGTTTCCAACCGGCTTGACAACTTGGCTTATTTGATTTAAAGTCGCCGCGTCGGTAAGGTTCGATTGAGTGGCGCGATCACAGTTTAACTAGTTCGATGCGCTGTTCGGTTGTTGTCGTTTCCAACGTTTCGCTGGAGCCTCGTTTGTCGACGTTCACGAGTACACGCGTGTCATCTTTCCATTCCACTGCGTTCGTGACCCACTTTCAGCTTGATTTCATCATGTGTCTCATCAACAGGGTGGTCATACGTGAAAAGGAGTCACAGAGAGAGAGAGAGAGAGAGAGAGAGAGAGACAGAAACAGAAAGACAGAAACCGAGAGACAGAGAGACAGAAACGTACATAGTGAGAGAGAGAGAGAGAGAGAGGGGGGGGGGCAGAAAGACGGAGATGGACATAGTGAATGAGTGAGAGAGAGAGGGAGAGAGAGATAGAGAGAGTGAGAGAAAGAGACAGAGACAGGAAGACAGAGACCGAGAGACAGACAGAGACAGAGACGGACATAGTGAGAGAGAGAATGAGAGACAGAGACAGGGATAGGAAGACAGAGATCGAGAGACAGACAGAGAGACAGAGACAGACATAGTGTGTGTGTGTGAGAGAGAGGGACAGGAAGACAGACATAGACCGAGAGACAGACAGACAGACAGACAGACAGAGACGGACATAGAGAGAGAGAGAATGAGAGACAGAGACAGGGACAGGAAGACAGAGACCGAGAGACAGACAGAAAGACAGAGACGGACATAGAGAGAGAGAGAGAGACAGACAGACAGACAGGCGTAGAGAAAGCGATCGAGAAACAGAGGCAGAGAAAGCGACGGATTGACAACTTAACATTTGTTAAAAAGTCGTTGGGCAAGTTGATTCAGTGGTCGAACACAATCACTTAAGCGAGAGCCGTTCAAAGCGCTGTTTTTGTCAGTGTCATTTCCAATGTTTTGCAGCAACGTCGTTTGTCGATGTTCACGAGTACACGCGTGTCGGCTTTCCGAACCAGTGCGTGCGAACAAACAGAAGAGCGAAACGGTGGCCGTGTGGGTAATGCACCCGACTAGGAAGTAGGCATTCACTGGTCCCTGTCGCCAAAAAACCAGACCGGGATTTTTTTTTCCTTCTGCTGGCTACTCTTTCCACTTTATCTAAAGTTGTGATCAGTCGAATGAGATGATAAACCGAACTCCAGTGTACAAGCACGGCAACAAAAAGGTTGTCTCTGGCGAAATTGTATGGAAAAATCCGCATTGATAGTAAAACAAATACACTGGGAGACAAAAATAAGAGTTAAAAAAAGAAAAAAAGGATGAGGCTGTATTGTGGTGACGCGCTCTGTCCGGGGAAGAGAAGGCAGCCTGAATTTGACAGGGAGAAATCTGTTGTGACAAAAATACAGTGCACTGCAATACAATACAATAAAATTCATCACAATGCAATACAATACAATACAATACAATACAATGCCTTTCCATACCATACCATACCATACAACGCAACGCAACGCCACGCAAAGCCATACCATACGATACCAAGCCATTTCATGCCATTCATACATTCCCATACCATAATGTAATGCAAAGAAAGCGCTCTATCCCAATGCAATGCAAAAAACATGCATACCACACGACGTCATGCCATACAACACATGCAAGACACCCAAATCGTACCATACAACACAATGCAATACCACACATATCCATACAACACAATGCAATACCTCACCATATCATACCATACAACACAATGCAATACCACACCATACCTTACCATACCATACCATACAGTACCGTATCAGTTAGCACAAGGAGGCGTCACTGCGTTGGACAAATCCATATACGCTACACCACACTGCCAAGCAGATAGCCTGAACCCGCAGGTACCCTACGCGCTTAGTAGGCCTTCCTTGAGTACAATATACCAAACAATGCAACACCACACCATTATACCATACAACACAATGCATACCATACCATACCATTACCATACCATGCCATACCATTAATACAACACAATGCAATACCACACCATACCAAAACCATTACAAACATTGCAACACCACACCACACCATATCATACCATACAAAACACAATGCAATACCCACACCATATCAACCATACAACACAATGCAATCCACACCAAACTTATCATACCATACAACACAATGCAATACCACACACACCATATCAAACCATACAACACTAAGCAATTTCCACACAACCATATCACACCCATACAACAAATAATCAAACCATACAACACCAAATGGAATAACTACACCCATATCATACCATACAACACAATGCAATACCACACCATACATATCATAACCATACAACACAATGACAAATACCACACCCTATCAAACCATACAATACAATGCAATACCACACCATACATACCATACAACACAATGCAATAACACACCATATCATACCATACAACACAATACACACCAACAACCATATCATAAACCATAACAACACAATGCATACACCAACATCCATATCTTACCATATAACACATCTGCAACACCATACATACCATACCATACCATAATGTAATGCAAAGAAACGCAGCTCCATCCAATGCAATGCAACACAATGCAAATACCACACAAAGTCATACCACACAACACAATGCAATACCACACCATATCATACCATACAACACAATGCAAGATCACAACCTTATCATACCATACAACACAATGCAATACCACACCACACCATATCATACCATACAACACAATGCAACACCACACCATATCATACCATACAACACAATGCAATACCACACCATACCATACCATACAACACAATGCAAGATCACACCTTACCACACCATACAACACAATGCAACACCACACCATATCATACCATACAACACAACGCAACACCACACCATATCATACCATACAACACAACGCAACACCACACCATATCATACCATACAACACAATGCAATACCACACCATACCATACCATACAACACAATGCAACACCACACCATATCATACCATACAACACAATGTAATACCACACCACACCATATCAAACCATACAACACAATGCAATACCACACCACACCATACAACCTAATGCAACACCACACCATATCATACCATACAACACAATGCAACACCACACCATACCATACCATACCATACCATACCATAATGTAATGCAAAGAAACGCAGCTCCATCCAATGCAATGCAACACAATGCAATACCACACAAAGTCATACCACACAACACAATGCAATACCACACCATATCATACCATACAACACAATGCAATACTACACCATATCATACCATACAACACAATGCAACACCACACCATACCACACCATACAACACAATGCAACACCACACCATATCATACCATACAACACAATGCAACACCACACCATATCATACCATACAACACAATGCAATACCACACCATATCATACCATACAACACAATGCAATACCACACCATACCATACCATACAACACAATGCAATACCACACCATATCATACCATACAACACAATGCAATACCACACCATACCATACCATACAACACAATGCAATACCACACCATACCATACCATACCATACAACACAATGCAATACCACACCATACCACACCATACAACACAATGCAATACCACACCATACCATACCATACAACACAATGCAATACCACACCACACCATACCATACCATACAACACAATGCAACACCACACCATACCATACCATACAGCACAATGCAATACCACACCATACCATACCATACAACACAATGCAACACCACACCATCGAATAAACATCGAATACATGTGGTGTTGCGTGAAAAACTGAGTAATCAGTCCATTGACATTTTTGTTGATAGATGATGACTGACTGGATAATCCTCCCCCTGGACTCTCGCGCTGACAGATGAATAGTTGATCAAACTAATGTTTGATAGACTTATCAGTCCCTTGACGCTTGTGTTGGTAGATAACTAGTCAGTCAAAATGGTTGACTGGATTATCAAATTGCCCCATGCTCGTGTACATGAATGAGTGTATTATTAATTTGACCGTTCTTTTCAGTTTCAGTGTCGGTTTCTCAAGGAGGCGTCACAGCGTTCGGACAAATCCATACGCGCCACACCACATCTGCTAGGCAGCATAACCCAATGCGCTCAGTCAGGCCTTGAGTGCATGCACATAATTATATTTGTGTACCTGTCAGAGTGGATTTCTTCGACAGAATTTTGCCAGAGGACAACACTTGTGTTGCCATGGGTTCAGTTTCAGTGCGCCAAGTGCGTGCTGCACACGAGACCTCGGTCCAGGTCGAATGACTAGACTTTCAGTTCGATTTTCCAGTCAAACGTGAGAGAAAGGACGAGAGCGAGATTCGAACCCAACCCCTCACAGACGTTTGTATGGCAGATGAGCGTCTTAACCATTCTGTCACTTTTCCCCATTGATCAAAATGGTCGTACTGGACTGTTTTCTTTGTGTGTGTGTGTGTGTGTGTGTGTGTGTGTGTGTGTGTGTGTGTGTGTGTGTGTGTGTGTGTGTGTGTGTGTGTGTGTGTTGTGTGTGTGTGTGTGTGTTGTGTGTGTGTGTGTGTGTGTGTGTGTGTGTGTGTGTTCGTTCTTTAGTTTAGCGTCTTTTCACCTTTTCACTATTAGTGATATTAGTGTGTGTGTGTGTGTGTGTGTGTGTGGATGTGTGTTTGTGTGTGGATGTATGTGTGTGTGTGTGTGTGTGTGTGTGTGTGTGTGTGTGGATGTGTGTTTGTGTGTGGATGTATGTGTGTGTGTGTATGTGTGTGTGTGTGTGTGTGTGTGTGTGGTATGTGTGTGTGTGTGTGTGTGTGTGTGTGTGTGGATGTGTGTTTGTGTGTGGATGTATGTGTGTGTGTGTGTATGTGTGTGTGTGTGTGTGTGTGTGTGTGTGGTATGTGTGTGTGTGTGTGTGTGTGTGTGTGTGTGTTCGTTCTTTAGTTTAGCGTCTTTTCATTATTAGTGATATTTGTGTGTGTGTGTGTGTGTGTGTGTGTGTGTGTGTGTGTGTGTGTGTGTGTGTGGTGTGTATGTGTGTGTGTGTGTGTGTGTGAGGATTCCCCACCACCCCTACCTCTTCTTCACACACAATTTGATTTCCAGGACGAACCATGTACCGCTCGTACCGAGGGTCTCTGGAAAAGCCCGAGGGTGACTCCAAGGAGGCAGCGGCCCCCGCGGCCCCCGCGGCGCTGCAGAAAAAAGTCAAGCGGATGAAGAAACTCCGGGAGAAAAGCCGCGAAACCACGACCACGACCACCTGCCGCAGGTATGGGCTGCCCAGGAAAAAGAGGAGCACCCGATACCTGCTGAAGCTCCTGAGGATGCGCTACCCTTTTTTTGTCGTCGACTTCGAGGAGGAAGAGAAGGAGAAGGAGAAGGAAGCGGGTATGTGGGTGTGGTGGGTGGGTGTGGTGGGTGCGTGCATGCGTGCGTGCGTGTGTGTGGTGGGAGGGAAGACAGGGTAGAGACAGGGTAGGAGGGAGGGTGCAATAGCATTGTGCATGAGAATGTGTCTGTGTGTGTTTTTTTTGGGGGGGTGGGGGGGGGGGGATGAGGGCGGGGTGGGGGGGGGAGGGAAGAGTTCACGGCAGGTACAGGTGTGGGCGGCAGACTTCGGGGGTGGGAGGTGTAACTTGCAAGAAGTGGGGAAAGTTGCATCGTATCGTATCGTATCGCATATTTTGTCACAACAGAATTTTCTTTGTGAAATTCGGGCTGCTCTCTGCGGTGTACCGTTACTTGACGGTTGCTGTTGCGGACATGTAGCAACAACATGTTATTGTTTCTATTGCAGACGTGTAGTATAAACATCATGTCATATTGCTGTTCCAGCCATGTAGAAACGACATGTAATACTGCTGTTCCAGACATGCAGCATGCACTTGGTGCACGTAAAAGGACCCACGGCAACAAAAGGGTTGCTCCTGGCAAAATTCTGTATAAAAATCTACTTCGATAGGGAAAACAAGTAAAACTGCACGCAGGAAAACACACACACACACACACACACACACACACACACACACACACAAGGGTGGCGCTGTAGTATAGCGACGCGCTCTCCCTGCGGAGAGCAGCCCGAATTTCGCACAGTGAAATCTGTTTTGATAAAAAGAAATACAGAAATACAAAAAACAAATGTTATAGAGACATGTAATATTGCTGTCCCAGACATGTAGAAACAACATCCAGACATGAAGCATCCAGATATATAGTAGAAATTACATGTAGTATTGCTGTTCCAGACATGTAGAAATGACATGTAGTATTGCTGTTCCAGACATGTAGAAATGACATGTAGTATTGCTGTTCCAGACATGAAGTATTGCTGTTCCAGACATGTAGAAATGACAGGTAATACTGCTGTTCCAGACATGAAGAAATGACGTGTAGTATTGCTGTTCCAGACATGTAGTATTGCTGTTCCAGACATGTAGAAATGACGTGTAGTATTGCTGTTCCAGACATGTAGAAATGACATGTAGTATTGCTGTTCCAGACATGTAGAAATGACGTGTAGTATTGCTGTTCCAGACATGTAGTATTGCTGTTCCAGACATGTAGAAATGACGTGTAGTATTGCTGTTCCAGACATGTAGTATTGCTGTTCCAGACATGTAGTATTGCTGTTCCAGACATGTAGAAATGGCATGTAGTATTGCTGTTCCAGACATGTAGTATTGCTGTTCCAGACATGTAGAAATGACATGTAGTATTGCTGTTCCAGACATGTAGTATTGCTGTTCCAGACATGTAGTATTGCTGTTCCAGACATGTAGAAATGACGTGTAGTATTGCTGTTCCAGACATGTAGTATTGCTTTTCCAGACATGTAGTAGAAACATGTAGTATTGCTATTCCAGCCATGTAGTATTGCTGTTCCAGACATGTAGAAATGACATGTAGTATTGCTGTTCCAGACATGTAGTATTGCTGTTCTAGACATGCAGTATTTCTGTTCCAGACATGCAGAAATGACGTGTAGTATCGCTGTTCCAGACATGTAGAAACGACATGTAGTATTGCTGTTCCAGACATGTAGAAACGACATGTAGTATTGCTGTTCCAGACATGTAGAAACAACATGTAGTATTGTTGTTCCAGACATGTAGAAATGACATGTAGTATTGCTGGTCCAGACATGTAGAAATGACGTGTAGTATTGTTGTTCCAGACATGTAGAAATGACATGTAGTACTGCTGTTCCAGACATGTAGAAACGACAGGTAGTATTGCTGTTCCAGACATGTATAAATAAAATGTTATTATCGCTGTTCC
>NC_134884.1:39688572-39693572 GCF_041734735.1 Babylonia areolata
ATTAGTTACAGTTTCGTGATGTATTCGAGGAATTTGTTTCAGTTTTTTTTTTCTGTCACTTCTTTTTGTTCTGTCATCACTGCATTCCTAACAATAAGACTGGAGAAGTCAACAATACCCAAGAAAATGAAAATTAAAATGAGTGAACACACCATGTGTCCCCAGAAATGATGATGATTCTGATCAGCTCTCAAGCAACAGTGCAAAAGCTCAATGGGCAACGAACAAACAACACTGCTCCTACTACTATTACTACTACTAGAGAAGAAGAAGAGGAGGAGGAGAAAGAAGAAGAATGAAACTTTTTTAGTGCGTACAAATCATGTAAACATCAGTGTCATAATCATAACGTCATTAATGAATGATACATGCGATCTCCCTTTTCACGACAATGAAACAAGCAAAGAAAGAAAGAAAGAAACAACAACAACAAACAATAACAACCCCCCCCAAAAAACCCAAAAAAACAAACAAACAAAAAAAAAAACCCAAAAAAACCACACACAAAAAACAAAAAAACAACAACAACAACCAAACAAAACAAGAGAGGCAAAGCCCTCAAGATTCACTTGTGATACACTTAAAAAAAATCCAAGCTTTTTATGTATTGAGTATAATGCATTTTCTGTTATATTTATATTTTTTGTATTCTCTAAACTTTGAACCTTGATCTGATATTCGACCAACAACAAACCTGTCATTATTATCATTTTTTGTTCAAACAGGAACTTCTTTTGCTAAGCATGGAAGTTTTGTTTATTGCAAACGTTTTGGTGCAGACAGTAAAATAAGGGAAATTACTCTGTAATTAATGCTAGGGGACTTAGTTTGCTTTAAACTGATCTTTCTCATCTTAAACATTACATTTTGAAATTATACTCAATACATAAAAAGCTTGGATTTAAAAAAAAAAAGTGCATCACAAGTGAGTCTTGAAGGCCTTGCCTCTCTTGTTTCAAAATGTAATGTTTAAGATGAGAAAGATCAGTTTAAAGCAAATTAAGTCCATTCAGACGTAATAATTGTTGTTTTATCACAAAATGTTAATGTGTTCACACACACACACACGTATATATATATATATATATATATATATATATAAGAGAATCAAATCAAAATGTAACAAGAAACACAGAACATGTATTTATTAATAAACATGCAGTCTTTCAATGCGTTTTCATGGCAACTCAGCAGTTGTTCACGTATACTAATGGCCTCCATTTTAATGCTCACCCAGAAAAAGGTTTCAGCAACACACTCCTCCAACCGAGAACTTCAGTGAACTGCGATTTTTTTTAAATCTTTTTTTTCTGGGAATGATATGTTTCACGTTCACTGCTATCGTTAGATGATGGACAAAACAATTGTCACAGTTGTCCCTACCTCTCACACACTCACAAGCATTGCTTATGGCAAATCAAAATGAATCAATAGCAAGAAATTTAAGTGTGTAATTATACAAAGCGTTTGAGCTGCGCACTATTATGCTCAGCTGAACGTACAAGTTTCAGTTTCAGTTTCAGTAGCTCAAGGAGGCGTCACTGCGTTCGGACAAATCCATATACGCTACACCACATCTAACAAGCAGGTGCCTGACCAGCAGCGTAACCCAACGCGCTCAGTCAGGCCTTGAGAAAAAGAAAAAAAAAGGGTGAATAAATAATATATAAATGAACGTACAAATGGTTTACAACACAGTTTCATTATGTGTTTTTTTCTGTCAGTATATTACTATCTAAACAAACCAGTCTGCAAATTCGTGTGTATTGTATCCCTTTCAGAATTGGCCATGGTCTATACTG
Source organism: Babylonia areolata (assembly GCF_041734735.1). NCBI lineage: Eukaryota > Metazoa > Mollusca > Gastropoda > Neogastropoda > Buccinidae > Babylonia > Babylonia areolata. Next base: position 39,690,375 of record NC_134884.1, read on the forward strand.
AATAAACTTTTCGACTTCGACTTGGACTCACTCACAAGAAGAACTTCGTTTTGCAGGAATTTCCACGTGTGGAACGAGGTTTGGATAAACCGGCCAGACATCCCACAGTTCGACATGAACGGCTGGCACATCATTGATGCTACCCCTCAAGAGCCGAGCGACAGTTAGTCTCAGCAGCTGGCTGTCTTTCGTCTTCTGGCTTCTAGTTTCTCTTCTTCTTCTCTTCTTCTTCGTACGTGAGCTGCACGTGAGCTACGTTCACTCGTATATGACACAAGTGGGCTTTTACGTGTGTATGACCCCGTTTTTTTTCTTTTAACCCTGCCATGTTGGCAGCCATACTCCGTTTTCGGGGGTGTCTTCTAGTTTGTTTCCGCCCATCTTCTCTCTGCGAGGCTGCAGAATTGGTTAGGTGTTGGGACTTCTGATCCAGATATTATCAGTCTGATGAGAGTTCGCGTCCTCAGTTTCTGCAAGGTGGTGATGTGTTCATGGCAAAGAGGTTTTACTCTGATTTGTTTACGACACGATACGACACGACAAGACACGGCACGGCACGGCACGACACGACATGACACGACACGACACGACACGGCACGGCACGGCACGACACGGCACGACATGACACGAAGCACCACACCACACTACACCTCACCAAGGTGTACAAGTGCGGCGCAGCCCCCCTCAAGGCCTTGAAATTGGACTGATCAACCTGGGCAATACAGTGCAATGCAGTATAATACAATGTGATGCAACACAACACCATACTTTGCAACACGACACAATGCAATATAATGTAACAAAACACAACACAATACAACGCATCACAACAAAATATAATATGATGTAACAAAACGCAACACAACACAACAAAACACACAGCACAATACAGTGATGTGCAATGCAACACATCAAAATGAAACACAACACAACACAATACAACACACCTCAATCCAACGCAGTGTAGCAAAGGTAGACCAGTGCGGCGCGGTAACACAGTACAATATAGTATTACACCACGTCACACCACACCACGCCACACCACACAGTACTATACAGCGGAATGCAACACAACACAACACAATGCAAAACAATACAACAGTATATGTGTATCTGCTAGTCAATCGTGTCCGATTGTGACCATCAGAACAGCAGGTGAGGCAACAGCCTCCCGACAATCTGGGCCAGAATTTGCTTATAGTGGAGAGCGTTTTGCCCAAGTTATATCCCCACTCTCTCGGCCAAGAGGGTTTTTGGACAGTTGGCGTTGGGATGGATTCCCAGAGGCCAAGTAGCCCCAGAGGCTGTAGCACTAAGAGACAGTGCAATCTTGCCTCATAGTTTAAGAGTCATAATCGAAGCTGTTAACGATTTCCTCTTGCAAGGGAGAAAGCATTGATCATACAGCTCTCACTTTGCTGTTGGCCCGGCTGTAAGCTTGTGTCAATCTGTAATATGAGCTGAGACAACAGAATACAAACACAATAACACAGCAAAACGCAGCACAGCACGACGCAACACAACACAACACAGCACGGCACAGCACAGCACAACACAACACTGCACAGTACAACACAGCACAGCACAGCACAACACAGCACAGCACAACACAACACTGCACAGTACAACACAGCACAGCACAGCACAGCACAGCATAGCACAACACAATACAACACAACACAACACAATACACCATGTCTGTGTGTATCGGGTAAGTTCCAATGCCGCCCGGCCCCCCCATGTGGGCCGTGAATGCAGTGCAATACAGTATAATACAATACAGCACAGCACATCACAACACGACACAACACGACACAACACAACACAACACAACACAACACAACACGATGTCTGTGTGTACCAGAAAAGTTCCAGTGCGGCCCAGCCCCTGTGAAGGCCGTGAAGGAGGGAATGATCAGCGTGGGCTATGACACCGCCTTTGTCTTCAGCGAGGTCAACGCTGACGTTGTGATCTGGATGGTGGATGAAGGCAAATACACCGTCTCCAGCCTGAAGAAGAATTCGTGAGTGTGTGTGTGTGTGTGTGTGTGTGTGTGTGTGTGTGTGTGTGTGTGTTTACGTTTGTGGAGGGGCGAAGAGATTTGTTCGCCTGTGTACATATGTCTCTCAGTGTGTTTGTGAGTGTGTGTAAGCGACCGCGCGCATGTGTGTGTGTGTGTGTGTGTGTGTGTGTGTGTGTGTGTGTGTGCCCGCATGTGCGGGTTTGTATGCGGGTGTGTGTGCGCACAAATGAGCGGAACGTAGCCGAGTTTTTTTTTAATTCATATTTTATTTTCTAGTACTTGCCTCCTCTATATGTATGTATACAATGTCTTTTTCTTGAAATATGTTGAAATTCATTTACCAGCTTTGTTTAGTTGGTAGTTAAAGATGTTAATGATTATAAGGGTTGATAACGATGATGATCGTGATGCTGACAGCAGCAGTGCCGATGGGATAACGACGGTGGTGGGGTGTGGTGGATGATGATGCTGGCGATACCAGATACCTACTTATACAGTGTAGAGTGATGGCCTAGAGGTAACGCATCTGCATAGGAAGCGAGAGAATCTGAACGCACTGGTTCGAATCACGGCTTAGCCGCCGATATTTTCTCCCCCTCCACTAGACCTTGAGTGGTGGTCTGGACGCTAGTCATTCGGATGAGACGATAAACCGAGGTCCCGTGTGTAGCATGCACTTGGTGCACGTAAAAGAACCCACGGCAACACGAGGGTTGTTTGGGGGTGGGTGGGTGGGTGGGTGGTGGTGGGGGGGGGGCTTCTTCTCTGAAGACCTTGTACTGTCCAGCTCTCCTTGGAGTTTCATTATCACGTTAGAAACACGTTGTCATTTGCACAACCGGCTGCCTTACTGGGTAGAGCTGACTGACAGCCCCCTTTAGGCGCTCATCATTCGTTTCCTGTTTCATTCAGTCAGGCTTCAGTCATGCGCTTGCGCGCGCGCACACATGCGTGCACGTACACACATACATAAAAGAAATGATGTCCAACCATTTACTTTTATTCGATGTGTTTTTGCTGAATCCCTGTGACATAGTCCAAGAGGAGTGTTTCGATTGTGCCACCAACGGATATCTGTTTATTTCATTTTTTTGGTATTTGTTCTTGTTGCTAATTGCTGTTACCCCTTTGATATTTATTGATTGCTGATACCGCTGTTCTAGTTTATCCTTCG
>NC_134884.1:39698572-39701072 GCF_041734735.1 Babylonia areolata
AAGAAGAAGATGCCATACAGCGCCCAGAAGCCCTTCACACTGGGAATACCGGACATAGAGATCAAGGTCAGTGTGTGTGTGTGTGTGGGGTGGGGGGGGAGGTGGAGGGGGGAGGAGGAGGGGAGCGGTTGGTGGGGGATGGGGGGGGGCGGCCGGGGGGGAAGGTGTTGGAAGGTGGGTGGATGGGGAGTTGGCGGGGTGTTTCATGTGTTGGGGAGGTGTAGGGGGGGGGGGTTGTGTGTGTGTGTGTGGGGGGGGGGGGGTAGGGTTGGGGGGGTTGTGTGTGTGTGTGCGTGGCTTTGTGTGTGTGTGTGTGTGTGTGAGTGTGTGTGGGTGGTGGTGGTGGTGATGGTGTGTTGTGTGTGTGGTAGTGGTGTGTTGTGTGTTTTGTGTGGGGTGGGGCGTGGGGGATGGAATGGGGGTAGGGGGTTGTGGTGTGGTGTGGTGGTGGTGTGTGTGTGTACGTGAGTATGTAAGTGTGTGTGTGTGTGTGTGTGGGGGGGGGGGGGTTGTGTGTGTTTGTGTGTATGTGTGTGTGTGGATGATGGGCGGGTGGGGGAGGTGCTCTGTGTGTGTGTGTGTGTGTGTATGTACAGGATAACCCAGGACAGGACATCGTAGTCGTCATCGTCATCGTCTTTTTCTCTCTCGTCATCACCTCCTTTAGCTATTCCACACTTTTTGCCACAGTGATAATTGTGATAATGATGATAACAACGAGAGCAACAAGTACAACAACAGGAACAGCTGTAGCAGCAAACAAGAGCAGTCATAATTATCATTTTTTGTTCAAACAGGAACTTCTTTTGCTAAGCATGGAAGTTTTATTTATTTTGCAAACGTTTTGGTGCAGATAGTAAAAAAGGGAAGTTACTCTGTAATTAATGCTAGGGGACTTAATTTGCTTTGAACTGATCTTTCTCATCTTAAACATTACATTTTGAAACAAGAGGGGCAAGGCCTTCAAGACTCACTTGTGATGCACTTAAAAAAAAAAAAATCCAATTTTTTATGTATTGAGTATAATTTCAAAATGTAATGTTTAAGATGAGAAAGATCAGTTTAAAGCAAACTAAGTCCCCTAGCATTAATTACAGAGTAATTTCCCTTATTTTACTGTCTGCACCAAAACGTTTAAATAAACAAAACTTCCATGCTTAGCAAAAGAAGTTCCTGTTTGAACAAAAAATTATAATAATGACAGATCTTTTGTTGGGTCGAATATCAGATCAAAGTGCCAAGTTTAGAGAATACACAAATTATAAATATAACAGTAAATGCATTATACTCAGTACATAAAAAGCTTGGATTTTTTTAAAAGTGTATCACAAGTGAGTCTTGAAGGCCTTGCCTCTCTTGTTTCTAATGTCTTACTCGTACACTATCATTATTTCTTAGTTTGTTTCCTTTGTATCACACATACACACGGAAACCTCTTTTCTAATGTATTTCTCCTGCACATTGTTATCGTCATTAATATTTCTTATTGTGCTTCCTTTGCATCAAACATACACACAGCAACCCTTTTTCCAATGTCTTTCCCCTGCACGTTGTTATCATTATCATTTCTGAGTGTGCCTCCTTTACATCAAACATACTCACGGTTAAACTTTTTCTGATATTTTTCTCCTGCATGTTGTTTTTATCTTGCTCGTTGTTTCTTATGATGCTTCTTGTGCATCATGCATTCGCACGCCCCCCCCCCCCCCCCCCCCACCCCCTCTATTTTTTTTTCTTTTAAATGTCTTACTCCTGTTCGTTGTTATCATCATTATTATTTCTCATTGTGCTTCCTTTGTATCACACACACACGGCGACGCTTTCTCTGGTGTCTTTCCCTACACTATTATTATTTCTTATTGTGCTTCCTTTGCATCACACACACACACACACACACACACACGGCGACGCTTTCTCTGATGTCTTGGCCCTACACTATTATTATTTCTTATTGTGCTTCCTTTGCATCATACACACACACACACGGCGACGCTTTCTCTGATGTCTTGGCCCTACACTGTTATTATTTCTTATTGTGCTTCCTTTGCATCACACACACACACACACACACACACACGGCGACGCTTTCTCTGGTGTCTTGGACCCCCTACACTATTATTATTTCTTATTGTGCTTCCTTTGCATCATACACACACACACACACACACACACACACGGCGACGCTTTCTCTGGTGTCTTGCCCTACACTATTATTATTTCTTATTGTGCTTCCTTTGTATCATACACACACACACGGCGACGCTTTCTCTGGTGTCTTGGACCCCCTACACTATTATTATTTCTTATTGTGCTTCCTTTGTATCATACACACACACACGGCGACGCTTTCTCTGGTGTCTTGGACCCCCTACACTATTATTATTTCTTATTGTGCTTCCTTTGTATCACACACACACGCACACACGGCGACGCTTTGTCTGGTGTCTTGGACCCCTACACTGTTATTATTTCTTATTGTGCTTCCTTTGCATCATACACA
>NC_134884.1:39703572-39718572 GCF_041734735.1 Babylonia areolata
GGTTTTGTGTTGTTATTGTGATCTCAACATTGGACGACGTGAAGATATGCTGACATCAATTAAAAAAAGCACACAAAAAACAAACAAAACCCTGTTTATATGGCCATTTAACTAGATCCAGTGACCTTGTTGATATTTAAACAATCAGTGACTTATCAAAACAATTCTCTAACGAATCAGTTTCGAACCATCGCCTCACAAACACAGATAGTGAACAAAAACGAACCCGTATTTTGCAACCTTTGAACCGTACATAATGCGTTGACGTCACTGAGAAAACATCCACTTGCTACGATTGTTACGGGCTGCCGCCGGGAACATGACAGACAGCTTGGTGGTTTTTGACTCACTTGTGTAAACAAAGTGAGTCTATGTTTTAACCCGGTGTTCGGTTGTGTGTGTGTGTGTGTGTGTGTGTGTGTGTGGTAAACTTTAACATTGACATTTTCTCTGCAAATACAATGTCGGTTGACACCAAATTAGGCATAAAAATAGGAAAAATTCAGTTCTTTCCAGTCATCGTGTTTAAAACAATATTGCACCTCTGGGATGGGCACACAAAAAAAATTAAAAAATGAAGCCTAATTATATGCAAACTGTATTTACTGTTATATTTATATTTTTTGTATTCTCTAAACTTGGCACTTTGATCTGATATTCTGACCCAACAACAAGAGCAGTCATTATTATCATTTTTTGTTCAAACAGGAACTTATTTTGCTAAGCATGGAAGTTTTATTAATTTTGCAAACGTTTTGGTGCAGAGGGTAAAAAAGGAAAACTACTCTGTAATTAATGCTAGGGGTCTTGATTTGCTTTAAACTGATCTTTCTCATCTTAAACATTACATTTTGAAATTATACTCAATACATAAAAAGCTTGGATTTTTTTAAAGTGTATCACAAGTGAGTCTTGAAGGCCTTGCCTCTCTTGTTGTTTGTTTGTTTGCTATCATTTTGGTTGGTAAAACGCATGTAATATCGTGCACGCTTTTACAGTGTGGTGGAGGTTTATTTTGATATAGGGTTTCATTTTTGTAGATTGCAGTAAATGTAGCTATCATAGCATGTTTTTCTTTTTGTAGCAAACAGGTGTAATATAATATCACAGCCTGTTTCTTGTTCACCTACCTCTCTTTTTGTTTCTTTTTCTGTCTGTCTATCTCTCCCTGACTCTCTCTCTTTCTTTCTTTCTCTCTCTGTCTGCCTCTTCCTTCAACCCCCCCCACCCCCAGTAAAAGCTTATGAAATGTTGATGTGGTTACATTCGGGTCGTAGATATACATGGGTTTCAAGAGTTGGAGAATTTTGGTTGGGAAATGGTTTTGGATTTGTATGGCTTAACCAAGGAGTAGAAAATGTAAACGTATTCTTACTTGATCTTCGTCAAAGACTTATTGACTGTAAGTAGCAAAACTGGTATGTACATGTTCAGAATAGTGACAGATTTTTATTTTATAGAACATTTAAATCGTCGTGGAATTGTGAAAATTATCTTCGGTGTGATATTGCTGGATATCTTAAATGTTATTTGACAAAGTTTAGATTTGGAGCAACAGATATGGCAGTTCATCGTCCATCAATATAATGAAATTTCTACCAATACTTTGGTATGCCCATTAGGTAAAACTGAAAAAAGAAGACGAAATACCTATCTTATTGCGTTGTCCTGCTTTGTGTGATTTCAGGTTAGATTACATTCCTAGAAAATCTTACGTGTCTCTTTCATGTAATGCTGCTGATGACAAACCAAAATAACAATATAATGAAGAATCTATCCATATATTCATATATAGCCTTTAAGAGGCGCACTGATGCTGTTAAAGAGTAAGGTATTTGTTTCTGAATGCTTTGACTATGACACTGATTGCAGTACCTGTAGAAGTTCTCAACTCACTTTTGCTTGTACATCCTTTAGTCCTTTCTTCGTTATATATGTCGTATTTGTATTTGGACCTCTTCAGAAGGGGCTGTGGCCTAAACTGAATACAACTTTCGTTTTGTTTCGTTTGCTTCTCCCTTCTCCACTCATTCACTCATCAACTTACTCATATACTCGGTAAAAATTCTTTGCCTTGAAGGACCAATTGCTCAAAATTTTGTATGTTACACTCCTTTCGACACATTCTGTGCATAATATATATCTTTAAAAAAATATATGTATTCGTTTTCGGATTTAAAAAAAAATCGTTTTTTGAGCGTACATGTGTATTTGTTTTTATTAAGATTTGTGACGAAACGTACTTTCGTTTGCTTATATAATCTGTGAAGTATATACATATATAAAAAGGATCAGATGGAAGATCTGATTTTGGTTCAAAACCTGTAGTTCTTTTTTCAGACCCAAATCTGTTCCCTTTTTTCTGTCTGTCTCTTTGCCTATCTCTCTCTCTTTCTCTCTGTCTTTGTCTCCTCCCCCCACCTCTCTCTCTCTCCGCTGCTCTTATAATTTGTGGTTACGGGGTGAATAGGGTATTTCTTATTAGTGAGTGCATTCTTTTTATATATACTTACAAATAAAATTCATGATTATACGAAATAGCATGCCTCTCTCTCTCTCTCTCTCTCTCTCTCTCTCTCTCTCTCTCTGTGTGTGTGTGTGTGTGTGTGTGTGTGTGTGTGTACATGGATGTTCCAATCATACTTCCGCCTCCCCGTCACCCCCCTCCACCTCCCCGATATATATATATATATATATATATATATATATATATATATATATCTTTATCTCCTCTGTATCACCCCCCCCCCCCCCCCGTCGCAATCATTGGCTGTTAAGGTAATGACAGTAAAAAGTCAAAGTAAAAAAGCTGTCTCTTTTTACATACACACACACACACGCGCACACACACACACACACACACACACACACACACACACAACAACAACAACAACAACAACAACAACAACAACAACAACAACAACAACAAACCAAAAACAAAAACAAAACGAAACACGTTGTCTTCAACAATCAGCGTTCTTTTTATTTCATGATGCAAGAGACGAAGAATATCATAATCATACGTCAACACATTTATTGCCTGTCTTCTTCAGTTAGGCAGCAGTAACCCCACTGTCTTTCTCAGACCGTGTGTGCGAAGGGAAACCAGAGGGGGAGAGGGTGGAGGGGAGGAAGGGGCTGGGAAGTGGGGGAAGATAAGAGGGGTGGGGTCTGGGGGCGTATGGAGATACTGATAATAATAATAATAATAACAATAATAATAATGATAATAATAATGAAAGAATATGGCGACGTTACGTTACTTGGCTTGAAGCAGGGTGGTGGTCAGGAAACAATACACCCCCCACCCCCCCCACCTCTCCAGTCTCACCATGGTGAAAAACAAACAACAAAAAAAGTTGATTTAAAAGTCCATATCCTTTTTAAGGCCATGTAAGCAGTGGATTCATCATATTCATTGTGTCCAGGTGCTCGCTGCATTGCTTGGTTCTAACGTTTTGACATTTACACGTGACTAAATGCCTGCGTTGACCGAACTACGCCAATGGTCAGGTCCATACTACACACAGTTAGTAGCGGGTTACGACCAGACTAGGCTCTTCTGTCCGAGCAATGCAACTGGCTCCAGTGCTCAGCATAAGAACAGCAGGGCCCAGTCCTTTTCTTCTGCCGTGTTAACCTTCCACAATCAAAGTCAAGTCAGGTGCCCATTCACACACCTGTGTGGAGTGAGGAAACTCGAAGGAAAGTTGTCTTTCTCAAACGTCACAACACCATGCCGAAACGGGGCTTCGAACCCCGATCATTGGTGAACACTGGATCAGAGGTCCAACGCCTGACCGATTATGTAACGGCGCATCCACAAACTGTCATAGATTCATCCCTGTCCTCAAGGGAGGGGGGTGGATGGGGTGGGGGGAGGGGGTAGGGAGCGAATGAAGGAGGGACGAAGAGAGGGACAGTAAGAGAGAGAGAGAGGAAGTGAGAGAGAGAGAGAGAGAGAGAGAAAGAGACAGACAGACACACACACACACACACACACACAGAGCACAACAGAACTAGAAATTGACAAATTATTCATCATTGTTGCTTATAGCCCAACCAACCAAGCGCACATGGTAGTACCAAGGCCGAAAACACTAGCAACATCGATCGCATAGAACCTGCAGAGAAAAACAACAAAAAAACAAAAACAAAAAACAAAAACAAAGAAACACACACACACACACACACACACACACACGCACGAAAACGGAACTTGGCATAGTCAAAACTGAACGGTAACAAAAATTATCAAAGAAGCACACAAACATTCAGATAAAAGTTTGTTCCTTCAGTCGAACAATAACACCCGCATCAATTAATTCGGAAACAGACAGAACTCAAACCACTTGAAAAAACAAACACAAAAAAACAAAAACAAAAACAAAAAAACCCAAAAAACAAAAACAAAACAAAAACAAATGGAAGAGATAGAAGGATACGATAAACTTACAGTCTTAACCCATTGTCTGCTGCTGACAAATACGCTCCTCATCGAAAGGCTGTTACCTCACTGAGATACGACAATGCTGACAGGTCAATTTTAATTTCTATTCGGAATCCTTATACGACGGGCGCTACAGCCGAAATGTTAAAGCGCTGGACTGTCAATCGGAGGGTCCCGGGTTCGAATCTCAGTGACGGCGCCTGGTGGGTAAAGTGTGGAGATTTTTCCGATGTTCAGGTCAACAAATGTGCAGACCTGCTAATGCCTGAACCCCCTTCGTTAAAGATCCTGTACATGTAATCCATGTCAGCGTTCGGTGGGTTACGGAAACAAGAACATACCCAGTATGCACACCCCCGAAAACGGAGTATTGCTGCCTCCATCATGGCCTGGCTTCGCTGACGAAGATCTAGGAAGGGCGTTGTCCACGTCTGATGCAGGCACGCTCATGGCTGACAAGGCCAATGCGGGAAAAGCAGAGTCGGCCGCAGCGGTTGCAAGGGAAAGTCTGGTCTGGGTTCGCGGCTGCAGCGTCGTGGTTCTTCCTCCTTCTGCGTTTGTCCTCAAGGCTGGCCCTGCGGTTGTTTTCGAAGGAGGAGACAGCTTGGTGGATGGTGCGTCGCCAGGTCTCTCGATCAGCGGCTATTGCGGACCACTGGCGATGGTCAATGTGACAGGCACCGAGAGCTTTCTTCAAGGAGTCTTTGTATCTCTTCTTGGGTGCTCCTCTGTCACGGTGGCCAGTGGACAGTTCGCCATACAGCGCGATCTTGGGCAGGCGGTGGTCCTCCATCCTGGACACGTGCCCTGCCCAACGTAGCTGGGTCTTTAGCAGCACTGCCTCGATGCTGATAGTCTTTGCCTGCTCCAGGACCTCGACATTTGTGATGTAGTCACTCCAGTGGATGCTGAGGATGGTGCGAAGGCAGCGCTGGTGGAAGCGATCAAGCAGTCGTATGTGGTGCCGGTAGGTGACCCAGGTTTCGGAGCCATACAACAGGGTGGGCAGTACAACAGCTCTGTACACGCTGATCTTTGTGTCTTTCTTCAGGTGTTTGTTGTTCCACACTCTCTTGTACAGCCTGCCGAATGCGCTGTTTGCCTTTGCAAGTCTGTTGTCGATCTCCTTGTCGATCTTGGCGTCAGACGAGATGGTGCAGCCTAGGTAGCTGAACTGGTGGACCGACTTCAGCTCTGTCTCACCGATGTTGATGTGAGGAGCGTGGAATTCTTCCTGTGGGGCAGGCTGGTGGAGAACTTCCGTCTTTTTCAGACTGACTTCTAGGCCGAAGAGCTGCGCAGCCTCTGCGAAGCAGGACGTTATACGCTGCAGGGCCGCTTCTGTATGGGCGACGAGGGCAGCATCGTCGGCAAACAGAAGCTCTCTGATGAGTTGCTCCAGTGTCTTGGTGTGGGCCTGTAGCCGCCTCAGGTTGAATAGGCTGCCATCAGTGCGGTATCTGATGAAGATACCGTCGTCGTCGCCAAGATCTTCAGTGGCCTGTTGGAGCATCATGCTGAAGAAGATCGTGAAGAGGGTCGGCGCGAGGACACAACCTTGTTTCACTCCATTTCCAATTGGGAAGGGCTCTGAAAGGTCGTTGCTGTGTCTGACCTGTCCACGCTGTTCCTCATGTAGTTGGATGACCATGCTGAGGAATTTTGGGGGGCATCCTAGACGTTTCATGATCTCCCACAGACCTTTTCTGCTCACGGTGTCGAAAGCTTTCGTGAGATCGACGAATGTCGCATACAGTCCTTTGTTCTGTTCCCGACATTTTTCTTGTAGCTGTCTGAGAACGAAGACCATGTCAGTGGTGCCTCTGTTGGCTCTAAAGCCACACTGACTCTCTGGGAGATGTTCTTCGGCGATAGTAGGTACCAACCGATTTAGGAGGACTCTGGCGAGGATCTTGCCTGCGATGGAGAGCAGAGTTATCCCCCTGTAGTTGGAGCAGTCCGACTTTTCTCCCTTGTTTTTATACAGGGTGATGATGACTGCGTCACGGAGGTCCTGTGGTAGTTTGCCTTGCTCCCAGCAGCAGACAAAGAGGTTGTGGAGTTTGGAGTGTAGTGCTGGGCCTCCATTTCTTCCACGCCTACATGGCGGGTAAATACACAAAGCGGTCATGCACGTAAAATGTTACATGTCTGTCTGAGTGTGTATGTGTGCGTGACCGAAACCTGCTTGAATGACACAGAAAACGAATGATGAGCGCCCAGTGGCAGCCGTCAGTCGGCTCTACCCAGGTACACAGCCTGTTGTGTAAATGACCAGGTGTTTGTAAAGCGCTTAGAGCTTGGTCTCCGACCGAGGATGGGCGCTATATGAGTATCAATATCAATCAATCAATCAATCCTTCCAATATCTTGGGAATACATTGTCTTCATTTACGTCATTGTAATGGACACAGTCATTAGGATCCATACACCAGGTTCAAGCCACACTGGACCAGATTTCATCGTCACTGACATGGACACAATCATTGGGATCCGAACACCAGGTTCAAGACACGCTGGACCAGATTCCATAAAAGTTCAGTAGTCAAGGGGTTAACGATTTTTTTTCCCCAGTCCATCATAAACATGTAAATTTCTGTCAGTTTTTGATCGTGCTTGCGCGTGACATGCGCCCCCCCCCACCCCCTCTCTCTCCCTCTCTCTGTGTCTCACACGCGTTGCCAGGTTTCAGAGTAAAATGGATTTCCACATAGAAAATTACACAAAGCAAAGCAAACAAACAACAGTAACAACAAGAACAAAAAAACCAAACAAACAAACAACCCCCCCCCCAAAAAAAAAAAAAAACAACAAAAAAACAAAAAAAAACACACACCAAAAAACAAGAACAACAAACAAAAAGCCAAACAAAACAAAAAGCAAATCTCTCTAAAACAAAAGAAAAGAGCTGATAAAGATACAGAGCATAAAACACATAAAACACACACACACACACACACACACACACACACACAGAAAGAGAGAGAGAGAGAGAGGGAAGTACAAAACACTGGTTTAACGCCAGAGTATTCACCCTTATCTGTGAATAGAGAGTACACTGTTTGTGACGGTTATCAGTTGAAAAAAAAAAAAAAAAAAATCTTCCTGTAACTTTTAATCGAAGGCGATCAAAAATGAAGATGTTGCAGGCGAAACAAATACACGAAATAACAACAAAAGAAAACGTTGATACATGCGGTATTCAAAATTATACGTTTAAGGAAAAAGAAAGGTTTAAGTTTAGTTTCAAAGAGGTGTCAAAGCGCGTAGACTGATCCATATACGCTACACAGCATCTGTGAAGCAGATGCCTGACCAACGCATAAACCAAACAAACTGCAAAGGCCTTGAAAGCCTCACCTACATTCGTATAAACATTAAAAAGGAAACAAGTGCGCGCCCAACAGAGTGCGTGGAGGTGTGGTTGGGGGCATCAAAACCGGATGATCATGCTATGCGAAATATGACTGGGGAGTTGATAGAAAACCAAAAAAAACAAACAAAACAACACAACAACAACAAACAAAAGCCACTGAGACAAAGAAAACTGAATAGATAAGCAGTTGATATTTGAGACAAAGCTTTAACGACATCTGCAGGTAAAATGTCGTCCCATTTTGTACAGAATGAAACACACGTGTTCAACAGCCATGGCGTCGGCGAAAAACACACGCACTCTGCATGTGTTCCTTCCGCCTGTGATGTTAACAGTCCTGACTGTCTTGGTTCAGTATACTGTGTCTTGAATCTAAGGCAACCAACGGGTCGTGTACGGGGCAGAGGCAGAGGGGAGGGGATAGTGCGTGCTGTATGACAAGACCTGAGCGTCCATAAACAGTTTAGTACAACTTAAAACAAGAGAGGCAAGGCCTTCAAGACTCACTTGTGATAAATTAAGTCCCCCCTAGCATTAATTACAGAGTAATTTCCCTTTTTTTACTATCTGCACCAAAACGTTTGCAAAATGAATAAAAATTCCATGCTTAGCAAAAGAAGTTCCTGTTTGAACAAAAAATGATAATAATGACTCCTCTTGTTGTTGTGTCAGAATAAGAGGTCAAAGTGCCAAGTTTAGAGAATACAAAAAATATAAATATAACAGTAAATGCAGTTTGCATATAATTAGGCTTCTTTTTTATTTTTTTGTGCCCATCCCAGAGGTGCAATATTGTTTTAAACAAGATGACTGGAAAGAACTGAATTTTTCCTATTTTTATGCCTAATTTGGTGTCAACTGACAAAGTATTTGCAGAGAAAATGTCAAAGTTTACCACGGACACACAGACACACGGACACACACACACACACACACACACACACCCGAACACCGGGTTAAAACATAGACTCACTTTGTTTACACAAGTGAGTCAAAAAGAAGAAGAATATGACACTGGATTACTCAACGTCATTTCATTTGTTCTAATTTTTTCATGTATCGCTTACATGTTTCGCTGCATTTAACAATAATCTGTTTTATATCACACACACATACACACACGCGCGCACACACACACACACACACACATACACACGCACGCACGCACGCACGCACGCACACACACACACACATGCACACTTTCAATTTCAGTATCTCAACGAGGCGTCACTGCGTTCGACAAATCTATATACTCTACACCACATCTGGTAAGCAGATGCAATGAAACGCGTTTAATCAGGCCTTGAAGAAAACACAAACAAACAAATAAAATAAAATGAAATAAATAAATAAATACACACGAGCGGATAGTTTGCTAATTCTATTATTTTCATGTTAAATTCGGTGATGTTGTTTCAACTTACAACACATTTTTTTCTCTGTCGTTGAAGCATTGGAGAGTTGCCAGAGCAGTACCTGACCACATGGGTTTTGGGCGTAAAAGCTTCCAGGACAGCAAGGTATATTCACTTAATGACAACTAAACTCCTGCATCTTCTGTTTCTTCTACTGTGATGAGTCAGTGGGACGCCGGACAGAAAAGATTTTCACCATGTCTGTCGGTTGTAAACGATTGAAAGGTTACACACATATTAAAAATATATACACATATTAAAAATATTTACAGTAAAATGTGGTCTCATTTGTACAAAAAAAACGAAACTGTCGCCAAGTACCACCTCTCGAAAAACTGTTGAACACTTTGTATGGCTTTCCCTTGATCATCTCTGGTATATTTTCCAAAACTGTCCGGGAAATACATCGCTCACATGTATCAGTTGCATGTATTGAGAAGCACGTACAAATAGCGTTTACAAAATTGCTCGTGTAAGACAGTCAAAACAACTGGTAAACATTGTGTCAGCGAAAAGCTGATATTGTAAAGATTCTCCATTTGCGAAAGGATTTCAATGGCTGATAATGAACTGTCTGTTCGTTTTCTTTCCACGGGAAACAAGAACCAATGTTTTCTTTCACTACTGATGGACACACACTGTGCAAAGATCAGCATAGAATCATCCTGTTTTCTCACACACAGAATTAATCTTGACCAACTCTTCGTCACCACCGTTTCACTAAAAAGCGCCAAACTTTGGTTCAGGTATTTCTCAGCTTGAAAGTCACTGTCTCCAGCACTGACACAGAAGGCTTGCAGGCAGGCAGTCCTTTACGTACATAGACAAATCTTCAGTTCATATAAAGTGAACGTTTTCACAGTCCTTTCAAGGCCAGTCAACGAGTTTATCGAGGGGAAAAGTGACTGGTAACAATGAATGTGTTTTCTTTTATTGCGATTTGAGAGTGTCTTTTTCGGTCCATAATTATATAAGGCGTATTTCAGACAGAATAGGATGGACGGGGAGGACCTTCCCGGATCTTCTCTTGACAGCTACCAATAGAACAGCGTGGAGAAGATTGCCTGTCTCTTCAGCCTTCATGTCCCCCTGACACCTCCCGAGTTGAGGGACTGATGGTGATGATGATGATGATGATGATGATGACGATGACGATGATAAAGTGAATGTCTCACTCAGCCTTGGACCTGAGGTCAGTCAGGACTACGCGAGTGGAATCCGAATCACTTGACGAACAGAGCATCAGAGCTCTTGTCCTTGCCCTTGGAGGCGCCCCCGTGGCCGAAGAGGCGCTGGAAGAAGGAGATGGCTGTCCTGGCGGGAGACTTGGACCTGGGTCGGCAGCGGGGTGGGTCCTCAGGCAGCAGGAGGTCGGACGGGGTCCGGGGGGTGCAGCTTGAGGCGGATCTGGCTGAGGCAGCCCACCAGCAGCTCGTCCACGTGGTGGTTCAGGGCGGCGGAGGTCTCTGTGTAGCGGCAGTCGTACTTGGTGGCCAGCTTGGTGGCGTCTGTAATGACGCATCATAGTGATGATGGTGATGATTATGATGAGGACGAGAATGATGATAATAATGATGATGATGATAATAGTAATAATGATAATAATAACAAAAACAAAATGACGATGATGATGATGATGGTAGTAGTAGTAGCAGCAGCAGCAGCAGCAGCAGCAGCAGTAGTAGTAGTAGTAGTAGTAGTAACAGCAGTGGTAGTAGCAATAATAATAACAATAATGACAATAATGATGATGATGATGATGACGACGACGACGACGAGGGCGATGATGATAATGATGATGATGATGATGATGATGATGATACAAATGATAATGATAATAACAATAATGACGACGACGACGATGATGATAATAATGATATCAACAATGGTAATAATCATGATGGTGTTGATGATGATGATGATGATGATATCAACAATAGTAATGATTATGATGATACAGCTTCAACTACTTCTACAATAACAACAACAGCTACTACCACTACTACTACTGCTATTACTACTACTACTTCTGCTGCTGCTGCTGCTGCTACTACTCCTGCTACTACCACCACTTATACTGGTAATAGTGATTTCAGTTCAATAGTAATTTCCATGTAAAACATACTCAACTGCGCTGTACAATGTATAAACAAAACGTGTAAAACATACGTTTAAGCACTGAAACTAAAATCAACATGGATAACTCTGCAAGACATCCGAGTAAACACTAACTCATGTTCATTCATACAAACACAGAAATCATCATACATAGCACAACAGTCAACATACACAACATACTCCACAATACCTGAACGACGCCGACAATAATTATTGTCAACAGACAATGACAATGCTTTATTGTCCATTCAGCAGCGAAGTAAATCGGACAAGGAGGTCATTACAAATAACAGACCAACGAATCACCTTGATTATATTCCATTATCTACTTTATTGGTTCAGTTATCTACATTAGATAACTGCCACTTGGTTACTTACATCAAACTTCCTTCAAATATTGTATGCAATACTTCTATATATTATTAGTTGTAAGAGGATGATGAATAATAATAATTATATAAAAAAAGGTGTCCGTGTCCGTGTGGTCAGGTCGACTGAAAAAGTGTCAACTTCCTTGTTTTGTAATGTGTGTTCACTGCATCCCCTTCATGAGAGGCCAAGGCCTCCGTTGGATAAACAAAAGAGATAGACATAGAAAGAGACAGAGAGAGTGAGAGACAGAGGGAGAGAGAGCACGCACGCACACACGCACGCACACACGCACGCACGCACGCACGCACGCAGAGAAGTAAAAGGAAGACGGACGGAACCAGCAGCCCACGCTTTCTCGGAATCTCGCGAGAAAGCGTGTGGACGATCACCACTATGTGCAATACAAATGCTGAGTCGCCAAAATCTATACAGGAACGTGTGTGTGTGTGTGTGTGTGTGTGTGTGTGTGTGTGTGTGTGTGTGTGTGTGTGTGTTGTGTAGTGTGTGTGTGTGTGTGTGTGTGTGTGTGTGTGTGTGTGTGTGTGTGTGTGTGTGTGTGCTTTGATTTTGGAGGGGAGGCAGGGGGGTGGGGTGGGGGGAATCTGGAAAGACCGTGATCAAATTATCAGAGACATCCGACAAGAAAAAGGGAAAGGGACACCACTCTCGAACATCGTCTCGGATAATAAGTGTGAGTGACAGTCCCTAGTTTTCTTGTTATTCTGCACTGAAGCACCGGTGTGGTACCCCGTCCTATCAGTTTTCAGAACAGTCCTGGTGATTATCATTGTCACTTTCCTTCTTCTTCTTCTTCTATAGTATTGTCCCCATCGTCCTTAGTCAGCGACTTTTGTCATCATTTCTTTTTGTTGTTGTTGTTGTTGTTGTTTTCTTCTTCTTCTTCTTCTTCTTCTTCTTCTTCTTCTTCTTCTTCTTCTTCTTCTTCTTCTTCTTCTTCTTCTTCTTCTTCTTCGCCATCACCATCATCAACATCACCTTGTTGACTCACTTGTGTAAACAAAGTGAGTCTGTGTTTTAACCCGGTGTTCGGTTGTGTGTGTGTGTGTGTGTGTGTGTGTGTGTGTGTGTGTGTGTGTGTGTCCGTGGTAAAATTTAACATTGCCATTTTCTCTGTAAATACTTTGTCAGTTGACACCAAATTAAGCATACAAATAGGAAACAAGAGAGGCAAGGCCTTCAAGACTCACTTGTGATACACTTTAAAAAAATCTAATTTTTAAAATGTGTCTGTATTTGTTATTATAAAGCTTCGCGTTTAAAAAAGAAAAGAAAAAAAAGAAGTCCTCACCAGATTCGAACCCCGCGTGTTCGGGTGAGAAGAAACTGCCTTATCCATCATACTATCGTGGCTCCATAACTGACGTTCTAAAATTTAACATTTGAACATACTTTTTTAAAGGGCGATAAATGGATTGCGGTATTCGCAGTGAGAACGCTGTTTAAATCATATTATTATTATATCACGTCTTATGAAGTGAAAAGGACTTCATTTTGAGAAAAGTCAAGACTGGAATTGTTTACGTTTCATCAATTCAAGGGTATTAACTCACATGGTTTATTATTTTTAACTGTGAATTCCGACTGATTCTGTGGATATTTTTATGGCAGTTTGGGGCATAATCCAGTAAGTGATGAGGCGTTCGCAAATCTTTCTCTGAATAAGTATTTAACGGTCTCCTTCTCCAACTTTCCATCACATGTTATCGTGTATTGTCCATTGAATACAGGATTGAACGGGCAGGTCAACAACTAAAACAAAATGGCGTCTTCGCGTTCTTCTTCTTCCACTGTCTTCGAATCTTACATACCTTAAGGTTTCAATATACAAACAACAACAGCAACAACAAAACCGTTCGGTTCTATTCCTTCCTATTCTGTTGTTCTATGCCTTCAACAATTCAGAGACACGTAACGTAACAAAGAGGTCCACCACCCACCATGCTTGGTGACCCTCCGCTGCCTGGCCAGGTCGATCTTGTTGCCCACCAGAATGATGGCGCGGTCTGTGCCGCAGTCCACCCTCAGCCTCCTCACAGTGTCCACGGCGTAGTTGTAGGAGGCGGTGTCCGCCACGGAGAATACCACGACGTAGGCGTCCACCGTGATGTCCTCCCCTTCTACGTCCGGGTGCTGTCGTGACACGCACGCACGCACGCACGCACGCACACACACACACACACACACAAACACACATATATACACACACACAAATACCCATACACACATGCGTGCGCGCACGGACGCACGCACACACATATATACACGCACACACACACATACACACACACACACACACACACACATGTTATTCCCACAGATGTCAAGGAAAATTAATTTTTCCATGAGACGATGACTTTACATGATGATGATATGGATACTTGTATGAAGCGACTATCCTTGATCGGAGATCAAGCTCTAAGCTCTTTACAAACACACGAAGTCATTTTGTTTTTGCACAACAGGCTGCCTACCTGGGTCACTAGTAGAGGCGACCGACAGCTTTCATTAGGCGCTCATCATTCGTGTCCTGTTTCATTCGATCAGGTTTCAGTCACACACGCACACACACACACACACACACACACACACACACACACACACACACACACACATATACAGACATGTTACATTTTACGTGCATCACCGTTTTGTTTATTTACCTCGCCATATAAGCAGCCATACTCCGTTTGCGGGAGTGTGCATGCCGGGTATGTTCTTGTTTCCATAACCCACGAAACGCTTACGTGAATTACATGATCTTTAACGTGCGTATTTTGATCTTCTGCGAGCTTATACACAAGGAAGGGGTTCAGGCATTAGCATGTCTGTGCATATGATAACTCGGAAAAAAAGCTCCACCCTTTACAACTGGGCGCCGTTACCGAGTTTCGAACTCAAGACCCTTAAATTGAAAGTCAAACGCTTTAACCACTCGGCTATTGTGCCGGACGTGTGAATATTTGTATTTCTTTTTATCTCATATATATATATATATATATATATATATGAATCAACAGATTACTCTGCGTGTGAAATTCGGGCTACTCTCCCCAGGGAGAGCGCGTCGCTACACTACAGAGCCACCCATTAAAAAAAAATTCCTGCGTGTAGTTTTATTTGTTTTTCCTATCGAAGTGAATTTTTCTGCAGAATTTTGCCAGGAACAACCCTTTTGTTGCCGTGGGTTCTTTTACGTGCGCTAAGTGCATGCTAGCACACGGGACCTCGGTTTATCGTCTCATCCGAAT
>NC_134884.1:39723572-39756072 GCF_041734735.1 Babylonia areolata
TTTTGTGCATGTATGTATGTATGTGTGTGTGTGTGTGTGTTTGTAAGTATGTCACTATGTGTGTATGCATGCATGTGTAAGCATGTTGTTTCCACAGTGAGTGCATTTGACATGTCACATGATGGAGCATATTGCATGCTGCATAAACTTAATACAAGGTAGTCTCCCATTCAAATAAATGGTGAAAGGATTTAACAGTAAACAAAAACTTGGCTTAAAAAATAAACAAAAAGATTAAAAATAAACTTATGCTAAATAGTAGCTTCAGCTTCTCATGCAATGACACAAGTAGTTCAGCCAGCATATTTTAATACAGTTTTATAACAATAATAATAATTTTGACATTTCTTGAAATGGAAACGGATTTCTAAAAATAATGATGATAATAATAATAATATAAAAAAATAACAATAAAAATGCACTTACATTTTGATGCTTGAATCTTGTGAAGAGACAAATAAAAGCACTAACACAGCAGCTGTTCACACCACAACTGAATCAGAGG
Organism: Babylonia areolata; assembly: GCF_041734735.1. Taxonomy (NCBI): domain Eukaryota; kingdom Metazoa; phylum Mollusca; class Gastropoda; order Neogastropoda; family Buccinidae; genus Babylonia; species Babylonia areolata. The sequence goes on from NC_134884.1 coordinate 39,724,078, forward strand.
GAAGCACACTTTGACACCTTGAAATGGAAACTTTTTTTTTTAACAGCACAGCACATGTGAAGTGGTGTATATGGATCAGTACGCACACTTTGACACCTTGAAATGGAAACTTTTTTTTTTAACAGCACAGCACATGTGAAGTGGTGTATATGGATCAGTACACACACTTTGACACCTTGAAATAGAAACTTTTTTTAACAGCACAGCACATGTGAAGTGGTGTATATGGATCAGTACGCACACTTTGACACCTTGAAATAGAAACTTTTTTTTTTAACAGCACAGCACATGTGAAGTGGTGTATATGGATCAGTACGCACACTTTGACACCTTGAAATAGAAACTTTTTTTAACAGCACGTGAAGTGGTGTATATGGATCAGTACGCACACTTTGACACCTTGAAATAGAAACTTTTTTTAACAGCACGTGAAGTGGTGTATATGGATCAGTACGTACACATCCTTGAAACAGAAACTGAGCCTGGGGCCTTATTCTTCGGTGCGATCTTCTTGGGGAGGAGGGCACACAGTGTCTTTGTGTTCTTCTTTCACAAACTCCCTGATGGCTGTGTACAGGTAGTTCTGCCGAGTGTAGTCCAGCCCTGGAGGGGGCAGAGCAAGAGGCATGGCAGCAAGCCCCTGGTATCCTGCTGGCTTCACTAGCTGTCGACTCTGTTCTTCATCCAACAGACCAGATTTGAAGAACACAAAGCCAGGCCGCTCTGCACTAAATCTAAAATGTGCGCACTTTTTGATGCCCCTGAACTCAAAGCACGCAGGCTTCAAGTAGTTCTGCCAGTCATAGGTTGGCACAGTGACTGACCAGTCCTCCCTGCCGACAAGCTGTGGAATGTTCACACCGGACTCTGGGGTTGAGCTGCTGACAACCCGACACAGATCTTCCAGGCAGTGAACTGGGGTGCGACGGAAGCAGCGTTTCAGTAGGCCAAAACACCAATCTGGCGAAAACTTTGTATGCCCAGGAGGCATAAAGTTTACTGTGATACTGGTGTGGAGGCCCCGCATCACTCTCCAGGCACAATACCAGAGCACAAATTTGTTTTTGTTCTGGCCAGAACAGTTGTCACGATGCAGATCAACATGCATTTCACCGACAGCAAAGTTTTCAAAGAAGTGATGTAGGTAGCTGATCACTGCATTTGAACCTTTGCTGACGTTAACACTTTCGTCAATGAGGTAGTTAATTTGCTTTGGAAAACCTTCACAGCAGATCCCAAAAATACTGCATTTCCTTGGGGTGAGGAAATACATGGGACCTGGCTGATCTGGCCAACTGGGGTAGTGCACCTGCTGAGCAAAGTCAAAGGAGTAGTGCATTCTGATGTCCTTACTGTTGGGAACAGATGGGCCAAGGTTGGCAAATGCATGCTCTGTCACTGTTGCCTTTGAGCTAGCTACCATGTCCCGGTAGAGCTGTCGTTCAGCATCAACCTGACTCAGATGCTGCTGATGTTTTTCCATAAGGGCTTGTTTTTCTTCCAGGGTCAGGTTAGCTCCCCGAAAGATCTGTGTTGTGTTTTGCTGACACCGCCAACAAAGGTCAGTCAGAGGTCTGGTCACCACAATGAAAGGGCAGAGCTGCAGCCAGAGCTTCCTAAAAGTTGAGGCACTCACATGCCGATGACCTGAAACAAACCATCAGAATATAAAAAATTATGTTTTACACTATGTTTACATTTTTTCCCATTATTCATTTATGTCTGCTATACTACTTTCATAAAAAAAATCACATTACTTGTGATTTATGTACACAGTCTTACAATGCTATGGTTTGTTGTGCCATTCCTAGACCTAGTACAATGAAACATCAAAGGCATGTCACCAAAGGGTCATTTAAATCTGTCATTTAAATATATATACATATATATATATATATATATATATATATATATATATATATATATATATAATATACATATAATTATTGGTCCATAATGTTACAGTCTTGGTGTGCATGTTAAATAACAATAAGCCGACTTGTGTGTAATTACCTTAGTTGTAAAACTGTCCCATCTTTTTAATTTTTTTCATTCATAATTTTTTAGTTGTGGATTCAGAAATTCAGAAATTTTCAGTGCTGACCTGCATTCTGGCAACTTGCACGGTACAGCCTGAAGATGCCGCTTTTTGTCTCTGCTGACGGAAGCAACTGGATATCATCTCTCTTGAATCCAGGGACTCGACCAGGCAAACTGACAGCATGATGTTGAGCGTAGCCTTTAATGAAGTCAACAACACGTTCGGTGTCAGGGAGGGAGAGAGCCTTTGTGTTATTTTTTCTCCCACCAGACTTCAGGTTCCGTGGGACCAGTCCAAACTCCTTGTAGTGTTTGCAGAGTGTTTTCAGCTTCTGGTCACCAATACTGCAAACATATCAACAGGTTGCACTGTAAAAGTAGCTGAAGGGGAACATACTACACTGTCTTATGTTACAATAAAGCACACACACACACACACAGCTGATGAAGTCTGCCATATTTGCCAATAAAAATTTTCTGTATTATCAGAGATAATAATCGAGTTGTATTAAAATCAAAGGCATTCAAAATTGTTTACTCAGTCAGTGCACTGCTATTTGTTTTTGCAGTGATTAGTATACTTCAGCAATGTATTCAGTAAACTGCAGACAATTCAAAGTAAAAGATTAAAACTCCACTTCTCAATTTCTTAAAATGAGGGCTAACTTCAATTTCAAGGGGATGGGAAGGTAGTGGTAGTGGTGTATAGGTATGCCTATGGCAATGGTATAATGTTGTAAAGCATATTTTTCAATTTTTTTTTTCAAAATCATACAACAGTACAGTTGTAAAATGTGACAACTAACACTGCTGTCAGTGCAAAGTGATAACTGATTTCAATTTTCAGACTGGCAATGGTAAAGATGAAGATAATTTTTATTTATTTATGTATTTTCAATGTACTACAGTTCATGTGTAATAATTAATATATGACAAGCGACACTTGTGTCAGTGCAAGTGATAACTGATACATTACAGATTTAATTTAAAGTTATATGCAACATTTAATTAGATAGTTCACACTACTAACAGCAAAACAAATCTTGCCCAGTCTCCAGGAGTAATTAAAGCCCTGTAGGTGTCTTTGATCTTACCAAACAAGTTTGCAGAAAGTCTTGCTGCAGACAGATTTGCCCATCAAGATATATGAAGAACGGGATTTCTGGCGGTCCTTCTGCTCTTTCCGTCTGGTACACTCCGTTTTGTCACCAGTGCGGATGCACATTGCAACCATACCAATGACAAGGATGTCTTTTGCTTCTGCAACGCAGATGAGATAAATATGAAATTTGTTGATTTTAAAAAGTGTTATTCTGTCATTCAAAAAATTCAACTAATACCAAAAGCAATATATTATATGCGAGTGCATCAATTATGTTTGCACACATTTTTGTCATTGAACTACTAATACAACACACACACACACACACACACACACACACACACACACACACACACACACACACATTCTAAAACCTGAAATCACACAATGTGAACAGATGTTAAACTCAAATTAGTGAAAGACACACACATATACAGCACAGCAGAGTTAGTGCATACACACACATAATTATATAAAGATATATATGTAATTATTATGTATGTATGTGAAAACATTGTTGCTTTTTATCAATTTTAACATCACACAAAAACACCAGAACTCAAGGCACACACACACATACACAGATTTGTCGCTTTATTATGGCATATCCAAAAATCTCAACACATAGTTACACACACACACACACACACACACACACACACACACACACACACCAAGTGTTGTTGCTTTGTTATGACATCTAATTCAATGCACACTGAATACATGCACTCTGAGTATTTACTTTGTTATGACGTCTAAACTCTCAATGCATACACATACCATCATCAATGTGCATGTTCACCAACAGTAACACACACACACACACACACACACACACACACACACACACACACACTACATTTTTATTTTGCCATAAAACAAAAATTGTAAAAATAATAATAATAATAATAATAATAATAATAATAATAATTGTCTTATCAAGTGAAAAACACAAGTAAATCACATCACAACTTACCTCTACTCATGTCTTGGATTGACAGCTGAAATTCCACAATTTCATCTGGGGTGAATTGTGCAATGCACCCACTTCTATGGTCACCAGCCGTTTTTGAAGCAACTTTGATTTGCTTGCAATGACATGACCACTGATGTGCATTTGCAAGCATGGCAGGACTTGGGGCTCCGTTGCAGGCCACGTCGTCAGCACATTCAGCGGCTCCTACCACTTGAAATTTAATTTCATTGGTAGCACTGACTATCCCGACATTAGTAGGTGAACTTTTTGTCTCATCGGTTGTGTCGGAATCATCACTATCATCGCTGTTTTCACAATCGACCGTCGATTTGGCAAGGCCACGTGGTGGAACTAGGCCATCTCCACACTCTTCATCCGAGTCCTCATCCGAGTCCGACCAGTTTTCTACAGCATGATCAGCAGTGAAATAATCACTAATGAAGTCTTTCGCTGCATTTCTGTCCCTTCCATTTCCAAACAGATTGCTAGATTGGCAGGAATTCAGATAAGAAAGCAGAGCACGGTCCTCACGTTCCATCATTGAAAGCGTGGTTTGTTTGTTTGTGTTCGACCGGAAACTGGGTTTTCATAGCTTAGCCAATCAGCAAAGGTTTTACAACCACTATCACTTCATATCACCAACGCTTTGTTGTAGAATGCTTGCTGATTGGTCGAGAGTCTGGTTTTATTTACAACCAAACTTTGCTGTCTAAAGCATTCTGGTTGGTTTGTCAGTGGATATCTTACATCAAACCTAAAAATAGAAGCATCGAGCTTTCCACAAAGGTATGATGTGTGGGGGGCCCTGTCAAGTTTGCAGAAGAAGAATAGCGACCGCAAACTGGGCATTCGAGTGCCAGAAAAACTGCAAATTAAGCCATTTATTATGCTTTTTCGGATAAATCCAACCAGTATGTGGTAGATTAACCTCTTATGAAGTGATTTGTCCACAAAACTCAAAATCGTCAAATTTCACCTCAAACCCTTTAAGGCCTCGTTACTCGAAATGGGGTCGGCCGACTTATGGGTGATTCCGAGGAAACAGGTCACAAATGGTTAAAAAAGAAAAAAAAAACCCTGTTAGCTAATGCTCTTGCTTTTCCATAAAAAAAAAAGGTTATCCGGAAAAGTAGATTTCCCTGTATTTTCATCTAAAGTAGGAATCATCTAATGCTGAGAATCGCTTGTTTTGATTCTTTCTCTGACTAGCAAAACAGCAGCAGCAGCAGCAGCAGCAGCAGCAACAGCAGCAGCAGCAGCAAGTAGCAGCAGTAGCAGCAGCAGAGTGTTTAAACCGTTGAACTTTGAATCTGAGGGTCCTGGGAAAAGAGATTATTGCTGATTGGCACTGCTGCTATCTCTGTAGCCCTACCGTCCAGCCCTCACAGACAAACAGACAAGACATCTGTGCGCTGCAGACCAGACCATTCTCTCAAGTGGTTTCTGGCTCCATCCCCGGTGTCTGGAACTTGAGAGCTTCTTCCCTCGGCAGGGCAGTGAGGGGCTTCGCTCCACTCTCTGGCATCGTGATTGATTACGTCTGGGAAAAGGTTTCACATCTCTTTCTGGTTCTCGAAGATCTTCTTCTTCTCTTCCTCCTCCTCCTTCTTCATCCCCCATACTCTTGTTGTTGTTGTTCTCCTCCTTCCTCCTCCTCCTTCTTCTTCTCCCCTCCTCCTCTTCCTACTTATCCTCCTTCTTCTTCCTCCTCCACTTCTTCTTCTTCTTCGTCTTCCTCATCCACCTTCTTCTTCTTCTTCTCCCCCCTCCTCCTCCTCCTTCTCCTCCTCCTCCTTCTTCTTCTCCTCCTTCTTCTCCCCACTCCTCCTCCTTCTCCTCCTCCTCCTCCTCCTCCTCCTTCTTCTTCTTCTTCTTCTTCTTCTTCTTCTTCTTCTTCTTCTCCATTATCGTCTTCTTTCGTGGGCTGCAGCTCTCACTTCAGTCGTGTTTGAGTGAGCTTTTGCGTGCATGACTGCTTTTACTCCGTCACATAGCCGGCCGCACTCCAATTTCGGGGATATGCATGCTCGGTACGTCCTTGTTCCCATGAGCTATCGAACGCTGACATGGATTTCCGGATGTTTAACCATGCGCATTAATCATGATCTTCTGCATGCGTGGGGGTTAATGCACTAGTAGGTCTGCACGTGATGACCTCGGAAATCGAAAAAAAACAACAACCAACCAACCAAACAAACAAACAAAAAAACAACAACAAATAAAAAACCCACTCTTAACCAACCAGGAGCCAGTGGGGACTCAGCGCCTTGTGGGTCATCCATCTCCACTTTTTGAGATAGTCGTTATCCATCAATCCATTAATCAATTAACTTTAATGTATAAAAAAACAACAACCCCAAAACACCCCAAAAAACCAAAAAAAAACCAAACCCAACCAAACAAACAAACAAAAAAAACCAAAACAAAAAAAAACAAAACAAAAACAACAGCAACAACAAAAACCAAAAAACAAAAACAAAAAAACAAAACCAAAAAAAAAACAAAAAAACAAACAAAAAACACACAAAAAAAACCCAAGGAAAATTGTGTTCTGGTTGACTGGACAGAATGAAGTATTACAATATTACTTGCACAATCTTAATGACATCGCACACTGACAGCATAAGAGAGAACTCCAAAAATGTCAGGGTTTTTTTCCCCCCTCTTTTTCACATCTCTCTCCTCCAACCTCCTCTTCCTCCTCCTCCGCTCCTGCCCCCACCTGATCCTCACCTCCGCTCTCTCTCCCCTACCCCTAGTCGCCCTCTCTCCTTCCCTCTCTTTCTCTTTACCACCACCCCCGGCCACCCCCTCCCCGTAGCCCCGCAGGTCCCATTTTTTTTTCTTCACCATCTCTCGCAACCTCACTCATACCCAATCCGCTCACATTTCAACATCTAACCAGACGAAATAAATCAATAATGCGCCCATTTTGACTCTTCTTTCAAAAAAAAAAAAAAAAAAGTAAGACCCATTTTTCTACATAACAGACCCCCCTTGTCAATACTGTGGTCAAATCTGAATCTTTTATGTCAAAATGAATTGAAGCCCTGTAAGCAGCGTTCTTTACTGTTGTCGGATTCCTCGAGCTTGTCTGGTGACAAGATAGAAGATAATGGATAGACTATACTAATTCTTATAAAGACAGTGCCCCGAAGAATGTCCAGGCTCAAAACCATTCCAAATCGGTGAATGTGTTATGTTATTTTATGTACTTTATCCACCAAATTCTTATTGATCGTTGATAATAATTATGTTAAAGCCTCTATCTCTCTCCAAGCCACTGATATATATATATATATATATATATATATATATATATATTACATTTGTTATGGCTGTGATGTGCTTGTATATCCATGTACACCCCTTCATGAGTTATGGCCTAATAATAAATAAATCATCCACATTCGCATTCTGGTTAAATAAAATTTCGTTTCGTTTCGTTTCCCTTCCCTTCCTTTGTCCCTATCATGTCTCCATGTTTGTCTCTCTGAGTCTGTCTATCACCGTGCCTGTCTTTCTCATTGTTCTTAGCTCTTATTTGTTCTTTTCTCTCTTGCACTCTTGCTTTTTCTCCCGACTCCACCCGTCCTCGTCTTTGTTCTATAATGATTAACATGCACATATAGTATTTGTGTAATCATGTTCCGCGTGTATTTATTTCGTACATTTCGCTTTCGTGAATACCTGGTTCCTTTTTTCCCCCATTTGTTTTTTACCAAGAGGGCCAGAAAAAACAAACAAACACAATTCCTTTACTGTCTTGAAGTGATATTCGTTTCGTTTCGTTTCTTTTCTATTCGTTGGGTGAAATCATAGGAAACAAAGCTAGGATACCATTAGATAAGCCGTGCTGCAGGCACATTGAAAGATAACTGGGTGTTGATGGCAATGAGAAGCATGGTGTAATCCGCCTGCATTATTTAAACAAAACAAACAAAAAGAAAGTCCGAATTTCCTCGAGCCTTGCTTGAAAAAGACCTTTTAAGGTTAAGGTTTAGGTTATGGTGTAATCCGCCTGCATTATTTAAACAAACAAACAAACAAAAAAAAGGTCCGAATTTCCTCGACCCTTGCTTGAAAAGGACCTTTTAAGGTTAAGGTTTAGGTTATGGTGAAATCCGCCTGCATTATTTAAACAAACAAACAAACAAAAAAAAAGGTCCGAATTTCCTCGACCCTTGCTTGAAAAGGACCTTTTAAGGTTAAGGTTTAGGTTATGGCTAAAAAGTCCCATAGCCGTTTATGGTCATCGGGGCTGTGAATTCATATCCACTGTGTCCAAGGCTCGGCTTAGGAAGTTAGTTCCCAATCTTCTCTTTCCCGCTGTTTTAACCTCCACAAACCCCAAAGTCAGGCACTCATTTCCCACCTGGCTGGAGTGAGGAAAATCAGGAGTAAAGTCATTCGGATGAGACGATAAACCGAGGTCCCGTGAGTAGTATGCACTTAGCGCACGTAAAAGAACCCACGGCAACAAAAGGGTTGTTCCTGGCAAAATTCTGAAGAAAAATCCGCTTCGATAGGAAAACCAAATAAAACTGCACGCAGGAAATAAAGAAAAAAAAGGGGGATGGCGCTGTAGTATAGCGACGCGATCTCCCTGGGGAGAGCAGCCCGAATTCCACACAGAGAAATGTGTTGTGATAAAAAAGAAATACAAATACAAATACAAAGTGATTTCCAAAGGACACAACACCATGACGAAACGGGGCCTCGAACCCCGGTCACTGGTGAACACTGTGTCGGAAGTCCAACACATAAAGTGTTTTGACACGACGTCTCCAAAAGTAAGACACCCCCTAAAAAAGAAAAAGAAAAAAAGGAAAAAAGGAAGAAAAAGTGAAAAAAATGAAAGAAAGAGAAAAAAAGAGAAAAAAAATGAAAAAGAAGAAGAAGAAGAAGAAGAAGAAGAAGAAGAAGAAGAAGAAAAAGAGAACCCCACCCTAAACAAACCCAGACGCAAATCAGGCACAAGGATAATGACGAACAGAAAGAATATTGGGGGAGTGGAGAAGAATCTGTTTCATCTATACCATATGCGCTGCCTGCATTGCAGAATAATCGCAAACAGATAGAGAAGATTGTGGTGTTTTACATCAATGCCAGAAACCTGAAAGAAAAAGAAGGAAAGAAGAAAAAAAACAACAAAACCCACACGTCTTGACATCAGAAAAATGTACAGGGAAAAAAAAAGTTCCAGCTCCATGCAGACAGGCGGAAACAACGACTGCTTTATTTGTATCACACGTTGCGTCAGTGAACCATTAGTGACATGCCTAGGGCTGCTCCTATTTCTCTCGGGAAGTTTGTCAAGGTCTGATCAGCACATTGGGTGTATTTCTCCGTTATTTTCTGTTTTAAGCAGACGTTGTGTTGCGTATATGGATTAGTCCGCACGCTTTGACAACACGTTGAAACTAAAAATGAAGCTGGATAACAAAACGAAACAAACAAACAAAAAACCACACACACACAAAATCAACAACTAGACAGCAATATTCGTTAAAATACTCAGGCCCACAAGAAATTCCGAGGACACCATTCAGTGTTCACACACAGATTATTGTACTTAGGTGTAGAGCTTGTGGAGAGCGAGAAGAGCGAGTGAGTAAAGGAGAGAGAGAATGAGAGAAAGAGAGAGAGAGAAAGGGAGAGACAGAGAGAGAGAGAGAGAGAGAGAGAGAGAGAGAGAGTATATACCATGCTTCTCTTTCAGTCAATATGATTTTGTGTGAAACCATCATGTATGTGTAATATATGTTGCATGGCCTTGTAAGTGTTCAAACATGCCATTGGGAAGAAGACAGATTAAAAAAATATGAGAGAAAAAGATTTTTTTTAAAAGAAAGAAAAAAGACAACAGAAAGGAGAAAAATGATAATGGAAGGAACAAAACAAAACAAAAAAAAAACAGAGAGAGAAAAAAAACGAAAAAAAGGAAAAGAAAGAAAAGAAAGAAAGAAAAAAAGAAAACGAGAAGGAACCTTCCAGGGATGCTGAAACTATCCTGTTCATCTGCAGAACTTTTACGCATCCCCTGATTTCTCCTTAAAAAGAAGAGAGAGAGAGAGAAAAAAAAAAAGAAAAAGAAAAAGAAAAACCAACAAAAAACCAAACAAAAAACCAAACAAACAAACAACAAAAAAACAAAACAAAACAAAACCAAACCCAACAACAAAGAAACAAACAAACAACCAAAAAACAACAAGACAGCAACATCCTTGTGCCGATTTATTTATTTATTTATTATTTTTTTTTAAACTTTGGCATCAATACACGGAGGTGCTGTTCAGGCATTAGACTTCCTTGTGGCCCAGTGTTCACCAGTGATTAGGACTCGAGTTCCCGTTTCCGCATGCTGTTAGGTCCTTGAGGAAAGGCACTTCCTTCTGATTTCTGGCACTCTGCCCAGGCGGAACGTAGTACTTGAGACTGGCTGAGGAAGGTTTGTAAATAGCGGAAGGAGAGGATTGGGTTGGCTGGGGAAGGAAGGTTTATAAATGGAGAGGATTGGGTTGGCTGGGGAAGGAAGGTTTATAAATGGAGAGGATTGGGTTGGCTGGGGAAGGAAGGTTTATAAATGGAGAGGATTGGGCTGGCTGGGGAAGGAAGGTTTATAAATGGAGAGGATTGGGTTGGCTGGGGAAGGAAGGTTTATAAATGGAGAGCATTGGGTTGGCTGGGGAAGGAAGGTTTATAAGGAGAGGATTGGGTTGGCTGGGGAAGGAAGGTTTATAAGGAGAGGATTGGTTTGGCTGGGGAAGGAAGGTTTATAAACGGAGGATTGGGTTGGCTGGGGAAGGAAGCTTTATAAATGGAGGCTTGGGTTGGCTGGGGAAGGAAGGTTTATAAATGGAGAGGATTGGGTTGGCTGGGGAAGAAAGGTTTATAATGGAGGCTTGGGTTGGCTGGGAAAGGAAGGTTTATAAGGAGAGGATTGGGCTGGCTGGGGAAGGAAGGTTTATAACTGGAGAGGATTGGGTTGGCTGGGAAAGGAAGGTTTATAAGGAGAGGATTGGGTTGGCTGGGAAAGGAAGGTTTATAAATGGAGGATTGGGTTGGCTGGGGAAGGAAGGTTTACAAATGGAGAGGATTGGGCTGGCTGGGGAAGGAAGGTTTATAAATGGAGAGGATTGGGCTGGCTGGGGAAGGAAGGTTTATAAATGGAGAGGATTGGGCTGGCTGGGAAAGGAAGGTTTATAACTGGAGAGGATTGGGCTGGCTGGGGAAGGAAGGTTTATAGATGGAGAGGATTGGGTTGGCTGGGAAAGGAAGGTTTATAAATGGAGGATTGGGTTGGCTGGGGAAGGAAGGTTTATAAATGGAGAGGATTAGGTTGGCTGGGGAAGGAAGGTTTATAAATGCAGGATTGGGTTGGCTGGGAAAGGAAGGTTTATAAATGGAGAGGATTGTGTTGGCTGGGGAAGGAAGGTTTATAAATGGAGGATTGGGATGGCTGGGGAAGGAAGGTTTATAAATGGAGAGGATTGGGTTGGCTGGGGAAAGAAGGTTTATAATGGAGAGGATTGGGTTGGCTGGGAAAGGAAGGTTTATAACTGGAGGATTGGGTTGGCTGGGGAAGGAAGGTTTATAAATGGAGAGGATTGGGTTGGCTGGGGAAGGAAGGTTTATAATGGAGAGGATTGGGTTGGCTGGGAAGGAAGGTTTATAAATGGAGGATTGGGTTGGCTGGGGAAGGAAGGTTTATAAATGGAGAGGATTGGGTTGGCTGGGGAAGGAAGGTTTATAAATGGAGGATTGGGTTGGCTGGGGAAGGAAGGTTTATAAATGGAGAGGATTGGGTTGGCTGGGGAAGGAAGGTTTATAAATGGAGGATTGGGCTGGCTGGGGAAGGAAAGTTTATGAGGAGAGGATTGGGTTGGTTGGGGAAGGAAGGTTTATAAATGGAGGATTGGGTTGGCTGGGGAAGGAAGGTTTATAAATGGAGAGGATTGGGTTGGCTGGGGAAGGAAGGTTTATAAATGGAGAGGATTGGGTTGGCTGGGAAAGGAAGGTTTATAAATGGAGGATTGGGTTGGCTGGGGGAGGAAGGTTTATAAATGAAGAGGATTGGGTTGGCTGGGAAAGGAAGGTTTATAAATGGAGGATTGGGTTGGCTGGGGAAGGAAGGTTTATAAATGGAGAGGATTGGGTTGGCTGGGGAAGGAAGGTTTATAACTGGAGAGGATTGGGTTGGCTGGGGAAGGAAGGCTTATAAATGGAGGATTGGGTTGGCTGGGAAAGGAAGGTTTATAAATGGAGAGGATTGGGCTGGCTGGGGAAGGAAGGTTTATAACTGGAGAGGATTGGGTTGGCTGGGGAAGGAAGGTTTATAACTGGAGAGGATTGGGTTGGCTGGGGAAGGAAGGTTTATAAATGGAGGATTGGGTTGGCTGGGAAAGGAAGGTTTATAAATGGAGAGGATTGGGCTGGCTGGGGAAGGAAGGTTTATAAATGGAGGATTGGGTTGGCTGGGGAAGGAAGGTTTATAAATGGAGGATTGGGTTGGCTGGGGAAGGAAGGTTTATAAACGGAGGATTGGGTTGGCTGGGGAAGGAAGGTTTATAAATGGAGGATTGGGTTGGCTGGGGAAGGAAGGTTTATAAATGGAGGATTGGGTTGGCTGGGGAAGGAAGGTTTATAAACGGAGGATTGGGTTGGCTGGGGAAGGAAGGTTTATAAATGGAGGATTGGGTTGGCTGGGGAAGAAAGGTTTATAATGGAGGATTGGGTTGGCTGGGGAAGGAAGGTTTATAAATGGAGGATTGGGTTGGCTGGGGAAGGAAGGTTTATAAATGGAGGATTGGGTTGGCTGGGGAAGGAAGGTTTATAAATGGTTGAAGGAGTGGATTGGGTTGGCTGGGGAAGGAAGGTTTATAAATGGAGGATTGGGTTGGCTGGGGAAGGAAGGTTTATAAATGGAGGATTGGGTTGGCTGGGGAAAAAAGGTTTATAAATGGAGGATTGGGTTGGCTGGGGAAAGAAGGTTTATAAATGAAGAGGATTGGGTTGGCTGGGGAAGGAAGGTTTATAAATGGAGGATTGGGTTGGCTGGGGAAGGAAGGCTTATAAATGGAGGATTGAGTTGGCTGGGGTAAAAAGGTTTATAAATGGAGGATTGGGTTGGCTGGGGAAGGAAGGTTTATAAATGGAGGATTGGGCTGGCTGGGGAAGGAAGGTTTATAAATGGAGGATTGGGTTGGCTGGGGAAGGAAGGTTTATTAATGGAGAGGATTGGTTTGCCTGGGGAAGGAAGGTTTATAAATGGTTGAAGGAGAGGATTGGGTTGGCTGGGGAAGGAAGGTTTATAAATGGAGGATTGGGTTGGCTGGGGAAGGAAGGTTTATTAATGGAGAGGATTGGTTTGCCTGGGGAAGGAAGGTTTATAAACGGCGGAAGGAGTGGATTGGGTTCTGGAGCCCGAGACACAGTGGAAAATAATCATCTGCCCCGATGGTGGTAAAGGGCTACATGTCCTGTGACTTTTTTTTCCAGTACGAAAAGTATCCATTGATGGCTTTCCTAAACTCAAACTCTTGCTGCAAATGGTTAATATGTCAAATCAGAACATAACCAGAGACGAAGATAGTTAAGGTTACAAAGTGACATATACAAGAAAGTATTATCGACTCTGCAAAGAACTAATCTTGTAAATGGGAGGAGTGTATGTTAGAAGTTCAACAGATGTTTCGAGCTTTAGCGTTCACCATTAGCGGAGTGGCTGGTTGATGGAAATGCAGTTTTGTAAATTGCAATTTTGTAAATTGCATTTGTCATGACAAGGACAATTCGATACAGGGAAGGAGGGGTGTGGGCATGGGGATTAAAGGAGAGATGATTACAATGTTTCTCAGTGGAAGGGGTGACAGCAGGATATCGTATGTGTGGATAGGACTGCGGGAGGGTTGCGAGCCCACGATAATAGCTCGCAATCTCAAGAAATCGTGGGGTTGCGAGAAATCGTGGTCTTTCCCCTCCCACGTTTTCTTTTCATTGCGAGAAATCGTGGGGGTTTGGGGGGGGGGGGGGGGGGGGGTTTGAGTGGGGGGAGAGGGGGGCGGGTGGGGCGAGGGGAAGGGGCTGGGGGGGGGGGGGTGCCCCCATATTTCGTTCAAAAATATTTCTATATCTTGATAGAAGAAGTCAGCTAGACGGATCGCGGGCAAACAAGGTGGAACTTATACACACTCTACACACTCTCGCCCCCTCTCCCCCTCCCCGCCCCCGCCCCCGCCCCCGCCCCCGCCACTCCCCCCACAGGCTTTCCCCTTTCCTGCACTGAGACGGACACGACATAGGCGCCAGAATCACCAGACACTGTGCTGCAGATGCCAGGGCACGGTGACACGTGGCGGCAGCTGGGAGATGTCGGCCACATGGGCACAGCACAGCACAGCACAGCGCAGCGCAGCACAGCACAGCACAGCACAGCGCAGCACAGCACGGTACAGCACAATACAGTACAGCACAGCACAGCACAGCACAGCACGGTACAGCACAATACAGTACAGCACAGCACGGAAATCGGTGAAGTTACGTTCTGCTGCGGGTACCTGCAACCCCCCCCCCCCCTCCCAACCCCCCACCCCCACACCCCTACAAAAATAAAAGCAGCACCCAGTGGAAGAAGCCACAACAAAGACTCGTGCAGTGCCAGAAACAACGCACCACGCTCTTTTCTTTCACGCGGTTGCCAATGAATGTTAAAAGGTCGGAACACAACGCAATATACGAAAGCGTGTTTCATTTTGCGAAAAAAAAAAAAAAAAAAAAAAAAAAAAAAAAAAATCGTCACCGCTTGTTGATTTCAATACGGTTAACTGTAGTCAGAGTAAAAACCGACGACGAACTGCAGACACAGCAGAACGGACAGAAGGATCCCAGTTGCAGAGACTCAGGCGTTTGACAGACACACAGGCGACAGTCCTGAAGGGATCTGGTGAACAGTTCGTCAATGCTGCGTTCCAGTGACTCTTCACAGAATTACTGGTGAAGACTCAGAAGAAGAAGACTCACAAGAAGAAGAAGAAGAAGAAGAAGAAGAAGAAGAAGGAAAAGAAAAAGAAAAAGAAGAAGAAGAAAGAAGAAGAAGAAGAAGAAGAAGAAGTTCGAAGAGACAGACAGACGGACACACAGACAGACAGATATACAGAAAGAGTTCGGCGAGATGGGTCAGAGAAGGTAGAGATATTGGTCTTGTTTACAAAAATGTAGTAGACAGGGGAAAGGCTGAAATGTGCTTTGGATAACTAAAGGGATAAAGAAAAGGAGGAGGATAAGCAGGAAGAGAAAGAGGAAGAGGAGGAGGAGGAGGAGAAGAAGAAGAAGAAGAAGAAGAAGAACCAGAACCAGAACCAGAACCAGTACCAGAACCAGAACACGAACCAGAACCAGAACACGAACAAGACAAAAAACACAGTGGAAACCGGTAAACACTTCTGAGAGTGAAACGTCAGCTCTAACTGCAGTTGGAAAAATAAAAAAAAAGTTTTACACTGATTTTCCCCCTTGTTCCAATCACCTCAGGTGCGAGAGCACAAGCAAGAGAAAGAAACATAGCAAACAGCAGGAACACACAGAAAATGCGGAATTCTGTGTTCGTGCCAGGTAGTGCCAGAAACGAATATGACATGTCTGATAATGCCAGAAAAAGAATGGCATGTTTGGATCATGTCCTGAACAGAATGCAACATGTTAGGATAGTGCCAGAAAAACAATACAAATGTTAGTTTATAGTGCCAGAAACGGAATATAACTTGTTTGAATAGTGCCAGAAAGGCAAAGAATATAACTTACTGGGATAGTACCAGAAAAGATTATGATATAACATGTATGGATAGTACAAGAAACGGAACCACCCGGGCATGTTTGAATAGTGATAGAAAAAGTATATAATTAGTTAGTACATTGCCAGAAAAGAATACAACATGTTAAGATGGTGCCAGAAAAGTATATGATACTTTTAGGTAATGCACGAAATTAGCATAACCAACTTGAAAAGAATATAACATGATAGGACAGTGCCAATAAAGTCTGTATCAAACTGTCAGTTTAGTGCCAGAACAGAATAGAACACATTAGGCTAGTACGAGACACCGAAATTAAAACTATAGAATATATTTTGATGGGAAGACAGCGAAAACCAAAAAAAAAACTAAACAGCTGTGCTCAGTTCAAACTAGAAAACGCGCTAAGCTTCTACTAGTTTTCGCCTCAGTACACATGGGGGTCCTCCTATTCACATACAACCACCACAGATTCCAGATCCAGTTCCAGTTTCAGTTTCAAGCAGGCGTCAAAGTCTGCGGACTGTTCTTTTGTCGGCTGCATTACAACTGCTGAAAACAAGGTGTGGAGATGACCTCTGACCCGACGCACTGGGGGTTTGGCCTTGAGAGCCTATAATAGGTATTATAAAACATTAAACTAAAATTAAAAAACAACAACAACAATAATAAACAAATAAGTAAAATATAATGGAATCGAAAGATACAAAGAAGGTATTTGACTGAAACGTAATGATAATATCAATTACAATGGGCCACGTTCAGCGAACTTGTGCACACACCCATACACTCGTACATGCTCAAATAAGCGTGCACACGAGCACACACATGAAGTCACAGACACAGACATACAGACACACAAACACAAACACACACACACGCGCACGCACAGATACACAGACACAGACACACAGACAGGCACAGACACAGACCCCCCCCCCACCACACACAGACACACAGACACACACAGACACAGAGAGAAAGAGAGAGAGAGAGAGAGAGAGAGAGAGAGAGAGAGAGAGAGAGAGAGAGAGAGAGAGACAGACAGACAGACAGACAGACAGAGAGATACGAAACACACACACACACACACACACACACACGCGCGCGCACGCACACACACACACACACAAGAACACAAGACCACAGACACCAGTTTAAAGTCTCACAGGCAACCAGACCCAACCCTGCTGTTACACGTGGTGAGACTGAAACCGGATTCACAGAACCCGATTGTTAGCCACATAAATGTTGGAGAAAAAAAAAAAAAAAAAAAAAGCATTAGAAAAAAGAAAACAACAACAACAACAAAAACATAATGGATCTGTCTGCATCCCTCGGGTTGGAAAAAAAAGGGGTGGGGGGTGGGGGGGGGGGGGGGGATTGGAGGAAGACCACACACGGAGCGCGGATGTCTAGAGGGAATAGTATTCCAGACTTTTATTATTTTATTTTATAATGCGGTTTCCACTAGCCGCTTAATCATTGACAGGTTTCACCAGCCGACAGCCTGCACAGTTTTCTTCTTGGGAGGGTGTGTGTGTGTGTGTGTGTGTGTGTGTGTGTGTGTGTGTGTGTGTGTGTGTGTGTGTGTGTGTGTGTGTGTGGGAGGTGGGGGGTGGGGGGCTAGGGGGGAGCATAATGAAATCAGTGATGCTGCATTTCCGGCAAACAGCCGATGTTATGCGCTGAAGTAAACCATACTACTTATGCAGCTGTTATAATGTGGGTTTTTTAAATTTATTATTATTATTTTTTTTTTACCGTCTATGTCTAAAATCTGTCTTTATGACGTGAGGCGTTTTGAGCAGGGTTGGTACTGGATAGCGCGCCATAGAAAAGTTATTAATTATTATTATTATTATTATTATTATTATTGTTGTTGTTGTTGTTGTTGTTGTTGCTAGTAGTAGTAGTAGTAGTATCATTACTACTACTACTACTATCATTATTATCATCATTATCATCATCATCATTATCATTGTTATTACTCTTATTATTGTTATTATTACTATAATATCATTATTAGTATTACTATTATCACTACTATTGTTGTTGTAACTATCATTATTATTATCAATTAACACCACGTTCTTTCACGTGTACGTTTTTTTTTTCCAACCATGAAGAACTCACAGCTTTCCTTTATACACTGTAAAGTCTCAGGCTGAAACAACGATTTTTTTTTTCCAAGTGCTTTTTTTAATTCATTTTTTATTCAAGCAGTTCATAGAGCACATGTTCCTGAAACGTCCGTTTATGTATACAACGGCAGAACAGTGTTACACTTTACGCCACTTGCATAGTTCCAGTAGTCTTTTGATGCTTTTAACATTGTATCAAAGTGTCCCTGCTTTCTTCTTCTTCTTCTTTCCAGTTCTTTTTCTTCTTCTTTGTCCTCCTCGTTCGTGCGTTGCAACTCCCATGCTCTCTCGTATGTACACGAGTGGGCTTTTATGTGTATGACCGTTTTTACCCCGCCATGTAGGCAGCCATACTTCGTTTTCGGGGGTGTGCATGGAGGGTATGTTTTTTTGTTTGTTTGTTTCCACAGCCCACCAAACACTGACCTTTAAGGTGCGAATTTGATCTTCTGCTTGTATATACACACAAAGGGGTCTCAGGCACGAACAGGTCTGCACATATTATGTTGACCTGGTAGATCGGGGGAAAAAAAAAATCTCCACCCTTTAACCCACTAGTCGCCAGCTAACCGAGATTCGAACCCGGGACACTCATATTGAAAGTCCAACGCTTTAGCCACTCGGCATATAGCCTGATTTGATGAGTTGGTCCTTAACTTTTCATGAGGTCTGTAGAAATGGTGAATTCAATTTTGAAGAAAGAATGCAGAGGCAGCTGCGCGCAATCTCAATCTTTCAACCTGCCACATTATCAGGACTAACTAACTAACTAACTAGTTAGCAGCCACAGTTGTCAGTGAGGAAACTGCCAGACACTGGTGGGAGTGAGTAGGGGTGGAGGTGGGGGTGGGGGCTGGAGATGGAGGGCCTCAGTGAGGGATAGGGGAGCAGGTTACCCAGTAAACCACAGCACGGAGATGGCATGTGCTTCTTGGCAGGTTCTGCGTAAACCATGCTGCTGAAGTGAGAGAGAGAGAGAGAGAGAGAGAGAGAGAGAGAGAGAGAGAGGGGTGAGAGAGACAGAGAGCAAGAGAGAGAGAGAGAGAGAGAGAGAGAGAGAGAGAGGTGACGGGGAGAGAGAGAGAGAGCGAGAACGAGAGAGAGAGGTGAGAGGAGAGAGCGATAACGAGAGAGAGAGGTGAGGGGAGAGAGCGAGGTGAGGAGAGAGAGCGAGAACGAGAGAGAGAGAGAGGGGTGAGGAGAGAGAGCGAGAACGAGAGAGAGAGAGGGGTGAGGAGAGAGAGCTAGAACGAGAGAGAGAGAGGGGTGAGGAGAGAGAGCGAGAACGAGAGAGAGAGGTGAGGAGAGAGAGCGAGAACAAGAGAGAGAGGTAAGGAGAGAGAGCGAGAACGAGAGAGAGAGGTAAGGAGAGAGAGCGAGAACGAGAGAGAGAGGTGAGGAGAGAGAGCGAGAACAAGAGAGAGAGGTAAGGAGAGAGAGCGAGAACGAGAGAGAGAGGTGAGGAGAGAGAGCGAGAACGAGAGAGAGAGGTGAGGAGAGAGAGCGAGAACGAGAGAGAGAGGTGAGGAGAGAGGAGAGGAGAGAGAGCGAGAACGAGAGAGAGAGGTGAGGAGAGAGAGCGAGAACGAGAGAGAGAGAGGTGAGGAGAGAGAGCGAGAACGAGAGAGAGAGAGGTGAGGAGAGAGAGCGAGAACGAGAGAGAGAGAGGTGAGGAGAGAGAGCGAGAACGTGAGAGAGAGGTGAGGAGAGAGCGAGAGAGAGAGAGAGAGAGAGAGAGAAGAGAAAGAAATATACAGAGATACAGAGAAAGACAGACGGACAGACAGACAGAGACAGAGAGAGACACACACACAGAGACAGAGTCAGAGACTGATACAGTAAGCTAAGAGAGAGAGAAATAATTAGAAAGACACACAGACAGACAGACAGACAGACAGAGAAAGAGAGAGAAAGAGGGGTGGTGGTGGTGGTAGAGACAGATACAGACATACACAGTGAAAGGGACGGACTAACAGTCAAACATACTGACAGACAGAGAATGAAACAGAGAAAAAGACAGGAGTACAGAGACATAACCAGAGAGACACAGACAAACAGAACCCTCCCCCTCCGCCCCTTCACCCCTATCCTCCTCCCCGCCCACACACACACACACACGCCTTCCCCTTCCACCCCACTCCACTCCCATGTGAGAACAAACAGCGCAGCGGAGCATGAAGGGAGGGAGGGAAAGCCTTCTCCGACAGTGCCAGATGTCTCCTCCAACAGAGACACACAATGTCTCGAGACGCCTGGAAGAAGGGGGGGTCACTGCACCTTGTACCACATTTTTACACGTTTGTTTTGTGTGTGTGTGTGTGTGTGTGTGTGTGAGAGTGGGTGTGTGTATGGGTGTGTGTATGGGTGGTGTGTGTGTGTGTGTGTGTGTGTGTGTGTGTGTGTGTGTGTGTGTGTGTGTGTGTGTGTGTGTGTGTTTGGAAATGTTTGTTCTGGGCATGAAAAGATTACTTTGCAGCAACCCTCCATACTCCAATAGGAGTGAAAGGATGATTAAAACTTGAAACTTGTGTGTGTGTGTGTGTGTGTGTGTGTGTGTGTGTGTGTGTGTGTGTGTGTGTGTGTGTGTGTGTGTGTGTGTATTTGGAAATGTTTGTTCTGGGCATGAAAAGATTACTTTGCAGTAATCCGCCATACTCTAATAGTAGTGAAAGGATAATTAAAACTTGAAACTTGTGTGTGTGTGTGTGTGTGTGTGTGTGTGTGTGTGTGTGTGTGTGTGTGTGTGTGTGTGAGTGTGTGTGTGTGTGTGTGTGTGTGTGTGTGTGTGTGTGTGTGTGTGTGAAAATTCCCGTTCCGCTTCTGGGACTCGAACCCGATGACATGACACTCGCTTCCTCGTCGGGCTCATTACCACCACTGGGCCACTATCGCTCCATCGGACAGCCCTGCCACAGTTTTGACCTCCTCCTTGAAGTGCACACATGCTCGACGATCGAAAGATGCACACACGTTGAAGATTCCGTAATAATCAATCACTCTCGGCTTCCTTGAGGGGACGATTAAAGGCTGAGAAAAAAGGTGAGGTAATCAAAAGTTCAAGCAAGCCAAGTACAGACTTCACAAAAAGTTAAGAATCACTTCATAAAAGCAGGATTGGTTTTTTTTTTTTTTATAAAATGTTAACCACAAAATCGAGAGATGATTTAAAACGTACATGTACAGACTTCACAAACAGTTAAGAATCGCTTCATAAAAGCAGGTATGATTTTTCATAAAATGCTAACAAAGAAACAAAAAACAAAAAACAAAAACAAAAACAAAACAAAAAACAAACAAACAAAAATCGAGAGATGATTTATAACGAATCACTTCATAAGAGCAGGTATGATTTTTTCATAAAATGTTAACAACCCCCCCCCCCCCCCCCCCAAAAAAAAAAAAAAAAAAAAATCGAGCGATGATTTAAAACGTACATGTACAGACTTCACACAAAAACCCCCCAACTAACTACCACTGCATAAAAGCAGGTATGTTTTCCATGAAAATCAATGCTCACAAAAAAATCGACAGATGATGACTGAAATTATGCAGGCTGCTGTCAGGCAACTGTTAACTTCTCAAATAAAACAACGAACAGCTGTTTCAGGCACAGATGCACCATTATCTAGCTTAAAAATATGCGTTTGAAAAAAAAAAAAATCGGATGTTTCACACAAATATTTATAGTTATTGAATGGTATATAAACTGTAGCTGTGATTTTTATTCTGCAACAAAACAACAACAACAACAAAAAAAAAAAAAAAAAAAAAAAAAAAAAAAAAAAAAAACGGTGCAAGAAAGCATCCCTGGTTGTAAGTGGTGCTCATTACATTGCTTGCAAAAGCCGCTATTTGCCGAAAATTCTGCATCATTTAAAAAAAAAAAAAAAAAAAAAAGAAAAAGAAATCACCATGCCCCCAGTTAGAAAACTGTAGTTTGTTGTTAAACACAGATAACACTTCAGGAAAGTTTAAAGGTCTCGGTCAAGTAGGTTCTGGAACAGTCGGCTTTGGGATGTTTCCCAAAGGAAAGTTTAAAGGTCTCGGTCAAGTAGGTTCTGGAACAGTCGGCTTTGGGATGTTTCCCAAACTGAGACCAACATTACTATGAGCCAGTGCAATCGTGCCTCCTAGTCTGGGAATCATAATCCTTAAAAAAAAAAAAAAGTCGAAGCGGGAAATGAATTCTCATGGCAGTAAAACAAAACATTGATCACATGGTTCTCAATTTGCTATTGGCACAATTCCAACCAGAAGCAGAGTGTTGGGCCTAATGCAGGAGTTGTGAAAATGCCAACGATATATATATATATATATATATTTTTTTTTTTTTTTAACCCCGGACATACATACACACAGACACCGTGTCATAACATGGGCTCACTTGATTTACACACGTCAAGCTGTGAGGGACTGTGAATGACACACTGTGTAGGCAGGCATTGGATGGATATATTTTTTTTTTCTTCTTCTCATTTTCATCATCTTCTTTTCGTTCCACGACCAGCATCAGTATGGTAATGATGAAGCTGTGACTGATGTATGATGGGCATTTTCGTATTTCGTATATCCTTTAATGATCCACCGAACGTTGACATGGATTGCAGGTGATTTCACGTGCACTCTGTCTGTCTGTCTGTCTGTCTCTCCTCTCCCTCCCTCTCTCTCTTTCACACACACACACACACACGCAATCCCTCCCTCACCCCCTCCTGCAATACAGAACAAAAATGCTAAGTAGAACAAACTACCGTTCTAAGTTTTAGGCGGATCCAATCCACACCCCTACCCTACCCCCCTCCCCTCCTCCACGCCCCCCGCCCTACTCCTCCCCCCACCCACAAATAAGCGCAGACGAAGAAGAGAGCCGAAAACAGCACTCATTAACATTAAGGCAACAATTTTTTTAAAGGATATTCAAAATTCGAATAACACAGGACATATTCCCAGTCAGGTGATGCTAACAGATGATGAATATATACTAACAAAATTGGGAAAATTTGTTTATGAATGCTGCTGCAATTTACTGCATTAACTGATTGATTAATTGTGTGTTTTTCATTCGTTCATTCATTTACCATTGCACTTGTGTCTTATAAACCTTACGGTTTCATGACAATAAAATCTATTCTATTCTATTCTGTTCAGTGAAACATATTGCTCCCCCCCCCCCGCCCCCTCCACACCTCTTCCCCCGCCCCCACCCCAAAACTTTCAACACACGGCTTGCCTGGGGAATGAACATCGTTCTTGTTCAGAGAGATCAGCAGAGGCTACTAGTATCACTAGCAGACAGACAGACATCAGGAAATCAGGAATTCAAATCATTTAATTAAGGCTGGCTTTCTATTGGTCTGAATTACTTCCCGTCTCGAATGTTTTGACAAATGAGATTTGTCCATCACCAGACAGAGAGGGACAGAGAGAGAGAGAGAGAGAGAGGTGGGGAGAGAGAGAGAGAGAGGTAGAGAGAGAGATAGAGAGTAGAGCGGGAGAAGAAGAGAGAAAGAGAGAGAGGGGGGGATTAAAGGAGAGACAGACAAAGATACACAGAGACAGACAGACGGAGACAGAGCCAGGGAGAGGAAGAGAGAGAGAGAGAGAGAGAGAGAGAGAGAGAGAGTAAAGTGCTAGAGTAGAGACGAGACAGAAAGTAGAGAGTATGTGCGTAGATAGGGA
Organism: Babylonia areolata; assembly: GCF_041734735.1. Classification (NCBI taxonomy): domain Eukaryota; kingdom Metazoa; phylum Mollusca; class Gastropoda; order Neogastropoda; family Buccinidae; genus Babylonia; species Babylonia areolata. The sequence goes on from NC_134884.1 coordinate 39,747,811, forward strand.
GAAAGAGAGGGAGAGAGAGGGGAGAGAGGGAAAACAGGGAGGGAGAAAAAAGGAGAGAAAAAGAGAAGTAGAGAGAGAGAGGGGGGACAGGGAGAGAGAGAGAGAGAGAGAGAAGAGAGAGAGAGAGAGAGAGAGAGAGAGAGAGAGAGAGAGAGAGAGAGAGAGAGAGCTTAGCTTCTGTTTCGTTAATGCACTTCGATTAAAGCTTAGCGGTCAGACAAGATGAACATTATCCCCCACCCACGTCCCCACCTCCTGTCCCCCACCCCACCCCGCCCGTCCCCCTCTTCATCCACACAAACCCCTGACACATATAGTCCAGAGCGGGCCATGAGTTCAGTGAGAAAGACCGAAACCACATTGGTGACGTTTATTCATTTATTTTTTTCCGTTTCATAGAACGTGCTTATCCTCCTCCTCAACAACAACAACAACTTCTTCTTCTTCTTCTCCCTCACTCCTCCTCCTCCTTCTTCTTCTTCGTCATCAGCATCATCATCATCATAGACATCGTTATGACCACACTCAGTCCTTTGGAAAGAAAGAGAACTCTCTCCGCATTCTTCTTCTTCTTGGGAGTTGACAGGTACGTCATCAGTCCAGCTCTGGTGGTCTTCTTCTTCCTCGTTCGCCTCCCGTTAGATGAGCAGCCCCGGTGTCCTCGATGAAGGCTGTCATTATGTATACCCTTCTGCATGAATACCTTTTCCTTTGATTTATGTGTGTGCTATTTGTAATAGATGTAGATTAGCAAGGACAGATTGGAAGAATAGGCTATGCCTAAAATCTTACTCCTTGAATAAAAACGTTTTGAGTTCTGAGTTCTGAGTTCTGCCGTCCGTCGCAGCTCCTCCAAGGTGCCGTACAGGTTGGGGCTTCCACAGCTGTCGGTGTTGGCCAGTACTTCCTCCTGGATGGTGGCATGCGTCGTACGCTCTGGTGGTGAATGACGACGTTTTCTCCAGCTCTTCATGGTTGTCACAATAAAGGTCTGGTTGGTCGAGGAGTGTCGACAAGCGAGGAGGAATTTTGTTTAACTCTCTCCATACGAACGGCGAAAGAGATGACGTTAACAGCGTTTCACCCCAATTACCATCATCAAAATATTGCAAGCGGAAGGCTCTTATACTGAAGAGGTGAATGTTGACAAAGAATACCACAATTCTGACGACGGAAGCTAAAGGTTGGGTCATTCAGACACCCACTGGACATCCGAGGGGTCTGGGTAGAAGAGAAGAGAGGACTGGCCGTACTGAGTGAGTTAATGTCCCGTCACACATATCGGTGATTGAAGACATTTTGTTAAAGTATTTATGGATACATTTGAGTATTATCGGTTAGAAGGGGTGGGAGATGTGAATGAATGGAGGGTTGGGGGGAAACTGGGCAAATGAGGGTAAAATGTGGGTGAAATTTGAAAAAAAATCAAAAAAATCTAAATACAATTCCAGGAAATTACTTAAAGGACTTCGTAAAAGAGAAGTCGTTAAACTGACAAGCGAAACAACTCATAATGAATGCAAAAAGTCAAAAACATCAACGTTCTCAGTCACTTGTGAAGACACACTGTCGTGTACATAAGGCTTCATCAAGCTACAGTCAAACATATGCTCAATTGTCAGGTTACTAAAGCATATGCATTTGACATCGGAACAATACTTGGTCCGTAACGAATTTGATAATAGCCTGAGAACTAAACTCAGAATTGGTCTGCGAATCGGACCAAAGTCTGAGAGAGTCAACCGACGAGGTTTTAGACTTGAACTCAAGCACCTATAAAAGTCTCTTTCTAGTTTATTGCTCATTTCCTTGTATGACAATGGGCAATATACTTTTATACTATCTATATGATTTTTTGCTCCCCTTTTTGCTGCCCTGTCTGCTTGGTCATTATAAAGGAATCCAGTGTGGGATTTTTTTTTTTTTTGGTGTCGACAAGCCACACATCTTGTCTTGCCTGTTTTTACAGGGGAGGGTGGGGTGGGGTGGGGTGGGGAGGGGCAGGGCAGTTCTGGAAAATGAGCTCCGCTGCCTGATCTTCCACACAAGCTGCCCACCCTTGTCGACAGCGCTACAGAAAGTGGCGTGAAGAAGAATTGGGCGGTGGTCCTCCGGTCAGTGGATCCCGGTTCATCACGGAGTACTTTGTATTTGTAGTTCTTTTTATCACAACAGATTTCTCTGTGTGAAATTCGGGCTGCTCTCCCCAGGGAGAGCGCGTCGCTACACTACAGCGCCACCCATTTTTTTTTTTTGTTATTTTTTCCTGCGTGTAGTTTTATTTGTTTTTCCTATCGAAGTGGATTTTTCTACAGAATTTTGCCAGGAACAACCTTTTTGTTGCCGTGGGTTCTTTTACGTGCGCTAAGTGCATGCTGCACACGGGACCTCGGTTTATCGTCTCATCCGAATGCCTAGCGTCCAGACCACCATTCAAGGTCTAGTGGAAGGGGGAGAAAATATCGGCGGCTGAGCCGTGATTCGAACCAGCGCGCTCAGATTCTCTCGCTTCCTAGGCGGACGCGTTACCTCTAGGCCATCACTCCCTCCACTTGGGGGGAATAAGCAAGCTGATGGGCTGGCCACACAAAGGCGGGACTTAGGGTAGCAACGCAACAACAGCGACAGCTTCAGTGAGGTGAGCCCATCATCAGCAGGTTACTGATGGCGTCTACAACAATCGGGCACTCTCCCCATATCAGTGGGGTTTTTTTTTTTCCTCCTTGGCTTCTTTATTTATGGAAGAGAGAGCAGCAAAACGTCCCCCACAAAACAAAACAAAACAAACAGCAGCAGCAAGAAGACGAAGAAGAAGCACCAACACCAATAAGATATTTGTATTTGCATTTCTTTTTATCTCAACAAATTTCTCTGTGTGAAATTCGGGCTGCTCTCCCCAGGGAGAGCGCGTCGCTACACTACAACGCCATCTATGTTTTTGGTTGTTGTTTTTTTTCCTGCGTGCAGTTTTATTTGTTTTTCCTATCGAAGTGGATTTTTCTTATAGAAGTTTGCCAGGAACAACCCTTTTGTTGCCGTGGGTTCTTTTACGTGCGCTAAGTGCATGCTGCACACGAGACCTCTGTTTATCGTCTCATCCGAATGACTAACGTCCAGACCACCACTCAAGGTCTAGTGGAAGGGGGAGAAAATATCGGCAGCCGAGCCGTGATTCGAGCCAGCCTCCTAAGCGGATGCGTTACCTCTAGGCCATCACTCCATATTCTGCCACAACAGTGGCTTTGTAAGATTCGTGGGAAGCTTTCTTCATGGAAGTGAGGGCAGGGAAAAAAAAAGAAAAAAAAAAAAAAAAAAAAAAAGAAAGAAAAAGAAAACCAACAGCATGAAGAAGAACAAGAAGAATAGCAACAACAACAACAACGAAACATCAACAACAAGCAGTGAAGAGTCGTTCAAGTGATGAATAAAAAAAAAAAAAAAGGGGGGGGGGGGGGGGGGGGGGGGGGGGGGGGGGGGGGGACTCACCCTTTCTTCGTCGATGAACTCCATCATGGATTCCTCACCGTCCAGTAAGACGGACACTGACATTCCGTCCGTCTCCACGTCCGCTGTAACACACACACACACACACACACACACACACACACACACACACACACACACACACACGATCAAAATTGAAGATTCACGATTTTAATCATTCTTTGACACAAAATTGAGGATTCACAATTTTAATCATTCTTTGACCCTCGTGTGTGTGTGTGTGTGTGTGTGTGTGTGTGTGTGTGTGTGTGTGTGTGTGTGTGTGTGTGTGTGTGTGTGTGGTTATGGAAACAAGAAAATACCCAGCATGCAAACCCCCGAAAACAGAGTATGGCTGCCTACATGGCACGGTAAAAAAAAAACCCACAAAAAACAAAAAAAAAAACACACCAAAAACGGTCATACACGCAAAATGTTACATGTCTGTCTGAGTGTGGATGTGTGCGTGCCTGAAATCTGATTAAATGACACAGGAAACGAATGATGAGCGCCCAGTGGCAGCCGTCAGTCGGCTCTACCCAGGTAGGCAACCTGTGGTGCAAATGACCCGGTGTTTGTAAAGCGCTCAGAGCTTGGTCTCCGACCGAGGATAGGCGCTATATAAGTATTTATACCAATCAATCAATCAATCAAATTCTGATCACTGGAAATTCCAACCAACGCCTACAAGATCCCACCACAGCGTTTAAAAAAAAAAAAAAAAAATCATCATACCTTCATCATACCGCACAGCTGAAATCAGCAACGGGTGCTTTTTTTTTGGTCTTTTTTAACTACTTTTTTTAAAACTTTTTTTTATTATACTTTTTTTTCCCTTTTTAAAACTTTTTTTTTTACCTTTTTTTTTACCCTTTTTTTTTTAAATCGCTAAACACCACCAACCTTTCACAACAAGCTGTTAATAGCCAATTGACATACCATGCGGCAATGCTCCACCCCCCTCCCACCCCGCCTTTCTCCCCCCCCCCTCCGTCCCCCTCCTTCCCCTCGCTCCTCACTAACTAGTTAGTTATTCAACCCCCCCTCCCCCCCCCCCCCCCAACCATCCAACCCCCTAATAGATTTATTTACGAACACAGTGTGAACTTCCTGAGCTGAAGGCTATACGTGTGTCGCGCCATGACGAAACACCAGATTTCAGACGCTGATACCAAGATGGAAAAACCAGAGGCGACGAGACTGGCTCTGGGGAATGTGTGGGGGGGGGCTGGGAGGGGTGGAGGTGGGGGTGGGGGGGGTGCGGACGGGAGGCGTGGAGAAGAGGGGAGGGAAGGGAAGGGGAGGGAGGAGGGATGGAGGGAGGTGGTCAGTGCAGAGGGAAGGGGGGGGGGGTAGTAGGTAGAGAGGCCGTCAAGAATGCTAATCGATAAGGTCTATTCTCTGTGCATCTGACATTGAAGTTTCGCCGATGAGTATGTTTTAGTTGAGATTCTTTTAACTCCGCGCTTTTGATTTTTCTTCTTCTTTTTTTTATTATTGTATTCTCATCACATTATCATTCTAATTTTTTGTTCAAAATATCAAGCGAAAAAAGATGCAGGAAACACATCCTCACATACACAAGCATGCACGGATACACGCACACCCACATACACATGGACACACACACACACACACACACACACACACACACACACACACACACACACACACACACACACACACACACACACACACGTACTCACAGACACATGCACACACACACAAAGGCAGGCAGGCATTGATTCAAACACACCTCACACCACAAACATTCACACAGAGAGAGATAGAGCTAGAGAGAGAGAGAGAGAGAGAGAGCAGAGTCTAGTCCCACGCGTGCATGCCTGTGTGTGTGTGTGTGTGTGTGTGTGTGTGTGTGTGTGTGTGCCTCTGTGTGTGTGTGTGTGTGTGTGTGTGTGTGTGTGTGCGTGTGCGCGCTTGTGCGTGTGTCAACTAAGTCAGATGACATCGCGTGAACAATGACAATGGCAGACATTACAAATATCTTTGAATAATTAACACGAGCCACACGGACTTTCTATCTTTTTTGTCTCTTTAAACTCGGTCGGGTTATGAGTCAGTCACACCATTGTGATTGGCGTGTGGGGGGAGGATGGGGAGGGGCAGGGAAGAGGAAAACAGAAAAAAGGTAAACTAGAAAACTACCGTAAAATGCATAACTAGCATGCAATTACTTTTAACAATAACAATTCAATAATAATAATGATAATAATCACAAACCATTAAAACAATTCTGAAGTGCATTAAAGGAATGTAGAAATAGGGCTATGAACTAATGCCTGTGAAAGTTCGACCATAAGAACCTCGTCAGAAATAACTTTACAAAAATCATCTGCAGAATTATTATTCTCTTTGAAATACTTGGGCAACTGCTGACAGTGAAACAAACAATGATGCAAGCTGAACTGCTTACCACAGATGCATGTAACATTTTTACTATACTTTAACTTCAGCGCATCAAGTTGACACTGGCCTTCAACGGACGAGCTTGCGTTTGGTCCAAGTGAACTGACATTGTGTAACTAAAGGAGAGTTTTGCAGTAGTTAAGGGGTTAAATTTGTGTCTGGAGCAGTGTTTCAAAACGCAACAGCATTAAAGAACTGAGCTGAACTTTCTATGTCTCTGTGTTTTGTGTTGTCGGGGTGTTAGATAGTCTGGGAAGGTGCGGGGGTTCATGGGCAACCCCTTATGGGTTGGGACAGATATATAGATATGATTTCGTTTTTTTCCCGCATGTATGACCGTTTCTAACCTTAATAATCAAGCAGTCATAATCCAATTTTATGGGTGACTGTGGGGGTGCTTCTGATCATCAGCTTCTCTCTCATTCTCGCGTTCGCTTGAAAGAATGTGTGTGTGTGTATGCATGCATGCATGTGTTTCGCGCGTGTGTGTCTACATAATTATGTGAATGCATGCGCCAGTGCTTTCATCTTCTGTACAACGTGCAGTACTTACCCATTCTCATTCCTACAATGCACACCGATCACCAACAACAAAATCATGTCCCAACCCAGAAAACACAACGAAAAGCGAAATAAAACAAAAAAGAAACAAGAAGTTTCCTTTCCCCGGAAGAGCTTTCAGCCGGTCACTTGACATGCAAGGCAGTAATAACCAACCCACCCACCTCTCCCCTCCAACCCTCAACCCTCACCCACTCCTGCAGGTAACCACTAGACTGTTCCCCTCCATCCCCTCTACAAACACACAACGCCCCCCCACCCCCCTCCCTCTTACCACGCCCTCCAGTTCTCACGACCTTGTGGAATAGAAAACTGATGCACGTGCAAAGTGCTGCTACCACGTAACACGGGATTCTAGACACTGATGAGAACGGAAATGGTCAGATAAGAGATGCATGGGGAGGGAGGGAAGGGGGGTGGGGGGGGGGGGTAAGGCAGGGTGAGGGAAGGGATGGAGTTTGTTAGTGTAGGGGGTTGGGTGAGGGTAGTGGTGGTGGGCGTGGGCAGTTTAACTTGATGAGACGATTACTGATCAACAGTACTACATCATGATCTTGCATCTAATATTTTTTGTTTGTTGACTCATTGTGTGTGTGTGTGTGTGTGTGTGTGTGTGTGTGTGTGTGTGAGCCTGTTGGGTGGGTGTTAGTGTAAGTGTTTAATATTTTGTTTGTGTTTGGTGGGGGGGAGGGGTGTGCGGTTGCGTAAGAGTATGTCTATGTGTGTCAAATGTATGTGCATCTACATTAATGTGAATGCAAGTGCTTTGTGTGCATGTGATTTTCTGTACAATGTGCATTACTTACCCATTGTCATTCCCACAATGCACGCCAAATCACCATCAATAAAAGCATTTCCCAACCAAAAACACAAATGAAATGTGTGAGTTTTATGCATTGTATTTAAAAAAAATAATAATGATTGTTTTATGTTTCCACTACTTTTTATTATGCTTTCATGTTTCACTTTAGGTGGTGGTGGTGTGTCCATCGAGATCGATGATGACCATCGTTGTCATCCAGTTGGGGGATGGGGGGAGGGTAGTGGTGGGGTGGGGGGGGGGGAGGATACTCATGAATCTATCTGTGAATGCGCAGATGGCTGAATAGTCCAATCTGCGCACGGAATGTTCGCTGACAGTTGGGGCAGACAAAGACAGGCATTAGGTACTGGATTGTAAAGCGCTTAGAGCTTGCTTATGCTTGTATTATAGCGCTATATAAAAATAAAATATTATTATCAAGTCTCTTCTGGCTAACTATTTAACGGTTTACTCAACATGCAAGGCAGTAATAACCCATCCACCTCTCCCTTCAAACCCTCAACCCTCACCCACCCTTGGTAACCACTGAAGATTTATCCCACCCTACCCTCCACAACAACCCTCAACAAACACACAACCCCTCCCTTTTACCACGCCCTCCAGTTCTCACGGCTTTAGAACCTCTGTGGAATAGAAAACGGATGCACGTGCAACGCACTACGTAACACAGGATTTCTGGACACTGATAAGAAGAGCTGAAATGGGCGGAGATAAGAGATGCATGGGGTAAGGGAGATGGTGTGGGAAGGGAGTGAGGTGGTCAGTGCAGGGATATGGGGGAGGGTAGTGGTGGTAGTGATGGTGGTGGGCGGTTGGTGGGAAGTTTAACTCACTCAGTACGGCCAGTCCTCTCTTCTCCTCTGCACAGACCCCTCGGATGTCCAGTGGGTGTCTGAATGACCCAACCTTTAGCTTCCGTCGTCAGAATTGTGGTATTCTTTGTCAACATTCACCTCTTCAGTATAAGA